>NC_141057.1:7320000-7920000 GCF_041138505.1 Cibotium barometz | reverse complement strand
GTTCATGTTTGAAAGATGCTCTAGAGCCCAAAGTCCATCAAAGAAGTTAGCACGTGTGCTTGCATGGGCAAAATTTGCAGAGCATGTGGTGCAGCTTATCTAAGGGCAACCGGGTGCATTGGAACAAAAGTTGGTCCGTTGGAGAAGTGTCAATGGGTCATCCACCAATGGCAAGGCTGAGATGGGGTCTGAGAAATAAGAAGAGGGTCAACCAGAGATAGAAGATCCTAGAGAGTTGTCAAGGCTAGGTCAAAAGCAATCTTTGTTCAAAGAGGTTTGCAAAGTCAGTCCCAAAGCATATGCTACTTGTAGAATCCATGGCCTCTGAGGCACAGGCAAAAGTTGTTGTAATAAAGAAGAATCAACTGGCTACAAATAAAGCTCTATTTTATGGAAAAAAGGAAAAAATGTTACGAGAGGAAGATGCCTTCAATGTCTCAATATTCACTTTACAAGGGCAAGTAGAATTTGCACAAAAAAAATTAGCAAGTTTGGAGTGCACAAATACATAGAAAATATTGAAACAAGAAGCACACATTTCAGCATGCAATTGTCTCATGCTGACTACTATCTGTGTAGATGAACAAATATTAAATTTGAGGGATGAGGTGGTAGAACTAGAGCTGATTTTCCTAGTTCTCTTATAAGGTCACTACCCTTTGAGATTCACTACAAGACAATGCTGCCATACACGCGTTTCATACACGCGATAAATTACGAACGCGTGTATGGTCGCGCTTGTATTTGAATAAAATCGGGCGCGTGTATTTTAGCATTTAAATTCGCGTGTATATTTGCATTTATCAACGCGTGTATAAACGCGTTTATATACACGCAGTAATACACGCATAAATACACGATAATATTCACGGGGTAATACTCGCTATTATACACGGAAAAATACACGATAATATTCACGGGGTAATACTCGCTATCATACACGGAAAAATACACGCCACTGTACACGGATTAATACACGCATGGCAGAGAAAAACTGAATTCCTTAACAAAATTAAAAACTATTTTCCTTAAACCATCTCATAGTACATTACAGTATACATCATTACACAATCCCACTACATGCATTTACAACAATGAAATATATTCAAAAATAAATCATGCATATGAGATGATAGAAATGTCATCAATTTAGAACATACAGTGACGGATTGGTTAGGGTTCGATCTCATCTTCAATAAGATCCATCCTTGTCAAACGATCAACATCAATATCCATTTGATCAATTGGTAAGGCTACGAT
This sequence comes from Cibotium barometz, assembly GCF_041138505.1. Lineage (NCBI taxonomy): Eukaryota > Viridiplantae > Streptophyta > Polypodiopsida > Cyatheales > Cibotiaceae > Cibotium > Cibotium barometz. The sequence continues at coordinate 7,918,740 of NC_141057.1, read as the reverse complement.
TAAATTTATTCCACTATCGATATTCTGTACTCCATTGATAATGGTATCGATGTCCTGATCATCCTCATCATCATCACCATCATCCTCAATGGTAGGGTCATTCTCATGATCATGAGAAATGGCATGCTCATCCTCATTATCACGATCATCTCTTATTTCTTGATCATCGATCACAACATCTTCAATGGCATGTTCGACGTCATCTTCATTGCGGCTTGTTACATCCTCCATATGCTCCATATCAGTGAATGTATTATACATCACTTTGGAACGTGGTGCAATAGGGATGACGTACCACCATTTGATGTCATGCACCATTGGTAGATAGATAACCTACTCAAATACCCACAGTATAGTAATTAATTAGCATATCAAAAGTCAAGGGGTACGCGAGCTTAGATATATATGTACATGAAACACATTAGTAAAAAAATGCATACCTGCTCACATTGTTGTGGCAATACGAGCCTATCTTTCTTTGTTTGCCAGAACTTTGTAGAGTCAATAGTTACATATCCACTTGCATGGCGTTTTATCGTTGCATCAGGCCCTTTTTCCACCACGTTCATTTGCCATTTGACATCCAAAACATATACAAAGAAGCGACGAAAGTCAAGCCTAAATATGTCTTGGATTATGCCACAATAATCATCCATTTTTCCATTAGCTCCCTCAAAGCTACTAATGACACCGCAATCTTGTGTATTTCTCTTTTCATCAATTCTTTGTGTTCGAAAATGCTTGCCTTCACACCATATAGCATTGAACATAGTGCACTGGACCAAAATAGAAGCAATATTTGTGTAAGCAATGTGAATAAATATTAAAAGAAAATCACTTACAACTAATGCAAAACATTAGTTCTATGTACCTTTGACATGCATCCTCGTGCATACTCCCATTCTTCCGCCGTGATATGCAGCCCCTCGTCACTCTCTGCTCTCTCCATTTCCTCATGCAACCAATCAACATGGATATCATTCGGAAGTGTTGCTAGATGCTTAGGGTACGCCTTCCGAGAGCCATGTTGCCTCCGAAAGAGAGCTCTTTCTGCTTGCCTTTTTGTCTTTGCATCCTCATATCTTGTAACCCATCTGCTCATCACATCACTATTAAGGATACAAGTGAAATTGAGATCATCAATCAATGTTCTGTCAATTACTTTACTCTGTCCTTTTCCTTGAGGCACAATAGAGGTCATCCTCAAGTCCTCTTCATTGCTCCATAGTCGTGGCAAAGAGCTGTCCACCTGACCAAGAAATTCTGAAATATATACAAGAGACTCTTGTATCAACCAACCCTCGGCCATGCTTCCTTCAGGCCTTGCACTTTGCCTCACAAAGTCTTTTAAGGTCTTCATGAAGCGCTCTAGGAAGAACATCCAACGTGCATGCACAGTACCACATAAAGCAATTTCGTCCACTAAATGCACAATGAGATGTAGTTGACTTGTGAGAATGGTTCGCGGAAAAGTCTCCTCTACCAAACAAACCACCTCCACTGCCATAACACGCGCATCATCCAACGTGGCTGGATCAATTGCTTTGGAACTAACATATCTGAAAAATAAATAAATAGTACGTTATACCTCATGCACGTTCATTTTGCAAGGTATAATGAAGGGTGATCTGAGCATGGGTTTTACATACCTCACAAGCTCGCCCATCTTATAAATACATTTTTTCAAACTCTTATTCGCACAATGGTCGATGCTAGTAGGTAGTATGAACTGCGCACATAAGAGCACATTTATGGTTTATGGCATTACAAAATTTAATTTCAACGTACGTAGAAGACTTGGAAAACACTTACTTGAAGCATCTTGTGCCAATCGTGGGACTTCAACCCATATAGTTGCTCAACGCCTCTTTTCTTAGTGGTTGTAAAGGCTCCCTTCAATGATCTCATGCATCCAGTGGGAGTACGCAAAGTGGTGATGGCCTGCTTTACCTGCTTCTCCTCTTTCTTTGATATAATCCATGGTGCAGGCGGAAGACGAACGTGCCCACCCACCTCTCGTGGCCAAGCTTGACGCATACGTCCTGCGACCCGCAAGTCCTCACGTACGCTAACATTGTCTCGTTTACCAGTAATATGTTCCCAAATACCAGATCCCACATTCTTGAAGATGTGCATGGGATCAAGAAGATGGTTGATCTTAAGATGGGTCCAATATGGCAGCCGGAAAAAAATGGAGTACCTACACAAGGGATTGCTCTATGTGACCTTTAATCCAATTAGAGACTACACAAAACAAGATTGAAAAAACATCACTATACCTGTTCATGCCATCTGGAGGAAGAATAGTTGTAGACTCCCAAATACGCTTCCAATCTTTTGCACGAAGTGTTTGTGGAGGAATGTTACTCTTACTAGCAACATATTTAGGATGATCTGAGGGGAGAAATCGATGATGATTATCGAATATAGTCTTACACAAACCATCAGCATACTCATGTACTAACGAAGGGCCACAAACAGGACATGCATGTTTACCCGATGTTTTCAAACCTGTTAAAATATAAATAAAAGTTAGAATAATAAAGTCAAACCGTCTAATTAATATATATAGCCAATAGTAATAGAGTAGGGAGGTAATTAGAAATCTTACCAAAACAATCGCTGTATCCTGGAAAGTCATGCATTGTCCACATCAACACTGCTTTTAAGTCGAAGTGTCGAGAGGAGGGAGGCCTACTAATGTCCACCACCGCAACACCTCTCCATAGTTCCTCCAACTCATCAATCAGTGGTTCAAGATAAACATCCATATGCTTGACTTTATGTTTCCCTGGAATTAGAAGGAATAACATAAGATGTCCCTTCTTGATCGCCATTGATGGTGGAAGGTTATAATTCACCAGCACAACTGGCCACACGCTGTACGCGGTGCTTTTGAAACCAAATGGATTCACTCCATCCATACCCAGGCCAAGTCTCAAGTTTCTGGGCTCTGTTTTAAAGCTGGGCCACTCATCTTCAATATGCTTCCAAGCAGGAGTGTCTGCGGGAATTCTCCACATGCCATCATCCGATCGATGTGAGGAATGCCATGACATGAGCTCTGCTATGGATTTGCACTTGAACATGTGTTTGATGCGAGGAATTATAGGAAAGTGTCGCAAGACTTTACGAGGTACATCAAAACTCTTCATATCTGTTCTGTACCTTGCTTCACCACAAGTGGGACATGTCAGAGCCTCCTTATGCGTCCCACGAAAGAGAATGCAATCATTGACGCATGCATGTATTTTATCATAATCCAGTCCTCCAAGAGATGTCACATAGCGCCTCGCTATGTCTCTTGAGGTGGGCAGTCTATTTTCCTTTGGAAGCATGTTTGACAATAGCCTGCATCCAATATCATCAATTATAATTAGTCTTAAATCCTAAACCTTAAACCACTAATTCAAATTTATAAGTTAGAATGCTTACTTCAACAATGCGTCAAGACTTGCATTGCTCCATCCATAAACTGTTTGTATATTAAGTAGTTCAAGGGAAGCACGTAAAACTGAGAATGTGCACCCGTCAAACACCGGTGTCGATGAAGCTTTATAAAGATGCTCTTGTTCCATATCATCGTCGTCCATACCTTTGGGATCATCCTTAAAAAGATTCCGCACCATATCATCAAGCACCTCCTCTTCCACAACTTCGTGGGGTGCAGGGCTATTGTCGTCCCTTTCCCACTCATCTCTAACATTAGATCCCGAAGCTCCAGCATCATCTCGTCGACGCTTTACGTGCTCTCGTCGCGCGTAGGGTACCATGTTAGGGTGTGGTACTGCATCCTGCTTCAATTTATCAAATTATATGTTACAACTCTATTAATTTAATTTGGATACCATGAGTCATTTGAATACCATCAATTTACATCTACTCACCTCTAAACCTGTTTGATTCCATTCTCCATACATGGAGATGTGATTCAAGGTAATTCGACGTGCTCGTACAATGCATCCTTGACATCGATTACACATACATTTGATCCGTTGTCCCAACCACACATCGCGATTACGATGACGCATTGTCTCATCTTCCCCAGAACTGCTTGAAGAGGTTGATGACATCCTGTGTACAAATCAGAAAACACAAACTCATTATATATTTTTAATGAAAGCACAAAAACGCGTGTATTCGCGCGGCTATCTCCTAAAACTTGCGTGTATAAACGCGGCTACTTCCTAAAAAACGCGTGTATTCACGCGGCTACTTTCTGCAAAACGCGTGTATAAGCGCAGCTGAAATCATGTACACGCGAAAATACCTGTGTTGATAAACGCGAACATAAACGCACCCATAAACGCGACGGCATATTTAAACTAAAAACAGCCCGCCTTCCCCAAATATAGATTTTGAACTTAGAAATCAACAGTGCATGCGTTTTTGCCTGTTTTCGCCTTTTCCAACAGCAAGGAGGGAGCAGAGAAAGGAGCACACACACGGGAGAAGGAGGGAGCAGAGAAGGAGCAGAGAGGACTCACTTTTTCAGAGGTGAGTCACTTTGTCCTGTGCCTTGTCTCTTTTGTCAGATTTGTTTACTTTGCTCTTTGCTCTTTGGGTTTGTCTTTTTGCATACGATTGGGTTGCTGAATCCTGACAGGGGCGACAATGGCTGGTCCTTTTATAAGGACATTCTGTTTTTGTCGGGGGTCGGTCTTTTCGAAAAAAAATTTTCGCAGGTCGCGTGTACGAACGCGTGTAGGAGCGCGTGTAACCTGTCTGCAGAGTTTTTCCACGCGCATATACACGCGTTTTTTGCCGGGTATATACACGCGTTTTTTAACGGGTGTATACACGCGCTTCTGCAGACAGAAAACTGCGGCGTTTCAGATTTCATGGTTTGCAGGCATTTGACTTGTGTAATGACAATGTGTGAGTCAATGATGTACATGATGATGTTTGCTGCAGGTTCTTTATGGATATTCCAGGTTCTTCATCCGATCCATTTGCGTATAGCAATTGGTTGATGGAGATGATGAATCACTTTGGGCGCCAACCTGGTCCGGTTGAGCTTACAGAGTATATGTATGCTCATCCCCCTCCTTCCCTGCCTGGTGTCTATACCCCTACCGCGAGTATCCAGGGCACTCCAGTGCCGTCTATTCCTCCGAGTCCGACGAGACGGCATGCAGCTTCTCCTCTTCCACGTCCACCGAGGAGACATACCTCGTCCCAGACACACTCACGTACACCCTCACAGCCACCATCACGTGCTCCCTCAGAGCCACCGTCACGTCAGGGCTCACAGCCACCGTCACGTAGACAATCCCCCAGTCGTGACTCCACCCGCAGCAGTAGGAAGAGTGGGAGTGGAGGATGCGGCGGGTGCTTTGGTGGGGGAGGTGGGGGAGGTGGGGGAGGTAGTAGGGCACGGGATGAGAGAGGAGATAGAGGGAGAAGAGTTAGAGGAGACAGTTCGGAAGAGGAGGAGATGAGAGAGATGGAGAGAGTGGTTTGCTATGATGTGACGGATAGGGGCGGGATAGTGATGGATGCGAGGGGGAGGGAGGTAATGGAGTACATGCGTGGGGTAGTATCAAACTCATATAGAAATTGTTTTATTAAATTTAAAGATCAAAATAGCCGATTAGTTGGGGAGGTGATAGAGGCTGTACACAGTCGGTACCCCAATCCCCCACATGCTACATTCTCGGATGTATGGGGAAGGACGCGAATAAGGGAGATCTTAAGTAATAAAAGATCTCACCTTAAAAAACTCGCGTACGATGACCGGCTAAATGTAGCTGCGGGTGGCTATCCTGCCGAGAAACCTGCCACTGCGCACAAACGCGAGTGGAAGGAGGCAAAGAAACGAGCAGAGGGTGGCGTGAAGAGCAGGCAGCATGTGGAGGCACGACGGATCCAGATGGAGACCGTTGGATCTTCGCATTTCGGATCTGGCGGCGTCGAGTCATGGGAGGCAGAGTTCGTAAGTATCCTGTCACTTTATTTGATTGTTTACTTAATTCATTGATTCTATGAATTGTTTTAATCTTACAAATTGTGTTGATTATGATACAGCGACGGGTTACGGGGAGGAAGCCCACAACCCACGATACTGCGTATGCTCGCCGGCATAGCAGACGTGACACGTGGGCCATCTTCAGAGCCGAGGGACGTATTACGGACGCGCAGTTTGAGTTGGCCATGAGACCATACGGTCGACAGGTACTTGAAAATTCGTAACGAATGGTTTTGGTTTATTGAATTGCATATATATATATATATATACTTATATACTATATATTACTTGAACAGGCACAAGCTGCTGATGATCCACCGGCCGCCGCTGCAGAGGGTGGACGTGAGCACTACTCCTCGGACATTCCGACCGATGCGAGCTCATCTGAGCATGAGGGGAGCACCGAGTCATCATCTGGGTCTGAGTAGTACTCAGATTTGTAGTATCACATTCCATATTTAGGATGTGATTGTATATATTTTTTTGTAAACTCAAGCCATGGGCTACTTCGAGATATGGACTCCCTTGTATACATGTATGAAATTTTGATAGTAATATTGAATTGATTGATCGATAGTATTACATTCATGGCTGTCTTGAATCGTGTAATGACAATGTATGCATGCATTCATGTCGTTCTTGTCTTAATCTCCCTCGTGCATATGTTCTTCGTGGATGGTCTAATGGGATGGTCTAATGCACCAAAAACCCTAAACCAGAGAGTGCTATTGGGTGTTGGAATGCTGGAACAGTATTCAGGCACCAAATAGCACTCTCTGGATTTTTTTTTTGCTCTCTGTTCGCGTGTATAAACGCGTCATAACTGCTAAAAATTGCGTGTATCTGCGCGGATATACTGGAAATTACGCGTGTATAAACGCGTATAAACTGGCAATAACGCGTGTATAAGCGCATCTAAATAAAAGAAACGCGTGTATAGACGCAAGTAAAAACACGTCTGGGACATTGGGACTGAACAGGATGCGGCTATACACCCGTGTATAACCGCGTCTAATAGAATAAGAGGCGTGTATACTGGCGTGTATTAACGCGTCTGCAAAAAAAAACGCGGCTACACACCCGTGTATACGCGCGTCTGAGAGGTATTGTACACGCGTTTTTACACGCATGTCTCTGGCCGCGATTATACACGCGCTGATACACGAGCCCGCTACTTTTTTTCACAAGTCATTTTTAGCGGCTAAGAGCGCGGGTATGAGCCCAATCCCTTGTAGTGATTCTAGCTCCTTTAAAGTTCTTGGACACTGCTTTTCCTATGCTTTTGATGTTTCAGTTCTTTGTGCTGCATGGATCAATCCATTGCATGGATCAATCCATTGCTTGCATGTGCTTGGGAGAAAACATAAAATGCTTGCAGCCACTACTTTTAGGTGCTTTTGATTGCTTTTAGGTGCTTGTGGGTGTTTTTTATTACTTCTACTAGAAGGGAGGCAAAAATCCCTCCTTAAGCAATTGCTTTTAAGTTCTTTTTATAGCTTTGGAGGAAAAGTGCCTTGGTCCAAGCACTGCTTTAAGATGCTTTCCATATCAACTATGGATGCATAGTCTATGTATGCATAGACTATACATAGAATATGCATAGACTATACATAGAATATGCATAGTAAATGCATACATAGACTATGCATAGTATATGGATGATTGAATCATATTCTTAGACATTAGAGTTTTAATATTTATGCATGTAGTCTTATATTTTGTTGTAGAGATGTGGTCGTAGGAGCGTGAAGGTGAAACGTGTGGCCAGAGATACCACAACTACCACCTATCCCGATAGACTTTTCACAAGACCCGTATCTGCTCTTTACACACTCATCACTCAACGTTATGGGCTGGGTGTATGGAGCTAGTATTCACAGTCATTGCCTCCTTCAGCTCCTATTTCTATGCCTCCATCTCAGGTCGTCCCTCTAAACTGCCTACACCACTGCCATATGCTCTTCCTACACCAGCTCTGTCAAGTCTTCCCACACCTATACCTTCTCATATGGTGAGTTGACGTCCATCACTGAGGCACCATGGTGGCAGCTCCAAACATAGTTATGAGAGGTCAAGGCATCATTTGAGGGGTGGGGGGTTGCTTTGGCGCTTGTTTTGGTGATATTCCCACATCTAGATCACCTTGTCTGACTACTATTTCACACATCTAGATCACCTTGTCCAACTACTATTTCACACGGATCACACATAGGCTTACATGGTGGTGCTGGTGCATCTTATAGAGATGATGACCTCTCCAACATAGTAGAGAGGGTTTCATTAGGTGCTTACCATCCACCATCAACTCTTCCTTATAGAGTTGATACAGATTGTTCCATAGTAGACAGAGGATCAAAAGGGAAAGTAAGTCATTTCTCGATTGCATTCCCTTGTGAATCTTGAGTTTGATAATGCATTCATTCTATGGAGAAATCAAGACTCCATCAGCAAGCAATATATCACCAATTGTTTAAAGAGGACTTCCCAGTTCCTTATCTATCATTGGCCTTTAAAGAAGGACCAATGATGGAGAGGATAAAATTACATCTCTCTAATAGAAGAGAAAATATCAAAATGTGCTTAAAGACAGGAAAAGAAAAACCAGCACATTGCTCAAGTAGATAGTGGAAGGTTGCGAAGAGGCAACTTAAAAACAATTTGACAAAGTTCAAACAACAAGAAGGTGCTAGTGCCGCACGTCTTCGAAAGCATGGCACTTGGGATCAGGAGGGAGGTCTCATATGAGAGCACGTTTCATAAGTTTCTAAATCTTTTTTCTTGTTTTTTTAAGAGAGTATATTATACTTTAGTTTAATTAATTAATTAATTAAGTCTATTCTTTTGCATAGAATAGAACGAGGTGGTTCATCGCTCCCCCAAAAAAAGAGGAGTATGAGTACTGATAGCCTGACATCCACATGGGCTTTGGTTGCAGTCTCGTGGGATAGAGATCGACTTGGCTTCCTTGAATGCTGCTGAAGATGTAAATGTGTCTACATGCTTGAAGTTATAAGATTTTGGAGTTTTTATTCTTTGATTAATTGTTATTTTATTTTCTTTTGTTTGTAGAATGAAGAGACCAAGGGAGATGATAATGAAGATGAAGAGGAAAGTGACATTTGATGAGGAGGACGAGGAAGATTATTAGAAGCTTTACATAGTTGTATAGCCGCCATGTTTTGTAGCAAACATTTTTGTTTGGATCACTTTTCATAGTTGTATAACCGCCATGTTTTGTAACAAATAGTTTTGTTTAGATCACATTTTGTAACAAACAAGTTTTTTTGATATAATATATGATCTTTTTTTTCATTGTTTAAAAATTTATTTGTATTTTTGATATAATACATGATCTTATTTATCTTATTATTTGCATATGTGCTTGTAAATTATTTTTTTGGAGCAGATTGGGAAAGTTTATGAACTCCCCCAATCTACTCCATTTTTTTAAAATAATAACAGTTTCGATATTGCTATACTTGCTGCTATATTCTCTGCTATTATAGAGCAACAAAAATAATAGCGTATTTAAGCAAAAGTAGTAGCAAGCTTGTTTTAACATTTTCAAAGAGCTGTCCGCTATTTGTTGTCTGCTGCAAATAGCCCCGCCTACTATAGTGTTCATTATTAATTATTTTTCCTTATAGCTATATTATGGAAATAATAGAATATCTATATTGTGGGCTAGATGTAATTTTTCAACCAAATTCTTCAAACTTAAAATGGTGGTACATAATACAAGATGCACCTTAAAGTAAACAAATATTTGAAGATAAAGATGTTGTGGAAGATTCCATTTCTACCTCACAAATGGAAGAACAAGACAATATCTACAATGATTTGAAGGCACGTCAAAGAGACGCTGATGATGTAATTGTACATGTTGCACAGATCCAATGAAAGTCAATGGATAGAATACAAAGAAGCAGATCATTATCATCTGGTGAATCCAACTCAGCAAATCCTTCCATGAATGTTTATCTCATGTTGGAAGATCTAGGACATATGGAGATAGCATTAGAAATTGATATCTTTGGAGCCATGGACCTTCGTTATATTTTTTTAAGTACTTTTATTCTAGAATATATCCTCATGTTTTTTTTACAAAATTGTACAATACAATAAAATACTTTTTTGCAAGGGCACTTTTGTTTTTTCTTTTACAACAAAAATATCAACATTTTTATCGACGCCCATAACTCTCATTCCTAAAAACAACTATCTCCCTATAGGTGGTGTCGGGTAAAAAGCATTAGGTTTGGGGGGAAGCTCTTGTACTGATAGACATTCCAAGGCATCTGAAACAGGCAAGGACATGAGGCAATTTTGGTGTCGAATGGATTCAAAAAAGCATGCATAAGCACGATGGGCAATGATAAGGTCAAAAATAGCTGTGCTGCTATAGTGCGACTTTTAGCAGTTTGACAAGGTAAGAAATTGAAAAAACCATAGTGAAGCATGTGCAAACTACACCAATACTGATCTGGCTGAAAGCAAGGGATGGTGGTACAAAATTGGTTGTCCTTGACAGTACCAAAGACAGTACTTTGACAAATCTTTGCAATGCAATTTATCCAAGTCACAAAAGAGATTAGTTATCATATTGTATATCACTAGATACATCTTTAAAAGAAGAACATCAAAATACAATGTCCGACAAGTTTTGATAAAAACTACAAAAAATTTACCAGTCCCCACTTTTTCAGTGGTACCAATAAGGTGGAAAAAAAATTGGTCCTTTTTTTGTACCACCAATACCTGCTTTTACCCATCTGATGAAGCATCCAATGCATCATCTAGTAGTGAAATATAGTTTTTATTGATATAGATGTCAATCAACGGGGTATTGAAATAGATGGAATTGGCATGTATGGATTTGTTCCAAGGTCTAATTAATGAGGAAGCTATCTAGATTTGTTACAAGGTGTAAATAATAAGGAATCTATGTAGATTACTTCAAATTGTTTTGATCCCATGCTCTTGTATTTGATTTACAAATATATTTTGTGTGATTCATATTCTACATACTTTAGTTCTTTTTTTTCTTTTAAAAAGAATTCTACCAAACACTCTATCATTATAGATTTTGACTCTCTAGAAATCTTGGATTTTTGCTCTACCAAAATTTTGGATTCGTGTTATATTTAGCTACTATTTTCGCATGACCTCTAAAATTTCACAAGCTTTGTGTTCATTTCTCCTTGCTTACTACAATATTTTCGTTGCTAATTTTTGCAGGTAGCTGGTAGTGTATTTTGACGGTCAGACTGCCACTTTAAAATCTTCCTTCATCCCACGTATAACCTTGGTGATGATTTCCTAGGTTTTAAATGCTGAGTTAAATTTGTTCTCCAAGTTCATAACTCGATCTTAGAGTTTGTGAACCCCTCCTTTCAATCCTATGATTTTCTATACCAAATAGGTTTTCAATTGATCTTATCGAGTTGCGAGGTCTTCATGCTGCCAGAGTAGCTAAAAACTAAGTTTTTGTCTTCGTGCTGCCAGAGTAGCTAAAAACTAAGTTTTTTGGGCATGTTTCCTTATTGCATATGAATAGACTCCTTGAAAAACCACAAAATGATAGCTTTGTTAGTGATATGAAAGCTTCACAAAGTACATTGTATTTATAGCCTTAGTAGGCTTATCTTTTGACTCTTTCAAACCACATAAAAGTGACACATGTCACATCACATGACATCACAGCTTATGTCAAACTCACACATAATATCTAGCCTCTAAGAGGCTGTTCACACACACTTACACACATGGGTACACAAACAGGTGTTCACACACACATGATGGGTATACATTTACATACACACACACACATCCCATAAGGGGTGTTCATGCCTAACAACACCCAACAATTTTTGTAGGTAGCTATTGGTAGTGTATTGACGGTCATGACCGCCACTTTAAAATATTCCTTCATCTCATGTCTCACCTTGGTGATGATTTCCTAGGTTTTAGATGATGATTTAAATTTATTCTCCAAGTTCATAACTCGATCTTAGAGTTTGTGAACCCATCCTTTCAATCCTATGATTTTCTATAGCCAATACGGTTTCAATTGATCTTATCGAGTTGCAAGGGGTCTTTGTACCGCTAGAGTAGCTAAAAACTAAGTTTTTTGGGCATGTTTCGTTATTGCATATGAATAGACTCCTCGAAAAACCCTCGGGGCCTCCACTTGTAAGAAACCCTACATATCACGTGCATTCAAGGGGTATTAAAAAAACCCCATTACCTGTAGATTTTGAGCTAATAAAATGATCCCTTTTTCTTAAGAAACTTAGGGATTTTTTTTCAAAGTGTAATTATAAAACCCCTCCTATAAATGTGAACTTGTTAATTTACCCAAATTTTGTGAAATAAAATATTCCTCCTGATGAACTCACATGATAGACTTTACATTTTTTGAGGTGGAGCCCCCAGGGAAAAACCACAAAATGATAGCTTTGTTAGTGATATTAAAGCTTCACAAAGTATATTGCATTTATAGTCTTAGTAGGCTTATCTTTTGACTCTTTCAAACCACATAAAGGGCTGTTGTGCAAGATCAGGGGGGCCAGATTTGTGCAATTTTGAAAAAAGTGGGACAATCTAATACTTGGGCATAAGGACCTTAATCAAGGTCCTAAACTATCTTGATCGAGGTCACCAAACCATAGACAACCACGCACATGGCACCTACCATCTAAAAGTCTATGTTTTAGACTTTGGATAGACATAATGGACACAATAAGAGGTTCTTTTATTGAGATGGGTGAAAATGTACTTTTCCTTACGCAAAATGATTCAATTTTGTTTCTTAAGATACATCATAACAAAACCTTTTATCCATAAGAGCATGGAGTAATTTTAACCAATAATAAAAATGTATATTTAAATTATGAAACTTTTGTAGGCGTTCTAATACAAAGAAGGAATTTTTTAGATTAGATCTATGAATATTAAACCATTACAATTGTAATTTGAACTTAGCACCACATTCTACTAACCTTTCTCTATCTTCTCACCATTGGATCTTTCACATTGAGCTTTATAATTGTTAGGATCTTGTATGGAAAAAGATATGTCTGTTGTAATGCTTATAAGTCCATAAAATAATTACTAAATTTAATCCTTAAAAAACCCAATAAATCAAGTTAAGCTCTATGTTATGATGTTCAAAGTGAGAATTTTATTTGAGCTAAGATGCAAAAGTTATAAGCATTTTAAGTACTTAATATATTGCATATTCTAAGTCCGAAACATGTTGAACACTAGACAATCCATGCAACAAAAAATGTACAAAATATTATTAGATTATTGTTAGTCTATACCATTAGGTGGCCAACTTTATGTATGATGTTCCATTGATCCACTCTATACCATTAGGTGCCCCCCTTTATGTCTGATGTTCCATTGGAAGATTTCAAATCACAATCCCTATCCTAACTAGGAGAGATTGGTCCTTCAAGGTGTAAAAATATATATTTTTCAAGCTATTTAAGGTTCCCAACTACCAAAAGTGATCCCCGTGACACATGTCACATCACATGACATCACAACTTACGTCAAACTCACACATAATATCTAGCCTCTAAGAGGCTGTTCACACACACTTACACACACTTACACATATGGGTACACAAATAGGTGTTCACACACATAGGATGGGTACACATTTACACATACACACGCACACGTACACACACACCCATAAGGGGTGTTCACACCTCATAACACACGAGCTCCGAGTACCAAACAATTTTTGTAGGTAGCTGGTAGTGTATTTTGATGGTCATGACCGCCACTTTAAAATCTTCCTTCATCTCATGTCTCACCTTGGTGATGATTTCCTAGGTTTTTGAATTTGTCCTCCAAGTTCATAACTTGATCTTAGAGTTTGCAAACCCATCCTTTCAATCCTATGATTTTCTATAGCAAATAGGTTTTCAATTGATCTTATCGAGTTGCGAGGGGTCTTGGTGCCGCCGAAGTAGCCAAAAACTAGTTTTTTGGGCATGTTTCCTTATTGCATATGAATAAACTCCTCGGAAAGAGGCATATGAAAAGACTCCTAGAAAAGCCTTGGAGGATAAAGGTTTTTTTAGTGACTTAGAGACTATGACTTGGCTTACTCTTGAGTTGGTTGGGATGACTCCTTGGGCATTATGGCATGCTTCGAATGGATAGGAGGAGACTTTGAGCTGGTTGGGATGACTTCGAATGGATAGGAGGAGACTTTGAGCCACCTTCTTTGAGCTGCAAGGACATGATGGTGCTTTGAGTTGGGTGGTGATATGCTTTGAGTTAGGGCAGCAAGACGGTGGTGCTTGGAGTTGGTAAGCCTTAACCCTCCCCAAGGTTAGGCATGAAGGCTATGTCCAAGGGGGGCAACACGTAGAGCATAAGAGGAGGTGTGGTTAGAATAGAGCATAAGAGGAGGTGTGGTTAGAATAGATAGATACATGGCACCTAGAGAAAGAGAGAGACAGAGATTTGTTTTATCGCCGTATGACGACTTTGTCCCAACAACGCATTAAGGGCCCGGGGTTTGAATGAGCCTCAAAAGAAATGTAGGAGGCCCAACCAGTCAAAAGAACACAAAACTAGAATAGATACATGGCGGAGAGGGAGAGAGGGAGGAGATTTCACAGTGAGATACCAGGCCTAAGAGCTATGAAGTTAGTGGTGTGCACTACTTATACCCTGCTGCTTCTTGTAGTTTGTGCGGCCGAGTCCATAGAAGTCCAGCCTGAAGAGAAGGCTCTTTTGGAGTTTAAAAAAGCCATCCGTGCGGACCCAACGCAGGCACTGACGAAATCATGGATCCTCAACAACAGTACGTCCAATAGGAGCAGTGCGGGCGATGGCCATTGCAGCTCATGGTTCGGTGTTTCTTGCAGCAGGCGCGGGCGAGTGGTGGGTGTGGCTCTGCAGGGCTTGCGTCTAGAAGGATCCATCGACCCCGCTCTTGGAAACCTCTCCTTCCTTCGTACTCTCAACCTGTCCTCCAACAACATCTCCGGCGCCATCCCAGCGCAACTAGGACGCTGCATCCGCCTGCGCGCTCTAGATCTTAGCCATAACCACCTCTCCGGAGCAATCCCCTCTCAACTTGGCCAACTCAACCGTATGTCCTCCTTGCTCTTGAGCGGAAACAACCTGTCTGGCTCCATCCCGCAAGACCTGCTGGGATCGTGTTCACTGTTGTCTCAGCTATCTCTAGCGGAGAACAACCTTACGGGCCCCCTACCTCCTTTGCTCATTAATTGTAGCCTCCTAGTCACGCTAGATGCTCACACCAACTTCTTGTCTGGCTCTCTTCCTGCGCAGCTAGGGAGGATGTCACTGCTGCAAACTCTAGATCTACAGAACAATAGCATGGAGGGAGAGGTTCCCGTCTCCATTGCCAATTGCACAGCGTTGTCCTACCTCGCTCTTGACAACAATCAAATCAGGGGAGCCATTCCAAATTTAGCACTAAATAGTAGTCGATTGGGGTATGTGTCCTTGCATGGAAACATGCTGACAGGAAGGATTCCGGAATTTCTACTAGAGAACTCCACCTCTCTCTACTACCTTGATCTGGGAGGCAATGCATTGACAGGGAGCATACCACCACAGCTGGGCAAGCTCAAGCATTTGGAGCTGCTCATCTTGTCGGAAAATCATCTGACAGGAGGTTTGCCTTCTAGTTTGACCAATTGTACTAGCATTCAGGTTATAGAGGTCTACCATAATAATCTAACCAACTCGTTGCCGGAGGGATTTTACCGCCTTACTCAGCTTCATTCCTTCTATGTGTCAATGAATAGCATAGCTGGTTCTATTTCGCCCCTAGTCCAGAATCTCACCACAAGTAACATGCAGTATTTGGCGCTGGATCGCAATCTCTTCTCGGGCACTGTTCCCGAGGAACTTGGGCGGATGAGTGGCCTGTTTTTGCTCATGTTGTTTCAAAACCAATTGAACGGCACTCTGCCGGCTAGTTTGTCCAACTGCTCTCAATTAACAATGTTGGAACTCTCCACTAACAACCTCACTGGCCACATCCCACCCCAATGGGGGCTTCTTAAGCAGCTTCAAATCCTTACATTCCACGACAATCGTCTCTCAGGTTCCCTACCCTCGAGCCTTGCAAATTGTACTAACATCACACAAATCAGAGTAGCGTCCAACAATCTCTCGGGCCCTCTGCCTGGCTGGCTGGCTAGTGCTCTCAGCAACCTTCAGCTTCTGTCCCTCGCCGATAACTTGTTCTCTGGTGAATTGCCTGTAGAATTCGGAACCGTCGGACCTCCACGCTTGCAGGGCCTCTTCTTGGGCAACAACTTACTACAGGGATATTTTCCGTCTCACATCACCAATCTGACCCAGCTTACAGCTCTAGTTCTTGGGGGCAACAGAGGCATCAAGGGGAGCATACCGGCAACATTAGACTCCTGCAAGGACCTGGTGTGGCTTGAGTTGTCTGGCTGCTCACTCAGTGGCAACATTCCTGCATCTCTGGGCTCCATCACAGGCCTCCAAAAATTAGAATTAGCAGATAACATGCTGAATGGGTCCGTCCCCGACAGCCTTGGCAATTATCTGCAGCTACTTGAATTGGACCTCTCCTACAATCAGCTCACAGGTATAACAAGAATATAAAAAGAGAGGACTATATTTGTATGCATGCATGCATTTGCTCTCTAAATCAGATTACTCGGGCTTGCCAGGCTTGTCAAAAACCTGAAGTTAGAGTGATTAATCTAAAACCATGCAGGTCGTTGCCTTCAAATATCCCCATTCTAGCTACTATAGGGGCAGCGTTATTCTGCATGTGTGTATTCTATGTAGTATGGAGATTTCTTCTAAGAGCGTCTTCCCACCACGGGCATAATTAACTGGTCTTTTGCACTAAATGAAACTTCGTCAAGCTTCTCTAGTCTCTAAAAGTCAAGGTCAAGGTCTTTAAAAGTTTGGCCATTTTGATCAGCATGACGACATCAATAAAAGTAAGTGCATATGAATGCAAGTCTTTCTCGCAAGTTGCAAGAGCCCCATGATCCATCAGCTTGGGCATGGGAAAAACCCTTAATATGAGTAGTTCTTTGACCACTTCCACAAGAATTTTATCTACATAATTATGGACTTTGTTAGTCATTGTAAGGTCTTCCGAGTCCATTTGCTTTAGGTGCCTCCTCAAGGAAGGTTTCCTTTGGTTTGGGGTCCTACACAGTGTCCCTACATGCTTTCACTATAGTGTTGTGGGCCAGCCCCGCAGGAGTTGTTGCCAGTGTTGTGAGAAACGCAAAGAGGGTTACAACCTTATAACATTTTTGTTGACCAAACCATGATTAAGAATGAAATTTTGAGAGCTTGATTTATGAACTTTACAGGTGGAATTCCCATCACTTTTGGTAAATTGACGGGGCTTGCATTGGGATTGGATCTTTCTAACAATTTACTTACCGGAGCAATACCCGCAGAGCTAGGCTCACTAAGCCGCCTTCTCTACTTGAATTTGTCGAGCAATCACTTAGACGGCAGTATTCCCGAAGCCTTGGGAGAATGCCAGTCGCTTTCTGCCATGGATCTCTCCAGCAATAAACTAACAGGTGGGCTACCACGCAGCTTCGAAGATCTCACTTCTCTGCAGCTGCTCAATCTCTCTTACAATCAATTGGAAGGCCTAGTCCCGGACACCTTCCCTTACAGTAGCTCCAACATAACATTTTTGCAAGGGAATCCAAGGCTTTGTGGATCCACGGCAAACCAATCCTCAGCTTGTGCTACGTCGGCAACAGGCAAAACGGCTAGGCATCATGCATCCCATGGCCAGCTCCTTGGCTGGATTCTGCCTACAGTGATCGTAGCATCGGCAATACTTGTTGTCACCATAGTGGTCATCTACCTGAAACATTCTAGAAAAACAACTCTTTCTTCAGTCATGCCCGATTTCGCATCAGAATTAGTTACAAGACGCTTCAAGCTACTAAAGCTGACAGCTGCAGATCTTTGGGATGCTACTGAAGGTTTTAATGTAGACCACCTCCTAGGGAGGGGAAGCTCTGGCAACGTATACAAGGCCGTTTTGAGAGACGGTATAAGAGCTGTGGCAGTGAAGGTATTAAGTAGCTCTGCGACAGTGGTAGAGGAGGTGCGCTTCATGAGAGAAATGCACACTCTAGCGCAGGTGCGTCACCGAAACATCGTGAGAGTGTTGGGTTGCTGCTTTAATCTGGACATAAAGGCAATTATTTTGGAGCTTATTAAAGGTGGGAGCTTAGATGCATGTCTTCACAACAACAAGCATACTGCAACTAACTCCACGCGGCCACAGCTAGATATGCATGGAAGGCTTTGCATCATCAATGATGTTGCGCAAGCTCTGGTGTATCTGCATTTTGAATGCCCTGAAGGAGTGATCGTGCACTGTGATCTGAAGCCAAGCAATATTCTTCTGGATGAGGAGCAACGAGCACACATTTGTGATTTTGGTATTTGCAGGATCCTTAAATCACCAACAACAACAAATGTCGACCATGGTGCATCAGCTTCGATGTCTGTCGACATGCTCTGTGGATCTGTGGGCTACATACCACCAGGTGAGGAGGCGAAACCTAGTGATTCCCATTTCAAGTTATTAATCGATATCCATAAAGAAAAGGAAAGCCCGTTAGCCGGTGTGACAAAAGTGTTCTGTTCGTAAGTAGTTTATGGGGTATAGATGTGCCGTGTAAACCCCTTGTGCATATTTGTGTAATGCAAGCCCCGCTTGTTTTAAGGGGCGCGGAAATGTTCCATGGAGTCATGTAGTTGTATATTCGACAACAAAGGGCTAGATTCAAGCTACTTTCTCTAACTATAGAGAACATGGTGGATAACATGCAGAGTATGCTTACAGGGGGGAGGTGAGCCCTGCAGGTGATGTGTACAGTTTTGGCATTGTTGTACTTGAAGTGTTGACAGGGAGAAGGCCGACCGATATGGAGCTCAAAGAAGAGGAGGAAGGATGGGCATTGGTGGGGTGGGTTCAGAGAGCAATGGACAAGGGAAGGCTGGTGGAGGTGTTGATGGCGCCCCACCAACAATCAAATGTAATGGCGGATGAAATCATGGAGAGCGTGATCAAGGTTGCTCTGTCATGCGCTCAGGAGGCAGAGGCTCGGCGGCCTAGCATGCAAACCGTATGCACAACTCTACTAAAGTTGACGGACGCTTACAAACGAGCAGTGGCATGAAGTGGCATGAAGTTGACGGACGCTTACAAACGAGCAGTGGCATGAAGTGTGACTCTGGTGTTTGAAACACTGGCCTATAAGCTGCTCCATATATTTCATATGTTAAGTAAATTTGTGATATGTTATCTCCTTCCTAGCCTTTTAATTTAATTTAGAGACACTAAAGCTATAAACGACCTCTGCTTGAAATCAATCCACTCCTCATGATGATTGTTCTTCCTTCCACCTTCATTTTAACATAAAGACGTTTGGGATGATGTCCTTTAACTATTATATTACTCACGTACACAAAATGTAATTATACATTATTGTTCCAGTATAGTATATGAGAAAGTGTTACTCCATATCCCCTTGGATAGGCCTTGTGTTTGCAGCCTAACCAAAGATTTTGTGTGCTTTTGATTGTGAGAACTTTACTTAAGTTTTGGAATGCAACTTTTTTCAAGATTCCTCGCCCAAATTTCAAATTAACGTCTCAAACATATCCCATTTTTCTTCAATCTTTGTTTCCCAAATTTCAAAATATCTCAAACCTATTCAATCCTATTTTGCACATTTCAAAATTATTCAATCCTATCCAAAACTTACTCAAGCTCACTGCCTAGATTTCCAAACATCTCAATCGTATCCAAAATGCACCTTAGAAGTCAATTTGCAAGTTTGTTTTTTTTTCCCCAAAGCTTCATTCAACATTGCCTAGATTCTAAAATGTATCAATCTTTTGCAAAATTTTTCCAATCTTGCTACTTTAATCTCAAAACATCCCAATCCTATACAAAATTCAGGCTGGACTTATGTCCTCATAGACATTTGCATTGGTAAGATGTGACCTTATTTTACTCTATCAAAAATTCATGCCAAACTTATGCACATTGGAAAGTATGTGACCTTAGTTTATTCTATCTAAAATAAGTCTACATCTACATTCTACACACTACCTAGCACCTTACATCGTTTTAACAAGTAATGTTTGTTCTCATAGACATTCACATTGGTAAGGATGTGACCTTACTTTATTCTATCTAGAATAAGTCTACATCTACATTCTACACACTACCTAGTACCTTACATCATTTTAACAAGTAACTTTTGTGACTTTTAACTTGTAGGTTGCATTCGTCAACATCTAAATTACATTGTTAGTTACTACACTAACACACAAGATACCTATCTAGAGCAAGCATGAATATACACACACATATATACCTCTAGGGCCATATAACATGTGAAACCATGCACACATGTATGAATATACACACACATATGTACCTCTAGGGTTGTATATCATGTGAAACCATACATCATAATATTGGGCTTCATTTTGATACTTTAGCTTTTTTAAAGCTATCACCTTTGGAAACTTACCTATATTGTTAAGCATTTTTAAATGGGGTCACCTTTGGAACCTTACCTATATTGTTAAGCATTTTTTAAAGGTGTCACCTTTGGAACCTTACCTATATTATTATGAATTTTTTAGAGGTGTCACCTTTGGAACCTGTTGGATATCAATGCTCCACCCTCACATTGTATGGTTTGGCTAGCTCATGTTTGTATGGCTCCCATTATGAGGAGTAGCCATGGTTGAGCAGCCCGAAGGCCCGTCGACTTCCTTGTATTCACACGGGATGGTGGCCTTGGAGGCCAGATGGCTAGACACGGCTTGGATTAGATTTGGCACACTGCCCAATAGGCTACATAATGGGCCACTACAAGAGTAGGTGGACTTTACTCTTGGACACCCTGCCCTGACATTGTGGGGCTCAAACGGGGCTCAAGATGAGCTCGAATGGCCGTGGGGGGAGGGGACGAGTCTACACCAGATGGCTAGACACAGCTTAGATTAGATTTAGCACAGCGCCCAATAGGCTACATAATGGGCCACTACACGAGTAGGTGGACTTTACTCTTGGACACCCTGCCTTGACATTGTGGGGCTCGAACGGGGCTCAAGATGAGCTCGGATGGCCATGGGGGGGGGGGACGAGTCTACACCGTGGACAGTGGCACCGACTATGAGCATGGATCTACACGGTAATGTCATGGCTGTCGTACATATACAAGCCTATATAGATACACAGCCAACCCCTTCTCTACACAGTTCATCAACCAGCTGCACTATGAGTTCATTACCTACCTTCTACTAGCATACAAACTCCGTCTTATCAGTTCCAGGTTAGCCATCGAAGCTCTCGTCACAGGAGTACACGGGTGTGGGGAATTTGCCATTCATTGTATTCATCTCTGGAATACAATATCTCCCTCTATCTTTGTTATTGTGCAATTTGAAATTTTAAGTTGTTTGCTATCTAAGGTCCTTCTTCTTGTGAGTGATCCTTGTTTACACCGCACGTTGTATTTACTTACAGAACCTTACTTATATTGTTAAGCATTTTTTTAAAGTGTTTTTTAAAGGTGTCACCTTTGGAACCTTACCTATATTGTTAAGCATCCAATGAAGCCTAAAATACTTGTGCATCCAAAATGGACTTAAAACTTAAGTCTAGCCTCGGAATCTTGTGTTCATTTAAAAAAAAAAGAAATTATATAATCCACCTTTAATGCAAGCATATAGGAACTAGAAATTTGAATAATTTTTAGGTGGATTGAATTGCTTTTTAGTAACCTGCAAAGGACAAGTTTATATGCTCAGTTCCTCCCACCTAATACCATGCAGAAGATCATGCAGAAGTAGAACAAGATAGAGCAAAAGGAGAATGAGTCCGTGCAACAATATGTCAACAAGTAATCTTCCATGGCCAAGATGTATGAACATCCTCAAGATCCTTACAACATGTTTCATAATATAATGATGACATCTTATATGAATTTAGGCCACAACATGTTTCATAATATAATGATGACATAATGAAGACATCTTGTATGAATTTAGGCCACAACATTTTGTGACTGGATGATCAGAAATTGTGGGCTTCAGTTGTTGTCCAGCACTCCATGTTAATCAAATCAATTAACAATGAGATGATATTCAATAATCTTCCACCATATCTGCAGAGGATCCACGGTCGGGAGTGGAATGAAAAGATTAAGGCAAGGAGGGCCTTACTAGTCAAGGCCAGCCAAAAAATAGAGGATCCACCAGCCCAACAAAAACACAGCTTTTGGAATATGATATACCATACGTACCACTTCTAGAGCCACATGTGCAAGAGGAGGCCCAACCAGATACAAGAGCCCTGAAAAAGGATACAAGGGCCCTGCAACCAGAGGAGCAAAAAGTACCACCAACCCCACAGGAAACCCTACAACTAGAGCCCATTGTTTTAGATACACCCCCATCCCCTCCTCAATAATAGGCGATCAAACCAGCCAAGATAAAAAGGGAGAAGGAGCCCATTGTTTCAGATACACCCCCATCCCCTCCTTAGGAGTTGGTGACTGAACTAGCCAAGATGCAAAGGGAAGAAGGAACACACAATGAAGATATGGGAGAACCCTCTCCAAAGAGACAACAAGTCAGAGAGGAGACTGGGATAGGCTTAATGGGGGAATTCAAGAAAGATATGCTCTGTCTTCATCTCTACTGGCTTAAACACTTCTTCATCCCCTTCTCCTTGTACCTTTCCCACCATGGCTCATGAATTGTAGGAGCTGATGAATTGGATGCACCGGGGCGGGGAATATCCAGTCCCTAGGGTGGTGGTAGCTATGTGTAGTCTCCCAAGCCTATGAGACTACATGAAAGGTAAGACCCAATCATCTTGGAGTAACCTATGGCACTGGGGTAGTTGGAAGGCTTCACATGCGGCTCACTCTCAACCCTGAGGGAAGTACTCCAAATCATTTTTCTATGTTAGAGGAGTTGTTGGTGTAGGCAAAATGTGGACCGCAGTACTACATGGGGAATCACTTGATATGTTTGATGGTTTTGATGCCAATGCAACTTACAATGAGGTGGAAAATGATGCTACTGCTGAACCGTCTCACCTTCCTCAAGAGGGTTTGGCGGATGTCCAGATCGACACCCGATTCTCACCTGTAAATATGTATATACCAATCAAGTGTGTCACCTATAATGTGTGTGGCCTCTGTGATGCCAATAAATGGAGGCTTTTTTGGGATTATGTGAAGAAAACCAAACTGCATATTGTCTATCTTCAAGAGCATAATCAGCATGCTTTTGCTGGTAGACAAGGTTTCTTTGCAGGTTACCATATCTTCTATGCTGGTCGAGGTTCTTTTTCAGGTGTTCTTATGCTAGTGAGACATGAGCTTCAGCCAATAATGGCTTTCAATGATCCCGTTGGTGGATGGTTGGTCATACAATGTATGTTAAATGGCAAGTCATATGAATTTGCATCCTTATATGCCTCACAAAACTCTATGAATCGTGCTATGATGTGAAGGACTTTGGCCACTTATCCGTGGATTGCAAATGTCTTTTTGTGTGGGGATTTCAATAACTCTCCGGCTTTTGACGATAGCACATCTCATCATACACATATGACTGCTATTGAAAGACATGATTGGGAAAATGCAATGGCCTTCATGAATGCCAATGACATATGGAGGTATCTAATGCCTTAGGCTCCTGGCTTTACATATAAACACAATGCATTGGATTATTGGGGCAGATTGGATCGTTGGTATATGCGGGCACCCAAGTTTGAATAAGGGGGGCTATATGTATAAATAACAACTTCATAAATGAAAAAACACAATCCCCCTTTGTGCCAAATTGAGTCACTTGCTCTCTACCTTACTTGCATAAATTTATGTGTGTTGAGTTAGTAGATTGAAGCTTTTGATTCTTTGCTACAAGTGCTTCCCTTACTTGTGTGCTTCTTGCATTGTTGAGTGAGAGGAGAGAGGTGTGTGATTAGTTGTGAGTGAGTCCAACTCCATTGGTGAATAGCTTTAGAGTGAAGGGAACAAATTGATGGTGGCTATTACATATAGTGGAGCTTCATGGCATGGCATCAAGCAATGTGGGTTATCTCAAGTTTTTTATGTCCCAAAAAAATCATTTTTTGAGATTATTAGGGTTATAACCTATTTTAGATTGACAGTTAGACCTCATTGTTGGGAACGATTAGTGACAACTATGAACACAAGGTATATCCTTAGGCAAATTGTAAGCTAATGTACCCATTTTTCTCTTATGTGAACCTTATGCTATTACGCATATATGTATGCTTTCATGTGGACCTCATATGGATAGTCACACTCCTACTTGGATACTTACATACTCATGGGTATCCCTCTATGTGCACCTCGAGTCTACACTCACACACTTGATTATATCTCTTTGATGATGAATGTCTGAACACTTCTATAACAATACTCAATTCTTCCACAATGAGATTTCAATCATTAATTTTATTCGCACACTCAAGCATATATTTATTTCTAAGTGATCCTTTATACCAATGATGAGTGTACACTCTTATGTGAATGAGTTTATCTCTATGTGCCTTTTCTATCTCTATGTGCTTCTCTATTGATGATCACATACACACATATGTGTATGCTCTTATGTGAATCACATACACACATTCTAGTTGCCTTTGTAAATTAGGCACACACCATGTAGATACAACTTGAGATATTTCATTGGTTAGGGAAATTGGTGCTCTCTAGGGTTGGGGTCATGTCTTTGCCTTCATTTAGAACATGTGTTCTGGATTGCCTTCCTCTTGGGAAGACTCTTTGCCCACATTGCCGTCTTCTTCTTTGACCATTAGGTTTGCCGCCTTGGCCCGCTTCTTATGCCAACAATCTTTGGCCATGTCTCCTGCCTTTCCACAGTAGAAACAAGTCATCTTGCCTTTGGTTCCTGATAGCTCTTGGCTTCTTCTTGGTCCTTTATGAAAAAAGGCCTCTTCACGTG
Organism: Cibotium barometz; assembly: GCF_041138505.1. NCBI lineage: Eukaryota > Viridiplantae > Streptophyta > Polypodiopsida > Cyatheales > Cibotiaceae > Cibotium > Cibotium barometz. Next base: position 7,893,704 of record NC_141057.1, on the reverse strand, counting down.
ATGATCCTCCATTGGTTGTCTTCTTGAGTCTTTGCTCCTCCTCCATGAGTGCCGCTTCTATCCCTTGAAAGTTAGGATCCAGAAGGTTCTTTAGTGTGGCCAATAGTGGACCATACTCATCCAGTTTCATACTCTTCAAGAGAATGGCTATAGCATCCTCTTCCTCCACTGGTGCTCCAATACATGCTAGTTGTGTCATGATGCTCTTCATTGTATTGATGTGAGCTGAAAGTGTTCCATTCCTTTTAAGCTCAAGACCAAAGAATTGTATCTTAAGAGATATTTTTGAATTTTTCCCTTTGGCTCCAATTTTTTTTTCCAATTCATCCCATGCTTCCTTAGAGGTACATTTGTCAACAATGTGATGAATGAATGCATCACTTAGCCCTAATGCAATTATGGCTAATCCTTTCTTGTCTCTATTCATCCATACATTCTTTTCATTTCCTCCTTCTGAAATTTTCCCGGTTTTGGTTTTCGGAGTGACCGCCGGCCTAGTCTCGTGTCCGGACATTCGAGGGCGAGGCCCCGAGTGAGCAACCCCGCCCCGCGCGCTGAGGGGGCCGCTTCCGCTGCCGACCAACGGGAATCCCGAGCGCGGAAGGGGGCAGGGGGGACCTCACAAGGTTGCCCGCAAGACCGATTCCCCCTCCTGTCTTACCACCACAACCCCCTGCACCAAGGGTTACCCCTTTACATCAAGTTGCACTAGAAGAGATCCCTATAGACGAAGATGCTAACATCTTCGAAACCACCTTTGGGGAATCACAAGACTCAAGTGTTGGACAAACCATTAGTCACTATGTCATGGATGGGGACAACATGTACACAGTCTACCAAATGGCGCCTCAAGCAAGAGGAAGGGATCTAAACACGTTAGCCAAAAGGCCACCAATGCAATGCTATCATTGCCAAGGTCCCCATCGCATATAGCAGAGTGCCCAGTAAGGAAGGGATTGCGGATAGCGCCTCAAGCAGCCATCCTCACACCATTGTGTGCAGGATGTGGAATAGAACACATGTACAAGGACTGCCCGCTAAGAGCTGAACCGCTGAATGGAGGAAAAGAATTCAAAACAGGCCTAAACTTGTTAAGCGTAAGAGATGGGAAAGTTCACACAGTCCCTCTCAACATGCTAACTCGTTTGCAATGCAAAAACCAAGCTGCTGGCGCAGTTATTAGAAAAACAAAAAAATCTCAATCTGATGGAACTAAACCAAAACTGGCCACATCATCTCAGCCAAAACCTCCACAAGGGGATACGGATGAGAGGAAACCGAGAAGGAAACGTTCCAGCCATATTGAAAAAGGGGCACATACCGTGATTATCCAAGACGGGACTGACAAGGATACTTCCTCAATGCTCATATCAATCCACAACGTCCGAAGGGGAGGATAAGGTCTCAAGTGCACCAAAAGTATAGCAAATGCCACATGTTGCATTCCCTAAACCTCAGTTAGAGAAACAATGACTGCTGGATGCACAAGACCTCGTGAGGGCAACACAGGCTGAATTAGAATTGTTCAAGAAAATGAACTCCTTCCTTGCAATGGAACTAATTAATGAGAAGAAATAGAGAGAAGAAGCTTGCAAGGATTGTTACCGGTTGTTGGAGCTTGGCATCCATGAAGGATAGCTCATCTTAAGGACGTCACGAGCGATAACACCACTCCTATCCACCTCTTGTGTCACTCAAGAAGGGATTTAGGAAGCTATGGAGGTGTGGAGCTTTGATGGAGATGAAGCTAGGAAGCTTCTCTCAACACAAAGCCTTGCTCATGAGAGTTGGCTCAAGCAAGGAGAGGGGTGGAAGGAAGAAGGGGGAGATGGAAAAGCAAGCCATCACTCACAAGCATAGGAGGCAACAAGCAAGAAGGCAAGCATGCAAGCACAAGCTCAAGCTCTCTCTCACTCTCTCACTCAACACCAATTGTGGAATGGGAATACCTCCTGTTCATATTTCCATAAATGACTTATATACATTGACCCATTGGTTACAATGTCCGGCCGCCCATGGCATGTCTTGGGGGCCCTAACTTACCAGTGACATAAGTGTGGAACCACCATCACCCAGGCTGTCCACCAATGTCTGCACATGTGGAGCTCGATATCTTAACACTTTGGAGCTGGAGAGTAGAAAATGTGGCCGGCTCGAAGTACGAAAAATTATACCAAGCATGTGAATTCTGTTGTTTCACTACCCAAAATTCTGTATCTATCCATCTTCTTTTCATTGGCATGAAACAAGGGTTAATGCATCTGTGTCGAGGGGCTATTTGGTACCTGTACTGCTACTCCTCTATTCCCACAAGTAGTGCCTTCGCCAACGCAGTTGTAAGCCATAGGCTTGCAGGTCTCTAGCTCCCTCCTGGATATCTATATACCCTCCTTGTGCTTCATCCAGATGCTTCTCCATCCATTTCCTATAGCTATACACTATAATGTACGTGACTAATCTGATTTCCAAGAGATCCACTAGTTTCGGGTTGGCTAACCTGGATGCCTTGGCCACATTGCTCCACAAGGTTCCGTCTCCTTGCATCTCTTGTAGTTCTTCCATTGGTGGAGCTTCATCTCTTATTGGGAACGACCACCATGAAGATTGAGGCACACTCAAGTAACACTCGAGTAAGCTTCATACTCTATCTTTGTTGTTGGGTTGAAAGGAGTGATCTGTAACAAAGCATTAGGCATCAGTTTTGGGTTTAGCAAGGCATTACCATATAGCATGTGGTTCTTGTAATAAGAATTGAGTGGCTGCTGGAGTGGGACTTCGGCTTATGGTTGTGGTGGTGGTTGATCCTCTGGCCAGTATTTCAATTCCTCCTCAAGGTCAAGAGTGTTAGTTGGTAATTCAAACAATGGGAAAGAAGTAAGAAATGCAGACTCTTGAGGGGGGTTAGTTTGTGGTGCCCTTGCAATCTCTTTTATGACCTTAAGCATTTTAGCTTGAATAGGGCTATGGACAGCCAGGCTATGGATAGGATACGTGGCAATTAGCCTTTTTTTTTCTCCTCATCAGACAGATCTTTTGCATCATGAGGGGTCTTGGGATCTAACACTGTGAAGTTTCTACTTACCACATCCAAGTCAACTACCTCAGTAGGATATTCCATATGTTCTAATGCAAAATCATGGGTTAGGTTTTCTAACATGGCTTGCATATAATTGTAGATTTTAAGATAAAGATATAGTATGCCACTGGGATGATAAACCATACTATTATGCAAGGTTAGATGTAAAAATGTGTCATGGGCTTCTTCCCACCCATGGACTTGTAACGATTGGAAACTCTCTTGGATTTTATCTCAAGAGATCTAGGGGTACTAGGTAGTGGCCTCGCCATACTTAATTGAATAAATTCATCCTGGTCATCAAAATTTGTGGAGTTTATAAAAAGTACTCAACATCATGACCAAAAATTTATGGACTTTATGAGTACTCAACACCATGACCAAAAATTTAGGATGATTGGATGCAATGCAAAAGAGTAGATAGATGTGTTATCTTGTAATTGTTGCAATGCTCCATGGAATATAGAGATTATAATAGTTGGATCAACATAGCAAGTAGTATTTTGTATGATGAGAGCTATGTCGTTAGCGCTAAGGTCACAAGTGATGTTAATTTGAAATTGAATGAGGGAGGGGGTAAGTGAAAAATAAAACAAAGACAAGGTTTCATGAGGGGCCCGAGGAGTTACTAGAAAATTGGTGCCAAGTTGATTAGCTATTGTAGGGGTTTGGTTGGCATCCTTGAAGTGGGCCTTTCTTTCTCATCCAATAGTTTTTTGAAGCACTAGGATCTGGGCTTCTTTCTCTTCTAACTCTTTGTTGTTGCTAATGGCCTTTTTTCACTCTTGCCTTGCTAGGATAGGAATCCTGAACACTCTGTAAGGCCCTATCCACCATTTCCTTGTTCCTTTTGAGACTCTGCAATGATCCCTGTCATCTGCTATTCCGGCTCCTTTAGTTGGTCTCTGCCTTACTTATTGTGCTCCCTGAGCTCTTCAACCTCCTCATTTACTTTAGCTTCCAAAACTAAATACATGTTCTCAGCATTGTGGAGCTGGTCTGTTACCTATTGTACCCGCTCTTGAGCTTGGAGGAGTTGTCCTACGTGTGCTATCTTCTTGTAGTAGTAGTTCAGCCTCTTGGAGCTTTACATGTACTCCCTCTAGCTTTTCTTCCATTTCCTTAAGCTGTGACTTAGATAATTCCACCTATTCTTTATTCTCCTTTTCTTTCTTGCGCAACCTTTCTTGCAAACTGGTAATCTCTTGAATGCTTTTCTCTAAATCCATATTTTGTTCATAGCGTGGCAATTACCTGTTCACTTTGCTCTTTAATTTCCTTTAGTTTTTGCACAAGCTCTTTCTTTTCCTTCTCCAATTTGGTGAGGTCCTCCAAGTACTTTGTGTTATGGTGAATAAGAATTCTGATGGATTTGAGTAAATCGTTCTTGATGTACCTATGCTTCTCTGATAGCTTTCTGGGCATCCCTTTTCTCCTTCTCTAACCTATGTATGTACCCTCTTTGTGCAGTGATAGTCTTCTCTATTAAACTTGATGTAAGGTGCTACAGGTGTACTATATTCTGCTTACATATTTCATTATGCTCTTGGTTACTTTCAGCATAAGCTTGAGGAGTGTAGTACCTCTCTAATAAAAGATGATCAATAGAAAAGAGCATATCTTTCTTGAATTCCCCCATTAAGCCTATCCCAGTCTCCTCTCTGACTTGTTGTCTCTTTGGAGAGGGTTCTCCCATATCTTCATTGTGTGTTCCTTCTTCCCTTTGCATCTTGGCTAGTTCAGTCACCAACTCCTAAGGAGGGGATGGGGGTGTATCTGAAACAATGGGCTCCTTCTCCCTTTTTATCTTGGCTGGTTTGATCACCTATTATTGAGGAAGGGATGGGGGTGTATCTAAAACAATGGGCTCTAGTTGTAGAGTTTCCTGTGGGGTTGGTGGTACTTTTTGCTCCTCTGGTTGCAGGGCCCTTGTATCCTTTTTTAGGGCTCTTGTATCTGGTTGGGCCTCCTCTTGCACATGTGGCTCTAGAAGTGGTACGTATGGTATATCATATTCCAAAAGCTGTGTTTTTGTTGGGCTGGTGGATCCTCTATTTTTTGGCTGGCCTTGACTAGTAAGGCCCTCCTTGCCTTAATCTTTTCATTCCACTCCCGACCGTGGATCCTCTGCAGATATGGTGGAAGATTATTGAATATCATCTCATTATTAATTGATTTGATTAACATGGAGTGCTGGACAACAACTGAAGCCCACAATTTCTGATCATCCAGTCACAAAATGTTGTGGCCTAAATTCATACAAGATGTCTTCATTATGTCATCATTATATTATGAAACATGTTGTGGCCTAAATTCATATAAGATGTCATCATTATATTATGAAACATGTTGTAAGGATCTTGAGGATGTTCATACATCTTGGCCATGGAAGACTACTTGTTGACATATTGTTGCACGGACTCATTCTCCTTTTGCTCTATCTTGTTCTACTTCTGCATGATCTTCTGCATGGTATTAGGTGGGAGGAACTGAGCATATAAACTTGTCCTTTGCAGGTTACTAAAAAGCAATTCAATCCACCTAAAAATTATTCAAATTTCTAGTTCCTATATGCTTGCATTAAAGGTGGATTATATAATTTCTTTTTTTTTAAATGAACACAAGATTCCGAGGCTAGACTTAAGTTTTAAGTCCATTTTGGATGCACAAGTATTTTAGGCTTCATTGGATGCTTAACAATATAGGTAAGGTTCCAAAGGTGACAACTTGGGTTAAAGTTGTCATATTGGCATATGAGATCCAGTAACAAATATTGCATCCAACAACCATCTGATATAATGTGGCATCAAAGGAATCTCCAAGATCCTGAAAACTAAGCCGAGCACCTGTCTCAACTGGTGTGGCTACTACAGGCTTACAGTCTTCAAGTGGAAATCTTTTTAGCAGCTTCAGTATATACTTAGACTGCAATTAATTCCTTTAACTTATGGTAAACTAATTAGAAAATCGAGATACGAAAATAGAAAAAGAAAAATGATACTTTTATTATGCAAAAGTAATGGTCTGTTGTAATCCCCTTGGGCAGGACCCGATCGATTCTTGGGATCAAATTTGTTTTGAGATGGAGAGTGATCTAGCAGCCGAAGAACTTCAGAGACAAGAAATTCGTAATCTTGAGCAATGCCTTTTCCCTGATCAAATAGAAGCTTTATGGTAAAAACATGGGTCCAGAATCTTAATTCATGCCTTGTCAAGGTTCCTTTAGGACCCTCCTCCATGTGGTCTTCAAATATTCAACTATGTCAAAGGTTGGAAGTCATAGGTATTGATGCCAATTATGATATCATTGACCATGAGAGTTTATCAAATGATGAGTTTCATAGGAAACTCCATCACTTTTCCACTTATGTAAATAAAATAAAAATTTCCACCCCTCTAGCTACTTAGCTAAACAACACAATGCCATCATCACGTTGTAGAAACTGGATGCCTAAATAATAACGCAAACAGCCCAAATTTGACATCTCAAATGTAGCATGTAATTCAGCCTTAAAGGTTGAAATCTGATCCACAAATGCAAACAGCCCAAATCTGACATCTCAAATGTAGCATGTAATTCAGCATGGAAATATAGAATTCTGCAATAGACATGTGCAAGAGAGAGAGAGAGATATGGAGCAAGAATGCTGAATATATTGATCTATTACAATCCCGAGCAAGAGACCTCAACAGGGCTCATAAGTGAGGGATAGAAGGGCTAGAGGATAGTTACAAGCATGCATTGTTGATCAAATGAGAGTATATACAAATGAGGGAATGGGTGCTGTCTTTATAGGGGCAGCTAACCAACCCGACCAGCCCAAAAGAAAATCGACCAACATTAAATGCTTACGATTGGAGGAAATGAGCATGAAAGATGATGATATAATGATATCAAATTGTCTTGGCCTCACGATTCAACAATAATAATCAAGACCCTTGATGGTTATATTTACCCTGATGTATGACTTGGCCTCACATCATGGTTTCTAAGAGTCATTTCTTGTTGAGATGAGTAGAAATGTGCATCCTATTCCATTTGGTCTAGCGGTATTGGATGTCCACCTTCGAAACAAGGCCTCCACTTTTTGGATTGTGGATTCTTTCAAAGTTTTGATTAAAGGGTTGAATGACCTTAATGCAGAAATAAAATATGTGCTTGTTGTGTTTATAAACTTTGCACACATTGGTACCCTTTTGGAAGCTGTGGACAAAGTGGTCCAAAATGTACCTTGATGTCTAATGAGTCAATGCCCCTAGATCATTAGACATCACCTTATATATAACAATGTAGATGGCATACCCTCATGCTTGAACAAAAAGTTAAATGTGTCTATGTAAGTGGGTGCAATGGAACTCTAGTACTATGAAGATGTCTATTGTGATATGTTGTCTTATGAGTCCTAAATATCTCTTTGATGTGACTTTTACATATGGTATGAGTAGAATCCTCTCTCTTTCTCTTTAATGTCTCTTTCATAAATCTCTTCTAGTATGCAATTAGTTGAGTACTTTCCCTTCCTTCCCCTTGCACTTCAATATTTTTGCACCCAACAAGGTCACAATTGAGGAACCTGAGCATCTAGATTGTTCATGTGGTGCATGGCCAACATTATTTGGTGATGCAGCAGAGTTTGTCAAGTGCTTACGAAGAATGCCAACGATTCAATGTTCCTCAGCAAAAGGATAGAATGCCCTTAATTCACGGTGCAACAACCTTTTAAGAAATGGAGAATAGACTTTGTTTGTCCCATCAACCCAGCTGCCCACAACACACGCAGTCACGCTATATCATTGTAGCAACGGATTACCTTACAAAGTGGACTTGGTCCACAAAAACGAAAGTCAAGTACCAAGGACTTGGTCCTTTTAGATTTGTTGAGATTAACAAGGATCGAGACCCTTGACGGATTAGATATGGAAGGGTAGATCACTCCTCAAGGATCAACAAGGATCGAGACCCTTGACGGAATAGATATGGAAGGGTATATCAATGGTAGTAAATTGAAGAAATACTATGGGCCATTGACTCAAGACATGCTAGCACAGATTCATTGCAAATAACATGAGAAACAACAACAACAAGAGATGAAAAGAAGAGCTGTGGTGGTGGAAACTAAGGCTCAAGAAGGAGAACAACAAGAGCTAAAAACAAGGAGTGAAGAAATAAACAAACATTGAATGTCAACATTGAACATCAACATGGCAAACCTCACCCTTGTGGATGAGGGGAGTATAGAAATAGAGGTTGCATGCCTTAACTTGAAACTTGTATGTTGACAACAAAAATGTGCCTACATTGGCCATGATTAATACCGGGGGGGCTAGTCATAACCTTGTATCTTATAAGACCTGGGAGAGCAACTTGGCTAACCAACACACTAACTCCAACCAATGCTCAAGTGCATGGAGTAGGGTTTTAAACTAGAAAGGCAATGGGTATTTTAGAGCTTGATGCTTCCCTTAGCAATAATTGCTTAGTCGAAAGGTTTATGGTGATGCCTGCCAAGTTCAATGGAAGAGTAGTGATGCTTCCCAAGTTCAATGGAAGAGTAGGTGTTGCTTGGAAGAACTTGGATTTGCAACACCAACTGCACAATCCAATGGAAAGAAAAGACCGTTGAGCTATAAATTCAGGGAAAAGGACTAAAGCTACCATGGGGAATTCAACAGCAGCAGTAAGAAGAGGATACCAACTTGGGGGGAACAACTCCAAGATTTCACCTACATCCAAGCAGGTGTTATCACCTAAGAAGAAGGAGGACATCAAAGGTAAATGGTCGATGGTTCCAAAGAAAGAGCAGCCAAGCTGTAAAGGTAATGCAGTGGAGACCCAAAGTGCCAGCAATGGAAGCATCCAAATGGGAACACCAAAAGTCCAAGCCAATGGCATGCAAGGTCACACGCCGCCAATGCCAAGGGCCATATTACAAGCCATCAAGTCGCTCGTCTCGTACCAACAAATCAAAGGGTTACTCGCAAATGGATACTATTGAAAGTACTTGAAGCACAAGGATACTATAATACTAAACATTTCCTTTTGTCGAGGCTTCTTTATTTTAATTTATGATACATATATGTGGTGTTTATTCATGTGCAACCTGACCTTTGGTAATGCTCACCAAGAAGAGGCTTGTGCGGGAATCGGGAAGCTAATGCTTATAAGGATGCTTTCTCATAAGGCTTATGACAATATGGGAGGCTTGTATGTGAAGTTGGCGGCTTAGCATGGCAGCTTGGTGACTCGTCTTCAATGGTTTAGTGGTGATTTGGCTCCAAATATCTTGTTTCACATGAAGGATTTTATGTAATATTATGTATTGGGTGTGAGAATGAGTGGAGTGCTACCTTGTAAATACCATTTGTATGGATGATAAATACATTGGTATGGGAAATAGTGCTAATGTTTTATAAATTAGTGATGAGTCATAAAATAGGAGTGGGACTTTTGTCTACTTGGCTTGGTAACTCCAATAAAACAAGATGGCAAACACATGCAAGGCTTGTGGAGGGTGGAAGCTTGTGGATGGCGTGTGGAGGAGTGTGGAAGGATGCATAATAGAGAAGAATCCTTCTAGAAGTCCCATGTGGATTAAGGAGATTTTTGACATGTGTACATGAGGGGCCCTTGTGTGGGATCAATGTGGGCTTAGATCTTATCTCCCAAGTCAACATTTCTTTGATTAAAGAAATCAGAGGAACACATGTCAAAAGTAGCCAAGAAGGACATGTGATGGTGACATTCGGGCTTATACAGTCCTAGATTGAAGGCTTCTACTATTGGAAAGTGTAATTTGTGAGATCATGGTGAGAAAGCTCATATAAAAGGAGCCCTCTTGTAACCCTCTTGCTCACTCTTGGAGACAAGTTTTCTCATTCATAATTGATGATAGTTTGCCTAGAGTAGTGTTTCCATATCTTGTTGCTATCACTTATAGTGTAGCTTTTCTCCTTCTCTACTATATTCCCTATGTTTATGTGTTGTTGAATTTATGGATTGCAATGAAATTCTAGTATTATGAAGATATTTATTGTGATATGTTGTCTTAGTCCTAATTAGCTCTTTTATGTGATTATTACATATGGTATAAGTAGAATCCTCTCTCTCTCTTTCATGTCTCTTTCATGAATCTCTTCTAGTATGCAATTAGTTGATTACTTTCCCTTCCTTCCCCTTGCACTTCAATAATAAGGTCACAATTGAGGAGCCTAAGAGTAAGGGACCCCCTTTACCCTCTCTCACTGGGGACAAAGTAGTAATGAGGGGGACAAACTAGCCCCCCCTAATTTTTAGAGGGGCCCAATTCAACACACCACCCTCTTCCTTTTGGTCCATTGCTAATGGATTCTTAATCAAAAGGGCCCTTTCATAGTTCAAAAGACTCCTAATTTTAAGGAAACAAAAAGAGAAGAACCATACGTTGACATGGTTTTTTCGTTAATGGTAGTGTACATATCAAGAGTGTGTTTTTAATGTTAGAGGATGGATGCCATGGACAAGTGATGTCTCTACCGTGTGTAAACACTTCAGTTTCAATTTTGTTAAATGTGGATTTGGATTGCTGCATTGAGAGTCTTGCACTTGGTGCCATTGTTGGTGGCACTCTTGTTGATATATATGCTAAGGGTGGAAGCATGTGAACTTGAGTTTATGGAAGTTTTGATGTAAATAAGTGATGGGAAGACCATATTTGTGAAGGTATGGAATTACATGGAAGAAAATATGGCCAGCTAGACATTGGAAAGATCTAGCTAGGCATTCTGCATGAAACTTGCAGAATGAGAATTACTTGTGTAAAGTCGCATGGACTTGGGATAAATATGTGAACCCATGCTGAGGGGATTATGGTTAAAAATAGCAAATATGAGAAGGCCAATCATTTTGTTTTAAAAACACGTGAAGAGAAGTTGGAAAGTGAAGCACATGGCGCGGTTTTTTGTGGGAGAGCCTCAGCACGCATATCAATAGTAACCAGAGTTTTCAATGTGTGTTATTACCTGCAACAAAAAAACTAGAGAGAACCGGTGGGAGAACCTCCACATAACAAAAAAGAAATTGAGCGTGAATCTTATCGTGGCGAGGCTCTCTGTAATACATGCTGCTTACATGCGAAATGATCAACCAGCTACGCATGTTTTTTTTTTCTTGGAAGGTGGATCTGCAAAAAAGGATATGGCACGTGTTTGGTTTCTCTGCATGTAGAGAATATGGTGAACGATGCTCTGTTCTGAGGCCATGGAGAAGGCAAAGGCCATCTAGCAAGCATCACAGTACTTGCAACCAAGTCTTGAGCACAGGTTTGTTTAGAGCAAAGCGCAGCCTTTGTAGGCTATATAGGGCTACGGTCTAGAAATATGAGGCTGCCGATTGGAGGAGATAGCATAAAAAGCAAAGCATGCTCAATCGTGGAGCAGTTCTATTGGCGGACAGCATGGTACACAGCCACATCAATAATTCACTCATTATATTCGGTCATGGGACTTTCTTGCATCAGCAGACCAGTAGTATAATCTCATATAAATAGATTTGGACATTGGTCATTTAGATCATCTCTTAGCTCATAAGTGGATCAAGTAACTAAAGCAAGTCACAACAATTCGGCATAAGAGCACAGGATATCTCAGCATTGGAGCAGTCAAGTGCCAATTTGGGGCATCAAAGTCAACCTTCAGGACTCAGCATAGAAGTTCATCCCTAAGGTCAAGTTTATGGTATAATGGATCTCAAGAGGGTGTTCTCTTTGTTATTTTTTGAATGTGAAGATATTTTCTTGATGTTAAGGGAACCCTTTTTGTGGTGTAAGGTCCCTTGCCTACTACCAAGGGTGGTGCCCCTTGCATACGTATAGATATTTTGGCTGGGTGTTTTTGATATATTGATATCTTGAACAAGTTCTATGTAAGAATGGTTTAAACCTGTGAAAATAGCCATCTTTTTTTCTCTTTCACTTGTGTAGCTATGAGACGTGATATAGAGGCCACCCCCGAGAGCTCATATATCTTTTAGTGCCCCCACTAATGAGGATTTTTGAAGAGCAATGTTTATGCTTTGGTTACCATCTTGGAGCCCACTTGGTGATCAACGCAGGATCTTTGATAGTGGTTAGTTCATTGTCTTTGCAGATGGAGGATATGCCATTATGGTTTCATGGTTTGCCAGGAGAGGATGTGTTGACAAGGATTGAGCATGTTGAAAGCAGGTTGTATGCCTATGAGATCTATGATGATTTTCATGCTACAGGTTTTGCCTATCAAGGTTTACTTGATGATGCATATGCTTGGTTTTGAGCAAAGTCATAAAGATCAAGGGAGTTGGTTTTTGCTAAAGCATGGTCTATTTTCTCATTTTAGAAGGCATCTATGCAAGAGTGCATACATTTGTGTGATGACCTACAGAACGTTCATGAGAATGTATGTGGAAACAATGATGTGGATGTCATTGATTATATAGGTTTTGCCATGAGTGAATATGTGTCAAAGATAGATAAAGTGGAAGAGAGTGATGATGATGCATGGGAGATTGTCACTGAGGATGAGGAAGATCTGTGTGTTTTGCCTAGTGATCACATGAGAGCTTGGACGAGGATGAGTCTATTTTGCAAGGTGAGGAGAGCCTTGGAGAGATGCCTATGGTCTTGAATCCACAGATGGTACAGGAAAGCAACAGCAATGATGGATTGGAAATGCATCATTCTTATGTGTGTGAAAGTGATGAGTTGGATGGTAATGCTTCACATGTTATTCAGGATGACATGTTCCCTTTGTTAGATCTTGTGGGTGATGATTTCTTTGAAGAGGGTTATTTGGATGACTCCAAGCATGATGATGCTGGCAGTTTAGAGTTGCTAGACAACCTTGATGATGGCGGCATAACATGCCTTTTTGAGGATACATGTACTGGAGTGGACTTGTGTGAAACCCTTGAAGCTAATCGATATGGTGAGCCAGCTATGCATGAGCAAGGCAATGATGTGGAATTCTTGGATGGAATTTTGGGAGCTCCTTTTGAAGAAGAGAATGCCTCACATGAATGTCACATGGATGAGATAGGCAAAGAGGAGTGTAAGGAATCTATGCAGCATTAAGATTTTCTTGCGGAGACAGTTTGTGATGATGATAGTGCTTTTGATACAAGCTTGGAAGAGTGTGAGATAATGGTGACACCACAAGTGCTTGCTTTGGTTGATGTTGGATGCTTTGACATTGAGGACCTAACTAGTGAGCTAGAGGATGCTCTTTTTGATGAATATGTCAAACATGAAGACCATGACTTTGGGTTTGAGGCACATGTTGATGAGGTTGTTGATTCCTCTATCAACGAGGGTTCATTTGTGGTGGTTGATAGAGATGGTGATATGCATGTGGTTACCTTTGAGCATGTGGAAGTTCACTATATGGGTGGCCCTATTTTGAAAGGCACATAGTTTGATCTTAGAAATGACATTTGTGTTCAAAAGAATGAGTTGGAGATGCATTTTCCATTTAATCCAAGAGGGGTTGGGCATGTGATCCCGCGACTTGTTTTTGATCCAAGTGCGAGGACATGAATGTTCTGCATACCAGGGGTTGGGCAATATGACATGGTTTTTTTGTTAATGGTAGTGTACATATAAAGAGTGTGTGTTTGATGCTGCTAGAGGATGGATGCCATGGGCAAGTGATGTCTCTACTCGCGTGTGTAAACACTTTAGTTCAAATTTTGTTAAATAAGGATTTGGATTGCTGCATTGAGAGTTTTGCACTTGGTGCCATTGCTGGTGGCATTCTTGTTGAAATATATGCTAAGGGTGGAAGCATGGGAACTTGATTTTATGGGTGTTTTGATGTAAATAGGTGACGGGAAGACCATACTAGTGAGGGTATGGAATTACATGGAAGAAACTATGGCCAGCTAGACACTGGAAAGATCTAGCTATGCATTCTACATGAAACTTACACATAGAATGAGAATTACTTATGTGTAAAGTCGCGTGTGAACCCATGCTTAGAGGGGATTATGGTTAAAAATAGAAAATATGAGATGGCCAATCATTTTGTTTTAAAAACACATGAAGAGAAGTTGGAAAGTAAAGCACATGGCACGTTTTTTTATGGGAGAGCCTCAGCACGCATATCAGTAGAAACCAGAGTTTTTAATGTGTGTTATTACTCGCAACAAAAAAACTAGAGAACCGGTGGGAGAACCTCTACATAACAAAAATTAAATTGAGCACGAATCTTGTCGTGTGGAGAGGCTCTCTGTAGTAACTATATAATACATGCTGCTTATATGCGAAATGATCAACCAGTTGCGCATGTTTTTTTTCTTGGAAGGTGGATCTGCAGAAAAGGATATGGCGTGTGTTTGGTTTCTCTACATGTAGAGAATATGGTGAACAATGCTCTGTTTTGAGGCCATGGAGAAGGCAAAGGCCATCTAACAAGCATCACAGTACTTGCAGCCAAGTCTTGAGCCAAGCCAATCATAGGTTCGTTTAGAGAAAAGCGCAGCCTTTATAGGTTATATAGGGCTATGGTCTAGAGATATGAGGCTGCCCATTGGAGGACATAGCATAAAATGCAAAGCATGCTCAATCGTGGGGCAATTCTATTGGTCGACAGCATGGTATATAGCCACATCAACAATTCACTCATTATATTCAGTCTCATGGGACTTTCATGCATTAGCAGACCAATAGTATAATATCAAATAAATAGATTTGGGCATTGGTCATTTAGATAATCTCTTAGCTCATAAGTGGATCAAGTTAGTAAAGCAAGTCACAACAATTTGGCATAAGAGCACAGGATCTCTCATCATTGGAGTAGTCAAGTGCCAATTTGGGGCATGGGCATCAAAGTCATTGTTCAGAACCTAACATAGAAGTTTATCATTAGTAAGGTTAAGTTTATGGTATAATGGATATCAAGAAAGTTGAGCTTGAGGGAGAGTGTTGAGAAATCAAGCTCAAGTGATAGTATGTGTTGAGAAATGTAGTGCCAAAGAGCACAAGAAATGTAATGTAATGTCAAAGTGCACAAGGAAAAGTAGGGAGTGAGGAGAAAGCAAAGAAATACTAGGAAAAGTAGGGAGTGAGGAGAAAGCAAAGAAATACTAGGGAAAATGGAGAAGTGCACTTGTCTCATATAAAAAGGGGACATTTTGAACTCAGTCTCAGCTTTGCATCCCCTTCTCATTCCATTGGGAAGAGTGCATAGGCTCGAGATTGGACATCTTTGGTGCTTCTACAACAATGTACAGTTCAGCCCAACACTTGGTCTTCAAAGGTCTATCGTCAGTCACACCGTTAATCTCTTTAAAGATAATAAAGCAAATACTATCTCGGTAACGGGATAGGGGGCCCTTCAGTGGGTAATTCGGGACCCCATACGTGTTTAGTCTCTCTCTCCATCTCTTTAAAGTTTGAAGTCATTAAAGTGGATTGCTAAACTCGCGAAACTCAGGATACAGAAGAGGGTGTGAGCATTTGTGTGACAGGATCCTCCAATACGAATACTTCCGCTGCATGTTACAGGAAGAGTACTCTGGGAACACATTCCCCAAGCACCCATCCTTGGGTATTGTTTATTATGTAGCTTTTATGTTTCATGTTAGGAAAATCTATTGGTCCCAAGTGACACCCTCAGCTTGTACATAAATACTCCTTTGCTAATATAAGTATTACAGAGGGGGTGGTCGGCCCATTCCGGGCCACCAATGTGGTGTCCAACATCTTATTATGTTTATTTTCTTGTTGATGTGAATGTTGGAATGGTCTATCAACTTGTCATCTTGTCTAAATTCACACTTAAATAGTTATGTTGATTCCTTAAAGACCCCAAATGGGTTACAAGAGGAATACAATAAGTGGCTACAAACTAATGTATGCATGAATGGACAACAA
Source organism: Cibotium barometz (assembly GCF_041138505.1). NCBI lineage: Eukaryota > Viridiplantae > Streptophyta > Polypodiopsida > Cyatheales > Cibotiaceae > Cibotium > Cibotium barometz. Next base: position 7,877,744 of record NC_141057.1, on the reverse strand, counting down.
CAAGGTCCAGCTTACCAGCATACTAAGTAAAGGTCACGTTTTTTGGGAACAGGGTTGGCAAACATACTGTGGTTGACTGCGTGGAACATAGTTGCATCCGAACGACGTTTGGATGTAATCCAAACGTTCCAAACGTTTGAAACGTTCACTAACATTTGGAAACGTTAGTGAACATGCACTGAGACCACACAAGCAGTGACATCTTTCACCATCCCCCCGTCCTATTGGTGCGGATCACACATACCTCTTACTGTCACTAGCGAGCTCCACACCAGCACCCACACACCCCCCACAGGCATTGCATACAACTTTCTACTTCACCCATGACTTGGCAGACATATATGAGCATCATGTATATAACGGGCTATTCCAGATGGATCCCCTGTCACCTCTAGACACACTCACCACCCAACTGTCATCTCTACTACCTATGGCCGCCACCCGCAGCTTCCCCCATCATACACACATTGCACACAGAGATAGATCTGGGAGCATGCCCCAGAATCGGTGGTATGATGATGAGTGCAGAGAGCTATATAGACACCTCCGTGCCCAGAGAGCACTGGGGACCATTACACAGACAGGCGAGCCGACAGATGAGGATCCTCACACGCCATAAGAGGCGTGCATGAGGAGGCACAATACTATACCACCTACTCATGAGCAGAGATGCAGTCACTGCATGGCGCAGGATGAGAGAGCCTCGCCCTCGTACCCCGATTGAGGATCCACACACATGGCACACACATGCAAAGAGCCTCTACCATATCCCTCAGCAGCCGCCCATACCACAGCACAGGAATCCCGCCCTACCACCTCTACTTTCTTTACCGCCTCGATGGTAGAGAGAGCATGCCCCAGAATCGGTGGTATGATGATGAGTGCAGAGAGCACTGGGGACCATTACACAGAGATAGGCGAGCCGACAGATGAGGATCCTCACACGCCATAAGAGGCATGCATGAGGAGGCACAATACTATACCACCTACTCATGAGCAGAGATGCAGCCACTGCATGGCGCAGGATGAGAGAGCCTCGCCCTCGTACCCCGATTGAGGATCCACACACATGGCACACATATGCAAAGAGCCTCTACCATATTCCTCATCAGCCGCCCATACCACAGCCACAGGAATCCCGCCCTACCACCTCTACTTTCTTTACCGCCTCGATGGTAGAGAGAGCTATCCGCCGGTTACAACATGGGAGATCGGCTGACCACACAGGTATACAGAGTGAGCATCTTATTTATGCAGCTGACACACTGGGACTCTTTGTTGCTCACCTCTTTAATAGGGCACTAGTGGAGGGCCTACCAGCTGAGTGGACTATGCACACCATCGTGCCTCTCCACAAAGCGGGAGACATGCTAGACCCCAGCAACTACAGGACTATCATGATTGGTCATACATTGGCCAAACTTTATGGCGCAGTGCTCGAGGCAGAGTTGAGCTCATATGCAGAGGAGGAGGGGCACCAGGGCAGGCTGGATTCCGACGAGCTTTCTCCACTATTGACCATACATTCACTCCGATATGTCTGATTGACCAGGCTAGGGCGCGGAGAAGAGATTATACTCCTGCTTTGTGGATTTCTGCAAAGCATTTGACACGGTGCCACGAGAGAGACTCTTCCAACGCCTACAGTCATTGGGGATCCCATCAGAGATGGTTTGGGGCATCTATGCTTTATATGAGCAGGTCTTTGGGCGCATACGATGCCCCGGGGGGCTATCTGATGTTATTGTTAGCACCATAGGTGTGAAGCAAGGATGCCCACTCTCTCCTACACTATTTGGGCTATACATCGATGAGGTGGCTGACTTCATTGGTCACGGCGGTGGGGACGGGGTAGACATCTCAGGTACCACAGTCCACATTATGCCATATGCAGATGATATTATTCTGGTCTCTGAGTCGTGGATGGGACTACAGCACCATCTCCATGCACTCGGTGACTTCTACACACAAAGGGGGCTAACAGTGAACCTTGAGAAAACCAAGGCCATGACTTTCCACACCTCAGGGCTGGTTCGACGAGAAGCCATCTTCACACTAGCAGGAGGACAGGTAGAGGTGGTAGACTCATGTGTACCTGGGGATTACATTTACGACTCCGCCAGTAAGATTTACTATGGCACAGGCAACCAGGGATAGACTCACATGAGGGTATGCAGCTCTGGCCATGCTAGAGAGACAGTGTCACCAGGCACACTTCCAAGAGCCCCACACGAAGGGGTGGTTGTTTGACACACTAGTCACCCCTACTTTGATGTATGCTGCAGCAATATGGGCACCTAGGCTCGCCACCTCCACATGGTCTCAAATAGAGAGGCCTCAGATTCTCATGCTCTCACGGATGATCCGCAACAAACCCTCCGTCCCACATGGCATTGTCCGGACGGAGTTTGCTGCACCTCCTATGCTAGTAGAGGCCCTCTTCCAGACGATCTGCTTCACACAGAGGATCAGAGATATGCCATCAGATCGACTCTCACATAGAGCTTTTAAAGCGTCCAAGCAGCTCGCAGAGAGTGGAGATAGGAGATCATGGTATTCACAGATGATACAATGGTTCACTCATCATGGTCTTGACATAGATCACCTGACACCTTTCCAGTACCAGCTCTCTCACAATGAGAGGAACAGAGTCCTTCGGCAGGATTTATGGCAGCGATACACTCAAGAGACTTGGATTACACCCATTCAGCCTCTACCGCCGAAGATGCTATACTACAGAGATCAGTTTATGCGTATCTCAACGGATGGATTCATACAGAGACCTGGATACATGGATGTGTACATGCCTCACAGTGCTCGAGTGGTGATTGGCCAGCTCAGAGTGTCATCACACTAGCTTGAGATTGAGGCAGGTAGGGTAGCACGGATCCCCAGAGCAGAGAGGATATGCAGACTATGCCAGGAGGAGGTTGAGTGAGAAACATTACGTATGCAGATGCAGAGCATATAGTGTCATTAGAGAGAGATACACCACCATCTTCAGTGGATATCCCTCACTCCGCCAGATCATGGAGTCCACAGACCAGCGCAGATTTGGCTAGTTCTTGCTAGAGACAGCGCCACAGAGAGACACTGCTCTACGGACTCATACCACAAGGAGGGGTGCGATAGCTCCAGCTCACTGATTTCTTCCAGAGATCTATCCCAGTGCCTATCCTGACACAGGAGGGGGTTACACTTTAGCGCACTGCGTACCTCCGAGCCAGACGGAGACCGAGAGCACCAAGCTACCAGACTCCCAGACTACATCAGAGGGAGATCACAGAGATACAGGCTCAACATCAGCACCATATCCAGGAGCGGCTAGCTCACTTACACTCACACCCGGAGATCATGCTCTGAGGTATTTTTGTCTCGCCATCGCCTACGTATCATATATTACACCCCCATTATGGTACTGGTTGGAGCTAGACAGATCTGCATTGCATTCTTGTATACCCTACGCATATAGGTTGCATACTGAGCCTCTAGCAGTAGTGCTCCATCCATCACACCCCCCACTAGCTCAGTACTTTCATAGTTTGTTTCATGTTCATTTTGTCCTTTTTTTTTCTGGACATCTAGAAGACATTGACAGTTGTACATTGATTTGTCTCATAGGTCGAGTTCGGCCTCTAGTAGACGTTAATACACCTTTTTTTCTCCTTCTTTCTCTCTCTCTCTCTCTCTGGTAGCGCGACCTGCTCCTATGGCTGAGATGACCTGTTGCGCCTCTGCTCTATGTGCACCTCTTTGCTGCGCCTCTGCCCGCCTCTCTGCTGAGATGACCTGTTGCGCCTCTGCTCTATATGCACCTCTGTAGCCCGCCTCTCTGCTCAACTCTGTGCGCACCAACCTACGCACCTTTGCCTGCCTCTCTGCTCTAACTTGTGCGCCTCTACTCTATGCGCACCTCTGTAGCCCGCCTCTCTGCTGTGACTTGTGCGTAGGCAGCTGCCCCCCGTTTCCCACCCACCCTTGCGCTGCCCGCCTCTCTCCTGTGAGTTGTGCGTAGGCAGCCGCCCCCCGGTTTCCCACCTATCCTTGCTCAGGCCCCCAAGGCAGCAACTAGTGGAAAACATGTCTCAACCCTTGGAGGGAGAACAGGATGGTGAGATAACCTTTCACACCCCCACGAAGGCACCAAATACCTACCGCAGAGAAGACTGAGGGAAGGGATCATGTCCCCTGGCTCACGAAGGCTTGCGAAGATGGCCCGACGAGATGAGGCCCTTTATGAGGAGATACAGCTTCACATAAGGACAGAGATGAACACCATGCGACAGGAGCTTGAAAAGGAATGGACCGAGCAGATGCATGCCCAAAGGAAAGTGATATAGGAAACGTTGAAGGAAGAGATATATGTCCAATTGAAGGGAGAAATGCAAGCCCAAGTATGGGTTGAGATGGAATTAGCCCAAGCCTTGATGCACACGGAAATGAAAAAAGAGCAGAAATGGAAAGACGACATGCTCCGGGAGATTGGCACAACAGTTGCATCATACGAAGGCACTTTGAAGACATGTATGGCTGACCGCGAAAAAGACATCACAGAAATGCAAAAGGTTTCGAAGCCCGCCTGGAAGCCTGCTTTCGGAAAGGATTCCCTATGCTGCTTACCACGTATGCAAGAACTGCAACGTCCTTGCCTACTACCAACATCTAGCAAGCCAACCACCATCTGGTCCCGGAAGGCGCGCCTCAATGCATCCACATTTAAGTGGCCAAAATGAAAGTGCCACAAATCTCCGACCTGAGAACCTGTCAATGAGGAGAGTGCAGAGAGCTTGTAGATGCCATTCTCCACACCGCCTTCCCAAACAACTTTGCCTATCTCACGGTCCCTTAGAGCAACTGAATGCTCCTCAATTTCCACCCGAAAGCCAGTCTTGCATACCTCATGCACTGACAGAAGATGAAAACCCAGAGCAAGGACATAAAGAACACGGGAAGCATGCTTGTCCCCCTTGCCATCGGGAATAATCTCCATCCGGCCCTCACTATGTATCGGAATAGTGGAGTTATCGCCAATAAAGATACGACCTGACTGCCGTTTCAGATCCAGAAAGAAGTCACGGGATGGAGTCATGTGCCTGGAAGCACCACTGTCGAGAATCCATTCCCGGTTATCCTTCGCGGTGAAGCCAACTGCCTCCTTGCTCGAAGATGATGAAGCATCGGAGTCCACCATCTCTAAGTGCACAAATGCCGAAGTCTTTGCAGCTGAGGCTGAGGAATCAGCACTCTTCCCTATCCGCTTAGGGCACATCCTCGAGTAGTGGCCTTTCTCGCCACAATCATTACAAGATCTTTCGGCCTTCAGCTTCTCTCGTTCTGGATCAGGCTTCTTCTCAGAAGACTTCTCCGGTGAAGCCTTCCGTTTGCCCTTGTTGTTACTCCGGCCTTTCGACCGTTGGCCAGTTAAGGCCTCCGAACCTCCGCCGTGAGGAGGGTTCGTGAAACGTTCCTCCTGGTCCAAGACCATTGGCACAAGCTCCTCCCAAGTAATGGTGCTGAGCCTGCCACTCGTGATCAACGAGGAATAGAAGGCAGAATACTGACCAGGCAAGTGGGAAAGCAAAGTGATGGCCATATCTTCAGATGATATCTCTTTCCCAGCTTGTAGGACTTCCTGCTGAAGGGCCTGCAGCTTGTTGATGTGTTCCCTCATCGTCGAAGACTTTGCAGGGTTCATAACCCGCATCTGCACTTCCAAGGAGATCCGTTTCATGGGGGATACCCTGTTATACAAAGAAGCCAAGTGCTCCCATATGCCTCTCGCCAGCGTCATGTGCTTCACATGATTGATCACTTGTGGTGTGCAATTGAGGAAAATAAACGACCGGACCCTGGCGTTGACACGATCCCACATGTGTGCCTGTGCCTCGTGGTCCTTCCTCGTCGACAGTAACTCCCCTTCCTCAGCTTCCGGCCGTGGAACCCCGATGATGATAAAATCAGCAAGGTCATATGAGTCCAGAACCGACTCCATCATGACCTTCCAGATGCCGTAATTGGACCCGTCCAACTGACGATCCACTGGGAACGTGGGGAGAGTCGGAATCTTCACGTGCTTCTCAGCCATCTCTAGTAAATCTGCCATCGCGGAAAGTAACCTGAAAGGGTGGGTGGGTGGGGAAAAAAAAAATCTGTAAACCTGCAAGTGGCTGTCCAACCAGCACCTAAGCCCGCCTTCCTCTTGCACCTTCTCTTCCCGTTCAGCCCAAAACAGTCCACCAATCAGCAGCCTAACGCTCCCCCTCTTGCTCAGAAAAACGCCCAAGATCTGTCTAGAGCCTAGGGCTCTGATACCATGTCAGAATATGCAGCGGAAATGATAACCAAACTTGGGTAGACAAGAGCAAGTAGACTGCAGAAAATAAACAGCACAAGAAACACAGAGAGATAGGTGTGTAAACTCTTCTCTATACACAAGATCCCGAGAAAACTGAATGAGGAAGTGGTGGGGGCAAGGGGCCTATATATACATCCCTGGGAGAGCAATCGGCCAGCATATAAAGTGCCCACGACTGCTGAAAATGGTCCCACGACTGCATAAATGCAGTCGGCCAGCAGACAAGTGCCCACGACTAAGAAACTCCAGTCAGCCAGCAGTCCAGTAGCCCACGACTGAGAAACATGCAATCGGCCAGCACTGGGAGTGCTCCTGGCATCCTCTGGCAACCCTCCCCACCACTAGGAAAAATGGGAAAAAATAGGGAAAAATACGGGGAGTGTGGAAAAATGATAAAACACCTTATACTGGGCGGGCACACCCACAACAAAGGCCCTGGTGTAAAAATATAAACAGGAGATGACTTCTAACATACTTTGGCAGGAAACCCGATGTCTCGCACTTCCGTGTCTTTGGGAGTGATGCGTGTGTACATATTCCGAAGAAGCAGAGCGGGAAGCTTGACGTCCCACAAGCTGGTATTTGTGGGGTATAACTCTCTTTCCAAGGGATACAGGTTGTATGATCTAGATAGGAACGAGATTGTTGTCAGCCGGGATGTGGTCTTTGACGAGCATGTTCCAGCATCCACTGTCGAGGAGCCGCCACTTCTTGGAGATCCAGAGGAGTCTGATGATGATTCCCAGTCTATCATTCCAGTTGATCCACCTCAGTCATCACAGGAGGTTGAGCCCGCAGCTGGAGTAGAGCCCCTGCGACCACAGGACGCTCCACGATCTGTTCGAGTACCTAGGTGGTTGTTAGACACCCTTCCGGAGTCCGGTGTCACAGAGCTACCCTCCGAGTGACCACAGAGGATGGCCCTCGAAGATCACATCGAGTCCGAGATAAAAGCAACACAGCAGAGCTTCTTCAGGTGAACTATGCTTTGATGTCTCGTATCATGCGGGATAAAGAGCCCACTTCCGTAAAGGAAGCCCTTTCACAGGATACTTGGAGGAAAGCCATGCAGGTGGAACTTGATGCCATCGAGAAGAACAACACTTGGGAGTTGGTACCGAGGCTGTCGAAGCGGTCAGTCATTAGTGTCAAATGCGTCTTTAAGACCAAATACGCGTCTGATGGGTCGGTGGACAAACACAAAGCCAGGCTTGTGGCTAAAGGTTATGCTCAGCGGCCAGGCATCGACTACGAGGATACCTTTACACCGACAGTGCGGATGTCCACGATTCGGACCGTTCTAGCCCTTGCTTTTTCTCGGAGGTTGCCCGTGTATCAAATGGATGTAAAATCTGCATTCCTTAATGGTGACCTACAGGAGGAGGTGTACGTTGAGCAGCCTCCAGGCTTTATTGTTCCAGGATCGGAAGGGATGGTTTACAGGTTACGTAAGGCCTTGTATGGTCTTAAGCAGGCTCCCAGGGCTTGGAATCAGAAGATTGATTCCTTCTTTATTCGGACTGGATTTCAGAGATCGGTTACAGATCCGAACGTGTATCTCTTTCGGGAACGCGGCATGGTCACGCTTATCATCCTTTATGTGGATGATCTCATTCTCACCGGCGGTCATGTGGAGCACATTGGAGTGACGAAGGTTGCCTTGTCAAAGGGGTTTGAGATGACAGACTTAGGCTTACTCCACTTCTTTTTGGGATTGGAGATCTGGCAGACCTAGAGGGGGTTTTTGGTCTCTCACCAGCGGTATGTTCATGAGTTGCTTGAGGCCTTTGGGATGGAGAACTGCAAGCCTATTACCTCACCGATGGACCCGAACACAAAGTTAACCGTTACAGATCCTTGTGAGCCAGTTGATGCCTCGCAGTACCGGAAGTTGGTTGGTTCATTGATCTGGTTGCTGAACACCAAATTGGACTTGAGCTTCTCCGTGGGGCTGTTGAGCTCTTTTATGCAGACGCCATTGAAGTCTCATTGGGACGCAGGATTGCGGATCTTGTGGTATCTGCAAAGTACGACGGATCTGGGACTCTTTTACACAGGAGGGAATGGAGTCAAGCTCCAAGGTTGGAGTGACTCAGATTGGGGAGGAGATCCAGACATGAGGAGATCTACTTCAGGATACAGTTTTACCCTCGGCTCAGGAGCAGTTTCTTGGAGCAGAAAGAGGCAGCCAACTATTGCCCTTTCTTCGACAGAGGCAGAGTATCGGGCTGCTTGTGGTGCTGCTTGTGAGGTTGTATGGCTGTGGAGGCTACTAGGCGAGATTGGGTTTCCACAGAGGGAGCCCACAGTCATCCAGTGCGATAACCAGAGTTGTATAGCTATTGCTCGGAACCCGGTTTTCCATGCCCGGACCAAGCATATAGAGATACAGTATCACTTTGTACGTGAGAAGATCTTGGCTGGTGACATCTTGCTACTTTATTGTTCGACGGAGGACAATGCGGCGGACCTCTTCACGAAGTCTCTACCTCAGGCTACGCTCAGGCGGCACTCCAGCTCCCTTGGGTTGGTTTCACAGCCAGGAGCTGAGAGGGGGTGTTAGAAGTCATCTCCTGTCTATATTTATACACCAGGGCCTCTCTTGTGGGTGTGCCCGCCCTGTATAAGGTGTTTTATCATTTTTCCACACTCCCCGTATTTTTTTCCATTTTTCCTAGTGGTCGGGAGGGTTGCCAGAGGGTGGCAGGAGCACTCCAGTGCTGGCCGACTGCATACAGGTGAGTCGTGGGCTACTGGACTGCTGCCCGACTGCATTTTCTCAGTCGTGGGCACTTCTCTGCTGGCCGACTGCATTTATGCAGTCGTGGGCACTTTTTCAGTAGTCGTGGGCACTTTTTATGCTGGCCGACTGCTCTCCCAGCGGCATATATATAGGCCCTTTCCTATACCACTCATTCATTCAGTTTTCTCGGGATCTTGTGTATAGAGAAGAATTTACACACCTATCTCTCTGTGTTTCTTGTGCTGTTTATTTTCTGCAGTCTACTTGCTCTTGTCTACCCAAGTTTGGTTATCATTTCCGCTGCATATTCTGACAGTGCCGCCTGTAGTAGGAACACAATCCCAAAAAGCTGCGTACATCATGCACGGTTCTCAAATCTGGCCAATTAAGAATTGTTTCCACATTCGATGGATCCATACGGACTCCATACTTAGACACAATATGCCCCAAGAAGTGTATCTCTTGCAAGAAAAACTCACTCTTCTTGCCATTAATAACCAGCCTATGGTTCTTGAGTTCTGCAAACACAATGGCCAAATGCCTTCTATGCTCTTCCTCAGTTTGTGAATGCACAATCATATCATCAAAGAATGTGCCTACAAACGCTCTATGAGGCTTGAAAATCCTGTCCATCATTCTGTTAAATGTGGCAGGCGCATTTGTCAAACCAAAGGGCATAACCAAGAACTCAAACAACCCAAACGTGGTTCGAAATGCTGTCTTATGCACATCCTCGGGTCTAATACGTATCTGATGATACCCGCTTTTCAAGTCACTGTCTGCGACTAAAGACTGTGGAGCCCTGTAAAGCGGTCCAAAATGTCATCGATCCTCAGAATGGGGAATCGATTCTTGATGGTATTCTTGTTCAGCGCCCTGTAGTCAATACACATGCGCCAAGAACCATCCTTCTTTTGCACTAAGAGTACAGGTGAGCAAAAGGGTGATGAGCTAGGCTGTATCAACCCTTTATTCAAAAGCTCCTGTACCTGACTCGTAATTTCTTCTTGTTGGGCTGCACTAACACGGTACGGCGGTCTATTTGGTGGAGTACTACTAGGAATAAGATCAATGGCATGATCTTCTGGCCTCTCCGGAGGAAGTTCCCCTGGCAATGACTCGGAAAAACAATCTTGGAACCCACATAAGAAATCAGTCCTGCCCTTATCTAGCATAGACAAATTAGACTTAGACTCATCATCTTTTGCATCCTTTACATAAATCAAGTACGCGGAAAGATGCTTTTTCATTTACGGATGAAATTGCCGAAGCTGATACAATAGGAACAAATTCCCCTTTTTAAGTTTTACATCCAAAACATGTTCTTTCCCTCTATGAGTCAAAGTGATCTTCCTATTGTATGTATCCACCACCGCATGTACTCTGTGGCACCAGGGCATACCCAACAAAACATCACATCCATCAAGTGGCATGATGAAAAACTCTTCGCTGTCCACATAACCCTGCAAATGGCCTGAGCTTCCCAATGATAGGAGTGACGGGTTCTGCATACCCTGGACAAGCCATGTTAATGTTAGCCTCATATAACGGCCCCATCTCCTTTGCACGAATCCCCAATTGGCCAGCCAAATCCGGTGAAATAAAGTTGGCTCTAGCACCTGTGTCAAAGAATATCAAGGCATTTTGATCTCTCACTTTGCCCCATGCCCTGCACAACTCAGTCTCTTCACCACCTGGCTGTTCCCCAACAGGATCAGGAACTAACCCTGCAGACGGTTTTGGTTTCTTTGACTTGGGCTCTCCTTTATTGTCAGAGTCCTTTTGAGACTTTCTCTCGGGACAATTAAAAGACATATGTCCCTCTTTTGTACAGTGAAAACATTTCCGAGCATCCCTCAAAGCCTGTCTCTCCTCAGGAGTTCTCTTGGGCATTGGCAACTTCTTATAGCGCGTCTCTGTAGACCCTTTTGCATCACGCGAAGCATGCCCTGACTTTTCAGATTTCTTGCTCGAGTTCTTACTGCCTTTAAATCCAGATGAGACTCCAGTGAGTAACGCATTAGCTGTCATAGCATTCTCTATCATGTGTGACATGTTTGTTACTCGAGTCTTTATGCAATAGTCACGCACCTCCTTGGGCAGCCCACAACAATACTTCTCTACCTGCTCAGACAAAGGCACTGCACGATAAGAAGTAACTAGGAGTAAAGCTTCCCAAAACTTCTTATTATAATCTTCAAGATTTTCACACTTTGATGCATCCAACTTGTGCCATGCTGTCATTACATCCACCTCAAAAGTAGATGTGAGCCATACGGAAGAGAACACTTGCTTAAACTGTACCCAAGTAGATGGTGCTATGCCTTGCAAAAGAAGAGTAGACCACCACTGCAATGTATTGCCTTTGAGAAAAGTCGCAGCTTTTCTCACTTTAGAAGACTCCGTGTAATTACCACAAGAAAAAGCAGCATCAAATTGCTGTAAAAAGGTAAATGCTTTTAGCTTATCTTTGGCCCCACTGAATGTGTCAAATTTCACAGCAGCTCCTCCTTCCTTATAATCCTTTGCCTTATTCATAGGCGCTAGATTATCATAAGGAAGTGGCTTCACAAGATTGCTACCCCCAGCATTCATGCCCATCATAGGGTCAACATTACCAATTCCCACACCTCGCATGCTATACATTCCAGCCATGTTTCCAAACATACCATTATGCATACCGGGCCGCATGCCCCCATACATATTTCCTTGCATTCCTGGTTGCATGTCCCCAAACATGTTTCCTTGCATTTCGGACTGCATACCACCATACATATTCCCCTGCATACCAGACTGAAAATTAGCTCCAAAAGTCCCTGGCATACCCATGCCTCCCTGAGGATAACCCCTAGTCATAGATTGGAACACCGAGCCACCACCAAATGCATAGTCTGCTGAGGAATAGATGGCTGTCCGAAAAAGGAACTCTGAGAATTAGCACCAAAAGCATGCTGCATGTTCGGAAACTGTCCAAAAGATGGATCCTGTGGGAAGGCACCACTATGACCCTGAGGAAGGTTCTTAGAACGCACCGTCTTCTTCTTCTTTTCAGGCTCTGTACGGGATCTCATAAATTCAGCAAACTTCTCACTTTGTGTGAGCTGCATAAACACATCCATAACACCGGCCAAACGAGTTTTAAACTGAGCATCATCTTCCTCTTTACCAAGCACATCTTCTGGCTGTGTTACATCCTCATAATGCTCATCATCTGCAGCCTGTTCTCCTGCAAGAATATCCTCAGATTCATTTCTCTCAGGAGAGGTCTCTTGCTCTTCCTCTTCATGATAAAAATATTCGTCTTCTGTATCAAACATGTTGCTGAATTTTTCAGGGATGACTTTCCTCGAGTCAACCACGAGCTCACCCCCTTAAGAAAGTTGATGATGGGTTCTGGTAGAAACCAAAGTGCGGTAGACTAGCAGTCACCTTTCCACTTGTAGTCCAGATATAAAAACAAATTTAATTGGAGCTAGAGTGCCCCAAATCTGAAATGAGAACGACACCTGTTGGCCCCAAAGCTTGGCGCCCCTTTCGGTATTTCTTTATTCAAATTCAAAAAGATGTAAAGCTGAGTACAACAAAACCAGCCAGGAGAATACACCTGTATGTCCAATCTGGCAGCCCACAAGACCTCTTAGCACAGAGGATTCACACACAGATCTGTGTCCCACAAAAGCAACACTCTGTGTGTCCCTCTGATCAGCCAAGACCATTCAACAGGGCAGCCTTGAGCACACATCTGGCATACCCCAAGTACATGGTTCCACAATTCAGCACAAACATACATCCACTGTCCAATCTCTGTTTCCACCCTTTCAATCTGCCATACCCCTCCTCTCACAAGGGGCCAGATAGCACAACTCTGCAGCAGACATAAGCCAATGGAAAGAAAGATAGATGGACAAGTTCAGAGCTTACCAAATCAGCACGTGGTTCTACACTCGTGAAGCAGTTCGTACCAGTCTGTACTTGTCAACGACTGTCTGTACTCTTCCTCCTCCAACCACCTGACTGTTTGCACCAACCAAGCTCTGGAAAAGCTCTGCCTACAACTGTCCAAGTCTGAACAGAACTGAGAACAGCTGTACGTGTCCGTACAGGGCAGTAAAACCCTACTCTACATGTCCGTACAGTCTCTGCAGTCACCTGTACAGTATAGATTAGTACCTGCAGAGCAGTCGCCTGCTGTCTGTTCCTGCCAGCACAGCCTGAATGAGCGCCGACTGCACCTGTTCTGCCCGTACAACTGTACCTTGCAATCGTACAGCTGCCACGTGGACTGTACCTGCCTGCGCCGCCTAAATCTACAACTACAACCACCTGCAACAGCCAGCAACAGAGTAACAGCCGCCTGACCTTTGCCGCCTGTACCTGCAGCAACCGTACACAACACCTACTGTCCATACAGAGCTGTACGGCCTGGCTGTACGGCCTGTTCTTCAAAAATAGCAGCAACACCCTATGCAGCAGTCGACCAGCTTCTCTCCCCTTGTCCATGCTTGTTTCATGCACGACTCCCAAAAAGCTAGAGAGAGAGAGATGAGAGAGGCGTGTAACTCCAAAAGTGGAGTGGCCTCTCTACAAAATTATCGTAGGCCCCCAACTTTAATAATTATTAAAGCTCCCTAGGGGTCACCCATGAATAAAACATTAAAATTCATTAATGTTCTGGTCCCCCTTCACACCTGCAGATGTCCACACACCATTATCTTTGTCCGGGCACCCCAAATGTGAATCATTTAATATTTTTGCTCAGCAACCACCATGCCCACACTTGTGCTGTTCCATTTTCACAGGGTCATGACATACCCCCCTCTTGAAAAATGGCAAGCGTCCTCGATTGCATTCCGGTGATACAGCAAAATATCCAAAGTGAAATATACAATATGGCAAGATCAGCGTCCCAATCTCTCTAAGCCATGCACATGTAACATCATTCACTGCAAACCAATGGCGTAGTAGTAGTCCAAGTTGTATACCACTGTGAACCATACACATCCACAATATCCAATGTGACTAGTACACATATATCATAGAAGTCCCATTAACAGATGTACTGTCAGCCACCATCAGTACCTTCGGGTGAGACAAAAACTGCACCGAGCGACCTCTACATGTCATCTGAGCCTGTCTGTATCAAGGGAGTGGAGGTACTACCCCCCTCTTGAGCATCAGGCAATGCTCCAGACCCATGCTCTGCTGAACCTGAATGAGCCAAAACAAGAGTTGGCTCCAACTCAAAGGCATCGAGATAAAGCTGCAAAACCTGAGGTGAATCTGTTAAGTCACCTTTCTCCATCCACTTCGCATCCATCGGTGAATAGTTCTTGAACTTCACAAGATAGCGACGGGAAACTTTACCTCGTACCTTTCTTTCCTTATGTGCCAGTATCTGCTCTGGAATAAGAACCTCATCAAGTTCCTCAACTTCTGGCTGAGCCTCATCTGATACATCCTCAGGCACATCCCCATGGAAGGGTCTAAGGAGACTCACGTGAAAAGCATTGTGAATCCTCCAGTGATCTGGTAGCTTCAAGCGATAGGCCACCTCACCAATCTTTTCCAATACCTGAAAAGGCCCATAATAACGCATGCTCAACTTAGGGAATAAGCGCTCTTTACCCTTCATCTTCTTGAGTCTAGCCTTTTCAAAGCGCAAAAGAACCCAATCACCCAATGCAAACTCTAATGCACGTCTGTGACGGTGTGCCGCTTTCTTTTGCTTCTGCTGAGTTTTCTGGAGTGCCAACTTAACTCTCCGATAAGCTTCATCCATGTTTTCCACATACTGATCAGCCTCAAACATCTTATCCTTTGTATGCAAAATGGGTGGTACCTTCTTCTGTCCTTCCACAATCTCAAAAGGCGCCTTGCCCGTCGAGGTATGGACAGTATTGTTATATGCAAACTCCACCAAAGGAAGATACTTTTCCCATTGTTGCTTGTGCTCTGACACATAACACTTAAGAAGATCTAACACTGTAGAGTTGGCCCCCATCTGTTTGTGGATGAAATGATGATGAAAACTTGAGAGTTGTACCCATGTTGTCAAACAACCCTCTCCAGAATAAACTCGTGATCCGTGGATCACGGTCACTAATGATAGATGTAGGCAAGCCATGATACTTGAAGATGTTCGCCATGAACAACTTCACCATATGATCCACTTTGATCATTTTACGCACGGGAATGAAATGAGCCTCTTACTGAACCTGCATATGATAGTCCAAATGCCATCATTTCCCATTTGTGTCCGTGGAAGATCAAATATAAAATCCATGGCAATGCTCTCCCAAGGTCTATCTGGAATAGGTAAAGGCTGTAGTAACCCTGGTGTCTTTTGACGGTCAAACTTTACCTTCTGACATACGATGCATTGCCTAACAAAGGCATCAACATCTCTTCTCAAGGTTGGCCAATAAAAGAAAGTCTCCACTGCTTTTACCGTGGCGTCAATACCTCTATGACCTGCATACGGTGGAGCATGACTTTCAATCATAACCTTGAGTCTCAATTGCCTGGTAACACACAGTCTACCATGCATCAATAAAAACCCATCTCTGAGAGTATAGTGCTCATGCCGCTGACCCTCAGATATCTGATCATACAACCTTTCAAAGTCCTCATCATGGGCATACTGCTCTTTCATTTCATCAAGCTCATGATGATAAGCAAGTGAAACTGCTGAGACCTATGGCTTGCGTGACAAAGCATCTGCCACAACATTCTTTTTGCCTTCCACATGCACAATTTGGAAGTGAAACATAGACAAAAAGTTTGCCCATCGCATATGCTTCTCTGAAAGCTTAGTTTGCGTGAGGAAATAACGCAAGGTCTGATGATCTGTCTGCACAATGAAATCAGCCCCAAGCAAATAGTGTTTCCATGTAGAAAGAGCATGAATTACAGCCAACATCTCTTTCTCATAAACCTGTAAATGCTTCTCAGCATCTTGCAATATTCTACTCTCATAGGCTATCACATGTCCCTCCTGCATGAGAACTGCCCCAATGCTACTTCCACATGCATCACATTGGACAACAAAAGCCTTTCGGAGATCCGGTAACACCAATACTGGATCTGAAGTAAGCTTTTCTTTAAGCTTTTTGAAGGCTGTAATTTCCCGATCAGCCGATCTAAACGGAGTTGCCTTCTTTGTTAAGACATGAAGGGGCGAAACAATTTCAGCAAAATACCGTATGTACCGCCTGTAGTAGGAACACAATTCCAAAAAGCTACGTACATCATGCACAGTTCTTAAATCTGGCCAATTAAGAATTGCTTCCACCTTCAATGGATCCATACGGACTCCATACTTAGACACAATATGCCCCAAGAAGTGTATCTCTTGCAAGAAAAACTCACTCTTCTTGCCATTAATAACCAGCCTATGGTTCTTGAGTTCTGCAAACACAATGGCCAAATGCCTTCTATGCTCCTTCTCAGATTGTGAATGCACAATCATATCATCAAAGAATGTGACCACAAACGCTCTATGAGGCTTGAAAATCCTGTCCATCATTCTGTTAAATGTGGCAGGCGCATTTGTCAAACCAAAGGGCATAACCAAGAACTCATACAACCCAAACGTGGTTCGAAATGCTGTCTTATGCACATCCTCGGATCTAATACGTATCTGATCATACCTGCTTTTCAAGTCAATGCAACTAAAGACTGTGGAGCCCTGTAAGCGGTCCAAAATGTCATCGATCCTCGGAATGGGGAATCGATTCTTGATGGTATTCTTGTTCAGCGCCCTGTAGTCAATACACATGCGCCAAGAACCATCCTTCTTTTGCACTAAGAGTACAGGTGAGCAAAAGGGTGATGAGCTAGGCTGTATCAACCCTTTATTCAAAAGCTCCTGTACCTGACTCGTAATTTCTTCTTGTTGGGCTGCACTAACACGGTACGACGGTCTATTTGGTGGAGTACTACCAGGAATTAGATCAATGGCATGATCTTCTGGCCTCTCCAGAGGAAGTTCCCCTGGCAATGACTCGGAAAAACAATCTTGGAACCCACATAAGAAATCAGTCCTGTCCTTATCTAGCATAGACAAATTAGACTTAGACTCATCATCTTTTGCATCCTTTACATAAATCAAGTACGCGAAAAGATGCTTTTTCATTACGGATGAAATTGCCGAAAATGATATAATAGGAACAGATTCCCCTTTAAGTTTTACATCCAAAACATGTTCTTTCCCTCTATATGAGTCAAAGTGATCTTCCTATTGTATGTATCCACCACCGCATGTACTCTGTGGCACCATGGCATACCCAACAAAACATCACATCCATCAAGTGGCATGATGAAAAACTCTTCGCTGTCCACATAACCCTGCAAATGAAGCCTGAGCTTCCCAATGATAGGAGTGACGGGTTCTGCATACCCTGGACAAGCCATGTTAATGTTAGGCTCATATAACGGCCCCATCTCCTTTGCACAAATCCCTAATCGGCCAGCCAAATCCGGTGAAATAAAGTTGGCTCTAGCACTTGTGTCAAAGAATATCAAGGCATTTTGATCTCTCACTTTGCCCCATGCCCTGCACAACTCAGTCTCTTCACCACCTGGCTGTTCCCCAACAAGATCAGGAACTAACCCTGCAGATGGTTTTGGTTTCTTTGACTTGGGCTCTCCTTTATTGTCAGAGTCCTTTTGAGACTTTCTCTTGGGACAATTAATAGACATATGTCCCTCTTCTGTACAGTAAAAACATTTCCGAGCATCCCTCAAAGCGTGTCTCTCCTCGGGAGTTCTCTTGGGCATTGGCAACTTCTTATGGCGCGTCTCTCTAGACCCTTTTGCATCACGCGAAGCATGCCCTGACTTTTCAGATTTCTTGCTCGAGTTCTTACTGCCTTTAAATCTAGATGAGACTCCAGTGAGTAACGCATTAGCTGTCATAGAATTCTCTATCATGTGTGACATGTTCGTTACTCGAGTCTTTATGCAATAGTCACGCACCTCCTTGGGCAGCCCACAACAATACTTCTCTACCTGCTCAGACAAAGGCACTGCACGGTAAGAAGTAACTCGGAGTAAAGCTTCCCAAAACTTCTTATTGTAATCTTCCAGATTTTCACATTTTGATGCATCCAACTTGTGCCATGCTGTCATTACATCCACCTCAAAAGTAGATGTGAGCCAAACGGAACAGAACACCTGTTTAAATTGTACCCAAGTAGATGGTCCTATGCCCTGCAAAAGAAGAGTAGACCACCACTGCAATGCATTGCCTTTAAGAAAAGTCGCAGCTTTTCTCACCTTTGAGGACTCTGTGTAATTACCACCAAAAAAAGCAGCATCAAAACTGCTGTAAAAAGGTAAGTGCTTTTAACTTATCTTTGGCCCCACTGAATGTATCAAATTTCACAGCAACTCCCCCTTCCTTATAATCCTTCGCCTTACCCATAGGCGTTAGATTGTCGTATGGAAGTGGCTTCACAAGATTGCTACCCCCAACATTCATGCCCATCATAGGGTCAACATTACCCATTCCCACACCTGGCATGCCATACATTCCAGCCATGTTTCCAAACATTCCATTATGCATACCGGGCTGCATGCCACCATACATATTTGCTTGCATTCCAGGTTGCATGCCCACAAACATGTTTCCTTGCATTTCGGACTGCATACCACCATACATATTCCCCTGCATACCAGGCTGAAAATTAGCTCCAAAAGTCCCTGGCATACCCATGCCTCCCTTTGGATAACCCCCAGTCATAGATTGGAACACCGAGCCACCACCAAAATAACTTGGATGCATAGTCTGCTGAGGAATAGATGGCTGTCCAAAGAAGGAACTCTGAGAGTTAGCACCAAAAGCATGGTGCATGTTCGGAAACTGTCCAAAAGATGGATCCTGTGGGAAGGCACCACTATGACCCTGAGGAAGGTTCTTAGAACGCACCTTCTTCTTCTTCTTTTCAGGCTCAGTACGGGATCTCATTCAGCAAACTTCTCACTTTGTGTGAGCTGCATAAACACATCCATAACACTAGCCAAACGATTTTTAAACTGAGCATCATCTTCCTCTTTACTAGGCATATCTTCTGGCTATGTTACATCCTCATAATGCTCATCATCTGCAGCCTGTTCTCCTGCAAGAATATCCTCAGATTCATTTCTCTCAGGAGAGGTCTCTTGCTCTTCCTCTTCATGATAAAAATATTCGTCTTCTGTATCAGACATGTTGCTGAATTTTTCAGGGATGACTTTCCTCAAGTCAACCATGAGCTCACCCCCTTAAGAAAGTTGATGATGGGTCCCGGCGACGGAACCTTGAAACCGGCCTCTGGTAGAAACCAAAGTGCGGTAGACTAGCAGTCACCCTTCCACTTGTAGTCTAGATATAAAAATAAATTTAATTAGAGCTAGAGTGCCCCAAATCTGAAATGAGAACGACACCTGTTGGCCCCAAAGCTTGGCGCCCCTTTCGGTATTTCTTTATTCAAATTCAAAAAGATGTAAAGCTGAGTACTACAAAACCAGCCAGGAGAATACACCTGTATGTCCAATCTAGCAGCCCACAAGATCTCTTAGCACAGAGGATTCACACACAGATCTGTGCCCCACAAAAGCAACACTCTGTGTTTCCCTCTGATCAGCCAAGACCATTCAGCAAGGCAGCCTTGAGCACACATCTGGCATACCCCAAGTACATGGTTCCACAATTCAGCACAAACATACATCCACTGTCCAATCTCTGTTTCCACCCTTTCAATCTACCATACCCCTCCTCTCACAAGGGGCCAGATAGCACAACTCTGCAGCAGACATAAGCGAATGCAAAGAAAGAAAGATGAACCAGTTCAGAGCTTACCAAATCAGCACGTGGTTCTACACTCGTGAAGCAGTTCGTACCAGTCTGTACTTGTCAACGACTGTCTGTACTCTTCCTCCTACAACCACCTGACTGTTTGCACCAACCAAGCTCTGGAAAAGCTCTGCCTACAACTGTCCAAGTCTGAACAGAACTGAGAATAGCTGTACCTGTCCGTACAGGTCAGTAAAACCCTACTGTACCTGTCTGTACAGTCTCTGCAGTCGCCTGTAGAGTACAGATTAGTACCTGCAGAGCCGTCGCCTGCTGTCTGTTGCTGCCAGCACAGCCTCAATCAACGCCGACTGCACCTGTTCTGCCCGTACAACTGTACCCTGTAGTCGTACAGCTGCCACATGGACTGTACCTGCAGCTGTACTTGCCTGCGCCGCCTGAATCTGCAACTGCAGTCGCCTGCACGCTTGTTTCATGCACGAATCCCAAAAAGCTAGACAGAAAGAAAGAAAGAAAGAAAGATAGATATATTAACGTCTACGAGAGGCCAAAGTCGGCCTATGAGACAAAAAATAATACAACTGTGTTCTTCCGGTCATCGGAAGAAAAGAAACAAAAGAAAAAGTGTGCATGTGTCTGGATACAACTGTGAATCATCATGGATCGGTGGAGCCCATATACAAACAATATAAGGGGGGTGGGGATGTGGATGGAGTGCTAAGGCAAGATGCATCTCTATATGCTGAAGGGGTAGTACAAGCATGCTATACAGATCTATGTCCAACTCCATCCACAGTGCCATAAGGGGGATATAAGATATCATACATCGCCGATGCTGAGGCTCTGAATGGCATGAACATGTACCCTGAGTCTGAATGAAAGCGAGCTAGCCTCTCCTGTGTCTCCATCTGGTGTCTCATTCGGATAGCTGCTATCTCTCGGTGACGGAGTCGGGGTGCTCTATGTCCAGTCTGTCTAGGTCTCCTCCTGGCTCTCAATTCCTCTGCTCTCTGTGCGGTCACCCCACGTGGTACATTAGCTGGCACTGGCATAGCTCTCTGGAAGAAATCTGTGAGCTGGGACTGTCTCCCACCCCTAGTGGGACCGGGTGTCTGGAGGAGTCTCTCTCGAGAACTATGAAGCTCTAGTAGTAGTCTGCCAAGCTGTCGCGCTGGTCCGAGGCCTCCATCAA
Source organism: Cibotium barometz (assembly GCF_041138505.1). Lineage (NCBI taxonomy): Eukaryota > Viridiplantae > Streptophyta > Polypodiopsida > Cyatheales > Cibotiaceae > Cibotium > Cibotium barometz. Next base: position 7,856,659 of record NC_141057.1, on the reverse strand, counting down.
CTGATGTAGTGAAGAGTGCTCCTCAAACAATCCTGCATATCTATCTCTAACCCCCTGGTGGGCTCTACATCTACATACAAAGTGATCCTCAGTCTCCACCTCCTCGCGGCACAATCTGCATATCCGCTCAGCTCTAGGAACCCGTGCCGCTCTCCCAGCCTCTATCTCTAGCTGATGTGATGAGACTCGTAGCTGTCCAATAGCAACGCGAGAGCTGTGTGGCATGTATACATCCATGTACCGCGGTCGATGTATAAACCCATCCCCTGAGATGCTCATAAAGTGGTCTCTGTAGTACAGCATCTTCAGTGGTAGTGGGCTCTGTGGTGCTGTCCATGTCTCCTGTATGTAGTGCTGCCATATGTCCTATCTCATCACTCTGTTCCTCTCATTGAGAGAGAGGTAACCCCGTGGAGCAGACTGATCATACTGAAAAGGTGGCAACCGCTCAATGTCTATACCATGATGTGAGAACCACTGTAGCATCTGTGCATACCAAGATCCAGTGTGTCCAGCCTCGGCCAGCTGTCTAGATGACTCAAAAGCTCGGTGGGATAATCTCTCCATGGGCATCTCCCTCATCCTGTATATAAAGGAGATCGTCTGGAACAATGCCTCCACTGCCATAGGTGGTGCAGCAAACTCAGCTCGAACAATGTCGTGTGGGACGGATGGTTTGCTGCGTATCATCCTCGAGAGCATCAAGATCTGTGGTCTCTCTAGCTGTACCCATGTTGAGGCTGCAAGCCCTGGTGCCCAAACCGCTGCTGCATACATCAAGGCTGGTGTCACTAATGTATCAAAGAGCCACCCCTTCGTGCGGGGTTCCTGAAAATGTGCCTGATAACACTGACGCTCAAGGCCAGCAAGAGCTGCATACCCCCGGGTCACTCTGTCTCGGACTGCCTGAGCCATGGAGAAGCGTCCAGCTGAGCTAGTAAATGTGATGCCAAGGTAAACATAAGAGCTCACCACCTCGACCCGCCCTCCTGCTAATGTGAGAGTAGTGTGGCTCCTGACTGCGGGTGAAGTGTGGAAGATCATAACCTTGGTTTTCCCAAGGTTCACTGTGAGCCCTTGTTGTGCGCAGAAGTCATCAAGAGCCACAAGGTGTCTTTGAAGCCCAACCTACGTGTCGGATACCAAGATGATGTCATCAGCATAAAGCATAACATGGACAGTAATACCTGATAGCTCAACCCCAGAGCCTCCTCCCTGTGTGATGTAGTCGACCACCTCATCAATATAGAGCCCAAAGAGCGTGGGGGAGAGCGGGCACCCCTGCTTCACACCAATGGTGCTAGCAACTGTGTCGGACAAGCCTCCTGGGCATCGGACTCTCCCAAAGACCTGCTCATATAGCCTGTATATGCCCCACATCATGTCTGAAGGTATGCCTAGTGTCTGTAGTCGCCGAAAGAGGCGCTCTCTGGGCACAGTATCAAATGCCTTGCGGAAATCCACAAAGCAACAATAGAGCCGTTGCCTCCGTGCCTTGGCCTGATCAATCAGGCACCTCAATGTAAAAATGTGGTCGATGGTCGAGAAGGCTCGACGGAAGCCTGCCTGGCCTGCTGCTCTCAATCCCCCAACCTCTGCATGAGTGCTCAGCTCTGCCTCCAAAACTTCCCCGTATAGTTTGGCCAATATATGGCCAATCATGATGGTCCTGTAGTTCCTGAGGTCTAGTACATCTCCCGCTTTATGGATCGGCACAATAGTGTGCATCGTCCACTCAGCCGGAAACCCCTCTGACAGAGCTCTGTTGAAGAGATGAGCAAGAAATGGTGCCAATGTATCAATAGCATAGATGAGATGCTCTCCCTGTAATCCTGTATGATCTGTCGCCCGTCCCCATGTTGGAGTCGGCATATGGCCCTCCTAACCATAGGTGGGGTAAAGAAGGTGGAGACTGTGGGGCATGGCTCTATGGGCTGTGGTATAGGGGGCTGTGCAGGCACATCATAAAGTCTCTCTGCATATGTCTGCCAGGTCTGAGGATCGGCAATAGGTGTGGGAGGACGGGGCTCTCTGAGTCTCCTCCAAGCAGCAGCAGCATCTCTGCTCATGAGCATGTGATATGTGTCCCAGTACTGAGCCTCCTCATAAGCTCGCCGCTTACGGCGGGTGAGAGTATGCATCCTCCTGCCTGCCTGCCTCTGGGTGATCTCCCCGCGAGCCCTCTGCACTCGGAGACTGCGGTAAAGGTTTCTGAACTCATCATCATACCATCGGTTCTAGGGCATGCTCCCAGATGTAGGTGGCCGTCCTGTCTGTATGTGGTATGGGAAACTCCTCGCGGCTGCGGAGTGAAGTACATGTGAGAGCTGGGAGGTGAGCATGGCCATGGGTGCCGATGGATCTAAGGCAAATAGCTGATCATGAACATGATAGTCGTACACCTCGGCTAGGTCCTGAGTGAAGTGAAAAATAGTGCGTGGTGGCTGTATGATGGGTGGGTGGGTCTCCAATAAGCTCCTGAAAGTGAGGGATAGGTATGTATGATCCGCCCCAATGGGGCATGGTGGTACGGTGAAGTGAGACACCATATCTGCTGCCTCCCGGGATCCCACCACATAATCCACTGTACTACTACCGCCTCCCACTGGAAAGCAAGTCAACCCACCTGAATCTGGCCACTGAGTCATCCCATTATAAATAACTCCAAAAGTGGAGTAGCCTCTCTCCAAAATTATCCTAGGCCCCCAACTTTAATAATTATTAAAGTTTCCTAGGGGCCACTTAGGCCTAGGGGCCACCCATGAATAAAACATTAAAATTCATTAATGTTCTGGTCCCCATTCACACCTGCAGATGTCCACACATCATTATCTTTGTCCAGGCACCCCAAATGTGAATCATTTAATATTTTTGCTCAGCAACCACCATGCCCACACTTGTGCTTTTCCATTTTCACAGGGTCATGACAGTTGGCATGTGGTTGGCCATTGGTGGTCAACCAGCAGCTTGTCCGAGGTGCAGCCGCCTTCAGGAGTCTCAGGGACACTGTCCTTGGGATTGACCAAAGGCTCAGCAGGTTTGGCAACGGATCCTCCACATCTAGGACCTCGACCCCGTATCATTACATGGGGCACTGTCACTTGGAACGTAGAGGCTGAGGTCGCCAAGGCTTATGAGGAGAAAGATGGGGGCTAGCCCTTCAAGTCTCTCACCTTCGTATTTCGGCGGTACCAGTTTTAGTCCCATCTACTCATCACTGGCGATCAGGCTCATGCCAGAGATGGGAGATTTGTAGTAGCATTACAACCTGACATATATGATGAGCTAGATGCAGTGAAGCCATCGAGGGTACCCACACTCCGCCTGCGGAGACCATCACGATTATTTGGCTCGACATCATCCATACTCTCCGCGGCCAGTGGGGGAAGTTGCAGGGTGGATCTGACCGCATGCGGTGTCATGACCCTATGAAAATGGAACAGCACAAGTGTGGGCATGGTGGTTGCTGAGCAAAAATATTAAATGATTCACATTTGGGGTGCCCAGACAAAGAGAATGATGTGTGGACATCTTCAGGTGTGAAGGGGGACCAAAACATTAATGAATTTTAATGTTTGAAACATGGGTGGCTCCTAGGCCTTAGTGGCCCCTAGGGAACTTTAATAATTATTAAAGTTGGGGGCCTAGGATAATTTTGGAGAGAGGCCACTCCACTTTTGGAGTTACACGCCTCTCTCATCTCTCTCTCTCTTGCTTTTGGGAAGTCGTGCAAGAAACAAGCGTGGAGAAGAGGAGAAGCAAATGGACTGCTGCATAGAGGTCTGGTTGCTGCTGTGTGTGTGAGGAAAACAAGCTGTACAGAGCTGCAGGTACAAGTGTACGACTACAGGTACAGGTGGCGCTGACAGGAAACCGTACAGCAGGTAGTACTAGCGGTGGCTGTTGCAGGCCGCTGACAGTTGCAGATTTAGGCGACGCAGGCAGGTACAGTCCACGTGGCAGCTGTACGACTGCAGGTACAGTTGTACGGACAGAACAGGTGCAGGCGGCGCTGAATTCAGGCTGCGCACAAGCTTGTACAGGCGAAGAAATCTGCAGGTACAGCTGTACGGACAGGTGCAGTGGTGATCTACTGACCTGTACGGACAGGTACAGCCGGTTCCACATCTGTTCAGTTCTGAGCAGTAGTAGGCAGGCAGTGTATCTCCTGTTGTAGGCAAAGCTTTTCCAGAGCTTGGTTGGTGCAAACAGTCAGGCGGTTGCAGGGGAAAGAGTACAGACAGTCGTTGTCAAGTACAGAGTGGTACGAACTGTCCCACGAGTGCAAAACCACGTGCTAATTTACTAAGCTCTGAACTTGTCCATCTATCTTTCTTTCCATTGGCTTATGTCTGCTGCAGAGTTGTGCTATCTGGCCCCTTGTGAGAGGAGGGGTATGGCAGATTGAAAGGGTGGAAACAGAGATTGGACAGTGGATGTATGTTTATGCTGAATTGTGAAACCATGTATTTGGGATATGCCAGATGTGTGCTGCCCTGCTGAATGGTCTTGGCTAATCAGAGGGAAACACAGAGTGTTGCTTTCGTGGGACACAGATCTGTGTGTGAATCCTCTGTGCTAAGAGGTCTTGTGGGCTGCCAGATTGGACATACAGTTGTATTCTCCTGGCTGGTTTTATTGTACTCAGCTTTACATCTTTTTGAAATTGAATAAAGAAATACCGAAAGGGGCGCCAAGCTTTGGGGCCAACAGGTGTCATTCTCATTTCAGATTTGGGACACTCTAGCTCCAATTAAATTTATTTTTATATCTGGACTACAAGTGGAAGGGTGACTGCTAGTCTACCGCACTTTGGTTTCTACCAGAGGCCGGTTTCAAGGTTCCGTTGCCGGGACCTATCATCAACTTTCTTAAGGGGGTGAGCTCGTGGTTGACTCGAGGAAAGTCATCGCTGCAAAATTCAGCAACATGTCTGATACAGAAGACGAATATTTTTATCATGAAGAGGAAGAGCAAGAGACCTCTCCTGAGAGAAATGAATCTGAGGATATTCTTGCAGGAGAACAGGCTGCAGATGATGAGCATTATGAGGATGTAACATAGCCAGAAGATATGCCTAGTAAAGAGGAAGATGATGCTCAGTTTAAAAATCGTTTGGCTAGTGTTATGGATGTGTTTATGCAGCTCACACAAAGTGAGAAGTTTGCTGAATGAGATCCCGTACTGAGCCTGAAAAGAAGAAGAAGAAGGTGTGTTCTAAGAACCTTCCTCAGGGTCATAGTGGTGCCTTCCCACAGGATCCATCTTTTGGACAGTTTCCGAACATGCAGCATGCTTTTGTGCTAACTCTCAGAGTTCCTTCTTTGGACAGCCATCTATTCCTCAGTAGACTATGCATCCAGGTTATTTTGGTGGTGGCTCTATGTTCCAATCTATGACTGGGGGTTATCCTCAGGGAGGCATGGGTATGCCAGGGACTTTTGGAGCTAATTTTCAGCCTGGTATGCAGGGGAATATGTATGGTGGTATACAGTCCAGAATGCAAGGAAACATGTTTGGGGGCATGCAACCTAGAATCCAAGCAAATATGTATGGTGGCATGCAGCCTGGTATGCATAATGGAATGTTTGGAAACATGCCTGGAATGTATGGCATGCTAGGTGTGGGAATTGGTAATGTAGACCCTATGATGGGCATGAATGCTGGGGGTAGCAATCTTGTGAAGCCACTTCCATACGACAATCTAACGCCTATGGGTAAGGCGAAGGATTATAAGGAAGGGGAAGCTGCTATGCAATTTGATACATTCAGTGGAGCCAAAGATAAGTTAAAGGCACTTACCTTCCTACAGCAGTTTGATGCTGCTTTTTCTGGTGGTAATTACACGGAGTCCTCAAAGATGAGAAAAGCTGCGACTTTTCTCAAAGGCAATGCATTGCAGTGGTGGTCTACTCTTCTTCTACAGGCATAGCACCAACTACTTGGGTACAATTTAAACAGGTGTTCTCTTCCGTATGGCTCACATCTACTTTTGAGGTGGATGTAATGACAGCATGGCACAAGTCTGGATGCATCAAAGTGTGACAATCTTGAAGATTATAACAAGAAGTTTTGGGAAGCTTTACTCCCAGTTACTTCTTACCGTGCAGTGCCCCTGTCTCAGCAGGTAGAGAAATATTGTTGTGGGCTGCCCAAGGAAGTGCGTGACTATTGTATCAAGACTCAAGTAACGAACATGTCACACATGATAGAGAATGCTATGACAGCTAATGCGTTACTCACTGGAGTCTCATCTGGATTTAAAGGCAGTAAGAACTCGAGCAAGAAATCTGAAAAGTCTGGGCATGCTTCACGTGATGCAAAAGGGTCTACAGAGACGCGCTATAAGAAGTTGCCAATGCCCAAGAGAACTTCTGAGGAGAGACGGGCTTTGAGGGATGCTCGGAAATGTTTTTACTTACAAAAGAGGGACATATGTCTTTTAATTGTCCCAAGAGAAAGTCCCAAAAGGACTCTGACAATAAAGGAGAGCCCAAGTCAAAGAAACCAAAACCTTCTATAGGGTTAGTTCCTGATCTTGTTGGGGAACAGCCAGGTGGTGAAGAGATAGAGTTGTGCAGGGCATGGGGCAAAGTGAGAGATCAAAATGCCTTGATATTCTTTGACACAGGTGCCAGAGCCAACCTTATTTCACCGGATTTGGCTGGCCGATTGGGGATTCGTGCAGAGGAGATGGAGCTGTTATATGAGGCTAACATGGCTTGTCCAGGATATGCAGAACCCGTTACTCCTATCATTGGGAAGCTTAGGCTTCATTTGCAGGGTTATGTGGACAGCGAAGAGTTTTTCATCATGCCACTTGATGGATGTGATGTTTTGTTGGGTATGCCATGGTGCCACAGAGTTCATGCGATGGTGGATGCATACAATAGGAAGATCACTCTGACTCATAGAGGGAAAGAACATGTTTTGGATGTAAAACTAAAAGGGGAATCTGTTCCTATTGTATCAGCTTCGGCAATTTCATCCGTAATGAAAAAGCATCTTTCCGTGTACTTGATTTATGTAAAGGATGCAAAAGATGATGAGTCTAAGTCTAATTTGTCTATGTTAGATAAGGACAGGACTGATTTCTTATGTAGATTGTTTTTCCGAGTCATTGCTAGGAGAACTTCCTCCGGAGAGGCCAGAAGATCATGCCATTGATCTAATTCCTGGTAGGACTCCACCAAATAGACCGTCGTACCGTGTTAGTGCAGCCCAACAAGAAGAAATTATGAGTCAGGTACAGGAGCTATTGAATAAAGGGTTGATAAAGCCTAGCTCATCACCCTTTTGCTCACCTATACTCTTAGTGCAAAAGAAGGATGGTTCTTGGCGCATGTGTATTGACTACAGGGCGCTGAACAAGAATACCATCAAGAATCGATTCTCCATTCCGTGGATCGATGACATTTTGGACCGCTTACAGGGCTCCACAGTTTTTAGTCAGATTGACTTGAAAAGCGGATATCATCAGATACGTATTAGACCCGAGGATGTGCATAAGACAGCATTTCGAACCACGTTTGGGTTGTATGAGTTTTTGGTTATGCCCTTTGGTTTGACAAATGCACCTGCCACATTTAACAGAATGATGGACAGGATTTTCCGGCCTCATAGAGCGTTTGTGGGCACATTCTTTGATGATATGTTTGTGCATTCACAAACTGAGGAGGAGCATAGAAGGCATTTGGCCATTGTGTTTGCAGAACTCAGGAACCGTAGGCTGGTTATTAATGGCAAGAAGAGTGAGTTCTTCTTGCAAGAGATACATTTCTTGGGGCATATTGTGTCTAAGCATGGAGTCCGTATGGATCCAGCGAAGGTGAAAGCAATTCTTAATTGGCCAGATTTGAAGACCGTGCATGATATACGCAGCTTTTTGGGATTGTGTTTCTATTACAGGCGGTACATACGGTATTTTGCTGAAATTGCTTCGCCTCTTCATGCCTTAACAAAGAAGGCAACTCCGTTTAGATGGGCTGATCGGAAAATTATAGCCTTCAAAAAGCTTAAAGAAAAGCTTACTTCGGATCCAATATTGGTGTTACCGGACCTCCGAAAGGCTTTTGTTGTCCAGTGTGATGCATGTGGAAGTAGCATTGGGGCAGTTTTCATGCAGGAGGCACATGTGATAGCTTATGAGAGTAGAATATTGCAAGATGCCGAGAAGCATTTACAGATTTCTGAGAAATATATGTTGGCTGTAATTCATGCTCTTTCTACATGGAAACACTATTTGCTTGGGGCTGATTTCACTGTGCAGACAGATCATTAGACCTTGCATTATTTCCTCACACAAACTAAGCTTTCAGAGAAGCATATGCGATGGGCAAACTTTTTGTCTATGTTTCACTTCCAAATTGTGCATGTGGAAGGCAAAAAGAATGTAGTGGCAGATGCTTTGTCACGCAAGCCACAGGTCTCAGCAGTTTCACTTGCTTATCATCATGAGCTTGATGAAATGAAAGAGCAGTATGCCCATGATGAGGACTTTGAAAGGTTGTATGATCAGATATCTGAGGGTCGGCGGCATGAGCACTATACTCTCAGACATGGGTTTTTATTGATGCATAGCAGACTGTGTGTTACCAGGCCATTGCGACTCAAGGTTATGATTGAAAGTCATGCTCCACCACATGCAGGTCATAGAGGTATTGACGCCACGGTAAAAGCAGTGGAGACTTTCTTTTATTAGCCAACCTTGAGAAGAGATGTTGATGCCTTTGTTAGGCAATGCATCGTATGTCAGAAGGTAAAGTTTGATCGTCAAAAGACACTAGGGTTATTACAGCCTTTACCTATTCCAGATAGACCTTGGGAGAGCATTGCCATGGATTTTATATTTGATCTTCCAAACGGACACAAACGGGCAATGATGGCATTTGGACTACCATATGCAGGTTCAGTAAGCAGGCTCATTTCATTCCCGTGCGTAAGACAATCAAAGTGGATCATATGGTGAAGTTGTTCATGGCGAACATCTTCAAGTATCATGGATTGCCTACGTCTATCATTAGTTACCGTGATCCACGGATGACGAGTTTATTCTGGAGAGGATTGTTTGACAACATGGGTACAACTCTTAAGTTTTCATCTTCATTTCATCCACAAACAGATGGTCAATCGGAAGAGGCCAACTCTACAGTGTTAGATCTTCTCAAGTGTTATGTGTCAGAGCACAAGCAACAATGGGAAAAGTATCTTCCTTTGGTGGAGTTTGCATATAACAACACTGTCCATACCTCGAAACGGGCAAGGCGCCTTTTGAGATTGTAGAAGGAGGGAAGAAGGTACAAAGGATAAGATCTTTGAGGCTGATCAGTATGTGGAAAGCATGGATGACACTTATCGGAGAGTTAAGTTGGCACTCCAGAAAACTCAGCAAAAGCAAAAGAAAGTGGCAGACCGTCTCACAGACGTGCAGTAAAGTTTGTATTGGGTGATTGGGTTCTTTTGCGCTTTGAAAAGGCTAGACTCAAGAAGATGAAGGGTAAAGAGCGCTTATTCCCTAAGTTGAGCATGCGTTATTATGGGCCTTTTCAAGTATTGGAAAAGATTGGTGAGGTGGCCTATCGCTTGAAGCTACCAGATCACTGGAGGATTCACAATGCTTTTCACGTGAGTCTCCTTAGACCTTTCCGTGGGGATGTGCCTGAGGATGTATCAGATGAGGCTCAGCCGAAAGTTGAGAAACTTGATGAGGTTCTTATTCCAGAGCAGATACTGGCACATAAGGAAAGAAAGGTACGAGGTAAAGTTTCCCGTCGCTATCTTGTGAAGTTCAAGAACTATTCACCGATGGATGCGAAGTGGATGGAGGAAGGTGACTTAACAGATTCACCTCAGGTTTTGCAGCTTTATCTCGATGCCTTTGAGTTGGAGCCGACTCTTGTTATGGCTCATTCAGGTTCAGCAGAGCATGGGTCTGAAGCATTGCCTAATGCTCAAGAGGGGGGTAGCACCTCCACTCCCTTGATACAGACAGGCTTAGATGACATCTAGAGGTCGCTTGGTGCAGTTTTTGTCTCACCCGAAGGTACTGATGGCTGACAGTACATCTGTTTATAAGACTTCTATGATATATGTGTACTAGTCACATTGGATATTGTGGATGTGTATGGTTCACAATGGTATACAACTTGGACTACTACTACGCCATTGGTTTGCAGTGAATGTTGATACATGTGCATGGCTTAGAGAGATTGGGACGTTGATCTTGCCATATTGTATATTTCACTTTGGATATTTTGCTGTATCACCAGAATGCAATCGAGGACGCTTGCCATTTTTCAAGAGGGGGGTATGTCATGACCCTGTGAAAATGGAACAGCACAAGTGTGGGCATGGTGGTTGCTGAGCAAAAATATTAAATGATTCACATTTGGGGTGCTCAGACAAAGAGAATGATGTGTGGACATCTTCAGGTGTGAAGGGGGACCAGAACATTAATGAATTTTAATGTTTGAAACATGGGTGGCCCCTAGGCCTTAGTGGCCCCTAGGGAACTTTAATAATTATTAAAGTTGGGGGCCTAGGATAATTTTGGAGAGAGGCCACTCCACTTTTGGAGGTACACACCTCTCTCATCTCTCTCTCTCTCTTGCTTTTGGGGAGTCGTGCAAGAAACAAGCGTGGAGAAGAGGAGAAGCAAATCAACTGCTGCATAGAGGTCTGGTTGCTGCTGTGTGTGAGGAAAACAGGCCGTACAGAGCTGTACAATTGCAGGTACAAGTGTACGACTAAAGGTACAGGTGGCGCTGACAGGGAACCGTGCAACAGGTACTGGCGGCGGCTGTTGCAAGCGACTCACAGCTGCAGATTTAGGCGACGCAGGCAGGTACAGCTGCAGGTACAGTCCACGTAGCAGTTCTACGATTGCAGGTACAGTTGTACAGATAGAACAGGTATAGGCGGCACTGAATTCAGGCTGCGCACGAGCTTGTACAGGCGAAGGAATCTACAGGTACAGTTGTACGGACAGGTACAGTGGTGATCTGCTGACCTGTACGAATAGTTACAGCCGGTTCCAGATTTGTTCAGTTCTGAGCAGCAGGCAGTGTATCTCCTTGCAGGCAGAGCTTTTCCAGAGCTTGGTTGGTGCAAACAGTCAGGTGGTTGCAGGGGAAAGAGTACAGACAGTCATTGTTAAGTACAGGCTGGTACGAACTGTCCCACGAGTGCAAAACCACGTGCTGATTTGGTAAGCTCTGCACTTGTCCATCTATCTTTCTTTACATTGGCTTATGTCTACTACAGAGTTGTGCTATCTGGCCCCTTGTGAGAGGAGGGGTATGGCAGATTGAAAGGGTGGAAACAGAGATTGGACAGTGGATGTATGTTTATGCTGAATTGTGAAACCATGTATTTGGGATATGCCAGATGTGTGCTCAAGGCTGCCCTGCTGAATGGTCTTGGCTGATTAGAGGGAAACACAGAGTGTTGCTTTTGTGGGACACAGATCTGTGTGTGAATCCTCTGTGCTAAGAGGTCTTGTGGGCTGCCAGATTGGACATACAGGTGTATTCTCCTGGCTGGTTTTGTTGTACTCAGCTTTACATCTTTTTGAAATTGAATAAAGAAATACCGAAAGGGGCGCCAAGCTTTGGGGCCAACAGGTGTCGTTCTCATTTCAAATTTGGGACACTCTAGCTCCAATTAAATTTATTTTTATATCTGGACTACAAGTGGAAGGGTGACTGCTAGTCTACCGCACTTTGGTTTCTACCAGAGGCCGGTTTCATGCGAAAGCAATGGGAAGCTTTCTTGAAGCTCTGGTGGCTTGGCCCTATTCTCACCGATAGAGATGGTGATCCCACTTGGCATTACAAATCACCTGTGTGGTTATTCCCCTCGTCCCTCCCCCCCTTGTATGAGATAGTCTTCTTCTCATAGAGCGGCCAGCCGGAGGGGAAGTGCATCTTTCTCCACCCCTTTTGATTATTTGATCTTTGCTTCATACATGGAGGCGAGTTTGTGTCTAGGCCTTAGCGGTTGCACTTAGTGGTTGCACTTAGTAGTGGTTGCACTTAGTCCTTCGTGGCTATTTCTCATTAACTAATAGAAGGATCTTTTTCCCGGAAAAAAGAAAATTTGGAAGAAAGGGGAGAAAGAAAGAAATATATATTAAGCATCTACTTAAGACCCAATGGACCTATGAGACCAAAGTGATACAATAATGTCCATGGCATATCTCATCATGGAACATAAAATAAAATAGAACAAATCAATATTGGGGAGAAGAAGAGAAAGGGAGAAGAAGAGGAGACAGGAAGAGAAAGGGAGAAGAAGAGAAAGGAAGAAGACGAGGAGAGAAGATGGGACTTGGATCTTCGTGGGCAGCAAGGCCAATGAGCGAAACATGGTAAAATAGCTAGTGCATGCAAAACATGCATTTTGTACCCGACTACCACGTTATCAATGCCACGTCACCATTGCCACATCATCACTGCATGGTTATTGCCACGCTTCTTTCCTTGACTTCAAGGCCTACATATTCTCCTACTCCTACAGTGTAAAGACATCCCTAATCCAGATTTTGTGGCGGTGCTACGCTTCCTCAACCTCATCATCATCTTAATTGATCACAAACGGCAAACATCATGGGAACATCGCACTTTATCTTTGATCTCAATGAAGGCCCACATGTGGATCACATAGCTTTCTACTACTACCAATTACAGTACCTGCCCTACCACATGTAACCTTTGAAGATATAATCTATTACCGCCGTCACATGTCTGCCCTCAATCATCAACAACTCTACTTTGAAAGGGATCAAAAATCATTCATTGTGCAAACCCAAACAGTAGTCTGCTCAAAGCCCAAAACGCGGTGGAGAACTGTCAGCCCTCGTTAGTCTTTGTAACATGTTATGTGTCATGGTTTCCTATTATTCATCATTGTCCAAGTCGTGTGTGCTGGAAAGACACGCACAAGATATATATACCTAGATGAATCCAAGAACATGCCCAAATTCACCTTTTAGGAATGTGCATGTTATATACTCATGGTAGTCAACCCACAAGACTATATAACTATCAACTCCATTATGCATAGTATGGACTAGATGCTACGACATCCCCACTAACGTCATCAGTGCCCAATAGTGGGTGTAGAACTCTGTATCAAGATATGCTCTCACACACGCACTCCACACACACACACACACATAAGAGCATATATTCACACAAAGCCCTTCATACTGAGTTTTTGTCAAACCTCTGAAGATGCAGGGCAAACTCAGCCATAATGAAGCCTAGCACTAAGGGAAGTAGCAAATAGAAAGAATTAATACAGCAAATAAGTAGTTGATAGGGCAAATGCACCGCTAAAGATAGAAAGAATAAGCACAATATCAATTGGCCGCAACTCGGACGAAAACTTCACAATGTGAAATCCGCATGTCCGCTAATACGGCTGAATTATATACCTAGATGAATCCAGGAACATGCCCAAATTCACCTTTTAGGAACGTGCATGTTATATACTCATGGTAGTCAACCCACAAGACTATATAACTATCAACTCCATTATGCATAGTATGGACTAGATACTGCGACATCCCCACTAACGTCATCAGCGCCCAATAGTGAGTGTAGAACACTGTATCAAGATATGCTCTCACACACGCACTCCACACACACGCACACACACACATAAGAGCATATATTAGACGTAGGCAAGCCATGATACTTGAAGATGTTCGCCATGAACAACTTCACCATATGATCAACTTTGATCGTCTTACGCATGGGAATGAAATGAGCCTGCTCACTGAACCTGCATATGATAGTCCAAATGCCATCATTCCCCGTTTGTGTACGTGGAAGATCAAATATAAAATCCATGGCAATGCTCTCCCATGGTCTATCTGGAATAGGTAAAGGCTGTAGTAACCCTGCTGTCTTTTGACCGTCAAACTTTACCTTCTGACATACGATGCATTGCCTAACAAAAGCATCAACATCTCTTCTCAAGGTTGGCCAATAAAAGAAAGTCTCCACTGCTTTTACCGTGTCGTCAATACCTCTATGACCTGCATATGGTGGAGCATGACTTTCAATCATTACCTTGAGTCGCAATTACCTGGTAACACACAGTCTACCATGCATCAACAAAAACCCATCTCTGAGAGTATAATGATCATGCCGCTGACCCTCAGACATCTGATCATACAACCTGCCAAAGTCCTCATCATGGGCATACTGCTCTTTCATTTCATCAAGCTCATGATGATAAGCAAGTGAAACTGCTGAGACCTGTGGCTTGCATGACAAAGCATCGGCCACAACATTCTTTTTGCCTTCCACATGCACAATCTGGAAGTGGAACATAGACAAAAAGTTAGCCCATCGCATATGCTTCTCAGAAAGCTTAGTTTGCGTGAGGAAATAACGCAACGTCTGATGATCTGTCTGCACTGTGAAATCATCCCCAAGCAAATAGTGTTTCCATGTAGAAAGAGCATGAATTACAGCCAACATCTCTTTCTCATAAACCTGTAAATGCTTCTCGGCATCCTGCACTATTCGACTCTCATAGGCTATCACATGTCCTTCCTGCATGAGAACTGCCCCAATGCTGTTTCCACATGCATCACACTGGACAACAAAAGCCTTTCGGAGGTCCGGTAATACCAATACTGGATCCGAAGTAAGCTTTTCTTTAAGCTTTTTAAAGGCTATAATTTCCTGATCAGCCCATCTAAACGGAGTTGCCTTCTTTGTTAAGGCATGAAGGGGCAAAGCAATTTCAGCAAAATACCGTATGTACCGCCTGTAATAGGGATACAATCCCAAAAAGCTGCGTACATCATGCACGGTCCTCAAATCTGGCCAATTAAGAATTGCTTCCACCTTCGATGGATCCATATGAACTCCATGCTTAGACACAATATGCCCCAAGAAGTGTATCTCTTGCAAGAAGAACTCACTCTTCTTGCCATTAATAACCAGCCTATGGTTCCGGAGTTCTACAAACACAATGGCCAAATGCCTTCTATGCTCCTCCTCAGTTTGTGAATGCACAAACATATCATCAAAGAATGTACCCACAAACGCTCTATGAGGCCGGAAAATCCTGTCCATCATTCGGTTAAATGTGGTAGGCGCATTTGTCAAACCAAAGGGCATAACCAAGAACTCATACAACCCAAACGTGGTTCGAAATGCTGTCTTATGCACATCCTCAGGTCTAATACGTATCTGATGATACCCGCTTTTCAAGTCAATCCGACTAAAGATTGTGGAGCCCTGTAAGCGGTCCAAAATGTCATCGATCCTCGAAATAGGGAAACGATTCTTGATGGTATTCTTGTTCAGCGCCCTGTAATCAATACACATGCACCAAAAACCATCTTTCTTTTTGCACTAAGAGTACAGGTGAGCAAAAGGGTGATGAGCTAGGCTGTATCAACCCTTTATTCAACAGCTCCTGTACCTGACTCATAATTTCTTCTTGTTGGGCTGCACTACCACCGCATGTACTCTGTGGCACCATGGCATTCCCAACAAAACATCACATCCATCAAGTGGCATGATGAAAAACTTTTCGCTGTCCACATAACCCTGCAAATGAAGCCTGAGCTTCCCAATAATAGGAGTGACGGGTTTTGCATACCCAGGAAAAGCCATGTTAGCCTCATATAAAGGCCCCATCTCCTCTGCACGGATGCCCGATCGGCTAGCCAAATCCGGTGAAATAAAGTTGGCTCTAGCACCTGTGTCAAAGAATATCAAGGCATTTTGATCTCTCACTTTGCCCCATGCCCTGCACAACTCAGTCTCTTCACCACCTGGCTGTTCCCCAACAAGATCAGGAACTAACCCTGCAGAAGGTTTTGGTTTCTTTGACTTGGGCTCTCCTTTATTGTCAGAGTCCTTTTGAGACTTTCTCTTGGGACAATTAAAAGACATATGTCCCTCTTCTGTACAGTAAAAACATTTCCAAGCATCCCTCAAAGCCTGTCTCTCCTCGGGAGTTCTCTTGGGCATTGGCAACTTCTTATAGCGCGTCTCTATAGACCCTTTTGCATCACGCGAAGCATGCCCTGACTTTTCAGATTTCTTGCTCGAGTTCTTACTGCCTTTAAATCCAGATGAGACTCCAGTGAGTAACGCATTTGCTGTCATAGCATTCTCTATCATCTGTGACATATTTGTTACTCGAGTCTTTATGCAATAGTCACGCACTTCCTTGGGCAGCCCACAACAATACTTCTCCACCTGCTCAGACAAAGGCACTGCACGATAAGAAGTAACTGGGAGTAAAGCTTCCCAAAACTTCTTATTATAATCTTCAAGATTTTCACACTTTGATGCATCCAACTTGTGCCATGCTGTCATTACATCCACCTCAAAAGTAGACGTGAGCCATACGGAAGAGAACACCTGCTTAAACTGTACCCAAGTAGATGGTGCTATGCCCTGCAAGAGAAGAGTAGACCACCACTGCAATGCATTGCCTTTGAGAAAAGTCGCAGCTTTTCTCACTTTAGAAGACTCCGTGTAATTACCACCAGAAAAAGCAGCATCAAACTGCTGTAAAAAGGTAAGTTCTTTTAGCTTATCTTTGGCCCCACTGAATGTGTCAAATTTCACAGCAGCTCCCCCTTCCTTATAATCCTTTGCCTTACCCATAGGCGCTAGATTATCATAAGGAAGTGGCTTCACAAGATTGCTACCCCCAGCATTCATGCCCATCAT
The DNA here is from genome assembly GCF_041138505.1 of Cibotium barometz. Classification (NCBI taxonomy): domain Eukaryota; kingdom Viridiplantae; phylum Streptophyta; class Polypodiopsida; order Cyatheales; family Cibotiaceae; genus Cibotium; species Cibotium barometz. The sequence goes on along the minus strand of NC_141057.1, from coordinate 7,839,950 downwards.
AGGGTCAACATTACCAATTCCCACACCTGGCATGCCATACATTCCAGCCATGTTTCCAAACATACCATTATGCATACCGGGCTGCATGCCCCCATACATATTTCCTTGCATTCTTGGTTGCATGCCCCCAAACATGTTTCCTTGCATTCCGGGCTGCATACCACCATACATATCCCCTTGCATACCAGGCTGAAAATTAGCTCCAAAAGTCCCTGGCATACCCATGCCTCCCTGAGGATAACCCGGAGTCATGGATTGGAACACAGAGCCACCACCAAAATAACCTGGATGCATAGACTGCTGAGGAATAGATTGCTGTCCAAAAAAGGAACTTTGTGAGTTGGCACCAAAAGTATGTTGCATGTTCGGAAACTGTCCAAGAGATGGATCCTGTGGGAAGACACCACTATGACCCTGAGGTAGGTTCTTAGAACGCACCTTCTCCTTCTTCTTTTCAGGCTCAGAACGGGATCTCATAAATTCAGCAAACTTCTCACTTTGTGTGAGCTGCATAAACACATCCATTACACCTGCCAAACGATTTTTAAACTGAGCATCATCTTCCTCTTTACTAGGCATATCTTCTGGCTGTGTTACATCCTCATATTGTTCATCATCTGCAGCCTGTTCTCCTGCAAGAATGTCCTCAGATTCATTTCTCTCAAGAGAAGTCTCTTGCTCTTCCTCTTCATTATAAAAATATTCGTCGTCTGTGTCTCACATGTTGCTAAATTTTTCAGCAATGACTTTCCTCGAGTCAACCACGAGCTCACCCCCTTAAGAAAGTTGATGATGGGTCCCGGCAACGGAACCTTGAAACCGGCCTCAGGTAGAAACCAAAGTGCGGTAGACTAGCAGTCACCCTTCCACTTGTAGTCTAAATAAATAACAAAATTAACTGGAGCTAGAATGCCCCAAAACTGAAATGAAATCGACACCTGTTGGCCCCAAAGCTTGGCGCCCCTTTCGGTATTTCTTTATTCAAATTCAATGAGATGTAAAACTGAGTACAACAAAGCCAGCCAGGAGAATAAACCTGTATGTCCAATCTGGCAGCCCTCAAGACCTCTTAGCACAGAGGACTCACACGCAGATCTGTGTCCCACAAAAGCAACACACTGTGCTTCCCTCTGATCAACCAAGACAATTCAGCAGGGCAGCCTTGAGCACACATCTGGCATATTCCATGAACATGGTTCCACAACTCAGTTCAAATATACATCCACTGTCCAGTCTTTGTTTCCACCCTTCAAACTGCCATACCCCTCCTCTCACAAGGGGCCAAATGACACAACTCTGTAGCAGACATAAGCCAGTGGAAAGAAAGAAAGATGGACAAGTTCAGAGCTTACCAATTCAATGCATGGTTCTGCACTCGTGGGACTGATCGTACCAGTCTGTACTTGACAAAGACTGTCTGTACTTTCCTCCCTGCAACCACCTGACTGATGCACCAACTATGCTCTGATAAAGCACCGCCTGCAGCAGCTAGAGATGCGCCGCCTGCTACTGTTCAGGACTGAACCTGCTTGTACCTGTCCGTACAGGTCAGCAGTATCCCACTGTACCAGTCCGTACAATCTCTGCGCCTGCAGCTATTGCCTGTATGATGCACCTCCGCCTGTACTAGTTGTACGGGTCTGCACTGTACCCGACTATACCAGCTGGATAGAGTTTTTCCTTGTCGCCTGTACCTGTCCGTACAGGTCTGTAGCCGCCTGCACCGTACAGGTCAGCACCTGCACATCAGCCGCCTACTGTCTGTTCCTGCCAGCGCCGCCTGAACCTGTACCTGCAATCGTACAGCAGCCACGTGGACTATACAGCCAAGGTCTGTACGGCCTGTTCTCTGTACGAAAACCAGCAGCCAATCGACTCCCGTTTCCCTTCTCCTCAACGCATGTAGCTTGCACGCTGTCCCAAAAGCAAGAGGGAGCTAGAGATGAGAGAGGCGTGTACCAAAAGTGGAGTTTCCTCCCTCCAAAAAAATCCTAAGGCCCTTACTTTAATGTTTATTAAAGTTCCTAAGGGCCACTTAGGCCTAGGGGCCACCCATCGTTAGAACATTAAAAATATTAATGTTCTTAGTCCCCCTTCACGCCTGAAGATGTCCACACATCATTCCCTTTGTCCGGGCACCCCAAATATGAATCATTTAATATTTATTTTGCTCAGCAACCACCATGCCCACACTTGTGCTGTTCCATTTTCACATGGGTCATGACAGTGTGGATTGGAGAGTGTGTGTGTCATTTCTTCTCTCTCATATGCCTTCCCATTGATACTAGTGAGAGTATGAGGGTGTGAGTAAGGAGAGAGCTATTGTCTTGAAGCTCCCTTGAAGCTCTTCAAACCATGGGAGTCCCATGCTCAACATAGACAACTCATGTGGTGACAACGGGAGGTAGTCTTTTCAAGTGTTAGCTTGTTACAATGCAGTTGCCTTTTCTCCAAGACGGTGGGTAAGCATCCAAGTTCCCCACCACGACATGAGAAAGGTAAGTGCCCTTCACTTGGTTAGGGAATTTTAATTGGGCAAAGAGGTGCATGGTCAAGCAGATCCTCATCAACACGTGTGTGCGTTGTGTACTATTGCTTATGTGACACGAGCTTTACAAAAGTGCAGTGCTCAACAAAGCATCCCTAGATCTGATGTTATGTTCCGAATGGACATAATGAGGCTAGTATTGTTAGAATTACCTAAGGGTGAATCAAATGTTAATTGGAATCATGGTGAAGTAAAAAGTTTCCTAGGATAAACGACGTCCTAAGAATTAACCAAGCCAAAGCCAACGTAAGTGACTGGACTGCTGATATCCAGGTTTTGATGGGTGGAGGCTGAGAGGGCATATTGCCTTGGGTTCTCCTATAGCCAGAATAAAGGGAAAGAGTTTGGGCAAATGGTTTGGGTCAGTGATGGTCGAGCCTTAGGCTCCTGAGGAGGTATGGCTGGGTGGTGAGCTTGCCACTCTCGTCTAAGGTCTTGCAGGTTGGAGCTCCTGCTTTTTCACTTATCACTATCCTGTCAGAACTCCACCTAGTTCCAATCCTTTTGGAGAAAAGTTCTTCATTCGAGCCTGATGTAGGATCTATCTCGGTTAAAGCCGTGGGAAACATCATTTCCTGTGTGGATAAAGACTGATCAAATTGCACCGAAAGATAGCAAATCCTCAACATCCTCTAAAAGGTCCGCGCAAGCACTGGTTAAACTGGGTTACAAAACGACCCTTGGATGTGTGTGTGTGTGTGTCATGGCCCGATATAATATTGTGTTAGCAGAGGCAACATAGGGGCTGGAACAGGCAACAAGGTTTCAAAAACTGTAAGTTTGCGTGTTACCTGGAAGTATGAATTGTGATGTACAAATCCGAAACCAGTGATCGGCAAAGCCATCTCTTCTCTTTTTACAACAGTGCAAAAGGGATGTTCACACGACTTTTTACACTTCATCTATAAGGTGTTTTTAAGCAAATTAAGACTCCACATGCAGCCACGTGTTCGCTTACTTGAAAGTGGAAGACGCTTATGGTCAATAAAATCATTCCACCTCACAATTTTTTAAAAGTGGGAAACGCTTTTTACTCTTTCTTAAGTATGGTAAAGTAAATCATTGGAAGGTTGCAAATTATTCTTCACCATTGGACTAACTGTTCGTGCAAAAATACAAAAAAATATATCATTACTCTTCGAAAAAATTCATCTCTCTCAATTTGGACAGAACAATAAAACCATATGTATTTTTTATTTCTAAAGATAAAAATTCCCATGACTAGCCGAGATAGACGAACGGTGTTGAAGGTCACATAGAGATGGCCTGAGTTGGCTGCAATTCCTAGAGATGGCCGTGATGAAGATCGCATTATTTGTCTTGGTATCCAAGTCAAGACAAGCTTCCATTTGTGGAGCCAAGGGTGATAAAGCCATCGTCTTGGTCGTACTTCACTGCCACTGGGGACCTTGAAAGTTGGGCACGACTAAAGGAAGTCACCTAGGATGATTACTTTCCACAGGCTATGCGAGATAAAGGGACAAAGCTCCATCTTGAGCTCCTTCAACTTTGCAACTAGCCCTTTGTTGCAACTCCCACCGTTGTCTAGTGGTCTGTTGATTTCAAGGGATCACCCACTCACAGCTTGTAGCTATGGTGGTGATGGAGAAGATAACCTACAAGCCACACTACCATCCTCTCTCACACACATTGTAGCTATGGTGGTGATGGAGAAGATAACATACAAGCCACGGCCCTGCATATGAGATTCATTGTATTTGTGCCATTGCATGGGACCCTTCTCTTATTTAAAATCTTGTAAGCATATACAAATTGTGTTAAGGAACTTCATGGCAGCTTGGATGGTGACATCTGAGGCATCTTAATATGAGGTAATAAATTGGATTATCAGTAGCCTTGCGCATCCACTCTTCTATTGGGATCATGCCAAATGGAGGAGACTCAAACTTAGGGAATTTGAGGAGGAGAGGGTTGATCTTCTTTTTGGCCTCATATTTATTCCACTTCATGTGCCTGCACAGTGGCATACACATTATGATTGGGTTTACTCTTTGTGTTTAACTGATGCAAGGTAGTTTGTGGCCCAATAGTTTGGATTATGGAGGTAGCAGAGCCACCCACTTGGGCTGATTCTTCATTTCCACACTATTAAATGCCATGTCATCATCTGCATGCCTTTTGTATCCTCCATGCTCTTTAATGGGCGTTTTCTATGGGCCCCACCACTATTTGAAGGGTTGCTCAAGGTAAAGTTGTAGGAGTAGAACCTCAAGCATGTGTACACCATTAGTGGGCTCATGCTAGGTGAGGAAGATTCTTAGTGAGCTTGTTAATGGCTTCATTGTAATCTTGGATCTGAGGAAGATTCTTGGCGAGCTTGTAAATGGCTTCATTGTAATCTTGGATCTGAGGCAAGTGGGAGAGATTATTGGGAATCTCGTTCTTACACTTGTTCTTCTACTTCAAAGGATAAATTAGCAAGATTAAAATGACTAGGTAGGGGTAACACACCCATCACTGTGGCATGGTTCTCTGATCAGTGTTGGCGGGTGAATGGGACCTCACCTCCTTCTTGTGGTTTGATGCCCTCTTGCTGCAGACGTGGTGGTTCCTCAACAGCATCGGCATTAAGGTCTGGGAATTTCATCCCCTTGGGCTAGTCTTCACTCATTACTATGCTAGTTCCTTGGAAGGCTTCACTCATTGCTATGCTAGTTCCTTGGAAGGCTTCAACATCCTTAGGTTGCTTATCAGTAGTTGTGGCTCTTTGTCTCCTTTCGGACCCTTGTTGTTGGCATCCTTGGTCTCTTTTTATGGTGCCTGACTTTCTTAACTTCCCATGCTTATAAGGATAATATTGTCACTCCATCTCGTCGATAAAATGAAGTGCCTCATCACCCTCCATCTTGTTGAATGTATGCTAAACCACTTACAATGTAGTGAAAAAGAGCACATTTGCTATCTTTTTCTCTTCAATCTGTGCCACAATATGGTGGAAGAGGATTACCATGTTAATTGGGTCATATGTGGTAGCAACCAATGGACTAGCTTACAATGCTTCATATGTTGCCCTCCTCATGCCCTCTAGCTCTGCAAAACTCATCTACATTCAGAATGATTAGCTTTGCATCAACCTCTACACATGGATTCTGCAAAATAGAACACCAATCATGATAATTCGAGACCATTGGGATGAATTCACTGACCGCAAATATCCATTGGTTGCTCCAAGATGTCCCCTTTGAAGATCATCATGTCACGAACTGCATGTATTCTATTGGCACCTTTCTACAAAGCATACCCTTGTTCACCAAGTGCATGTATTCTACTAGCACCTTTCTACAAAGCATACCCTTGGTATTCAGTGATGAACATGTGCAAGTTTAATGGCTAGTCTAATGCATACCCTTGGTATATAAACATAAGCGACATTGCGTGGAGAACCAAGTGGAGATTTGGGAAAGCTGAGCGAAAAAATGATGGATCAACTTGATACATCTGACTTACATGTTTGGTTTTTCAGTTGCAATTAGGGCAACTAGGACTTACATATGTTGTTGTCCATTCAATAAATTTCTTAGCATTGGGGGATAGTGGTCCCATGATTTGTGGGACTACATGCATTCGTTTAGACTCTCCTGGTCCTTGCATTGTGCTCTCTCTCTCTTTGAGTTGCCACATATAACTTCCCATTGTGGGTGCACTAGCTCGCCCATCACATCCTTACTCTATTATCACACCGGAATGATCTTTGCTAAAGGGGTGAAAGGAGAGCTCTTAATGCCTAGATGGAGGTAGAAGAGATAATCCTTTGCGCTGGTTCTCTATCACAAAAGGTGGGGGGGGAGAAGAGGCTCTAACACAAGAGAGGTAAATCACACCTATCTAAACAAGCATCTATCAAGCAAGTAAGAACAAGCATCTATCAAGGAAGTAAGAACATGATAGCATGCAAGCAAGTAGGAACAGGGAAGAAGGAGAGGTCACAAGAAAACTATTGCAAGGGAATGATTATGTGTATTTCTTATTATTAAATATGACTTATATATAAGTGTGACTAGTTTTCTCACTAGGTAGGACGAACTTAAAAATGGTCGAGTCTCAATTAGAAGTGGAGCGTAAGGCCACTGCTTTATATGTTCTAATGCCCTCTTACAAAGGTTAAGTTCACATTCACATGTGTAAGATGGAAAAGCACCTTACGATAGGTCAAGTAAGCAAAACCATGTTAACAAATGGAGTGGTTAACATAACCCCCTTCCTAATGGAGACCGCGTCCTCATATCACTCAAGTCGACAGTGAAGTTGCTGCTATGTAGTGTATGGTCCAGGATACGCCATGGAGCTGGCGGCAGCCGAAGTTATGTGGTTAGTTTGGGACCAATCCGTAGCCAAAGATATAGGATAGAGTGATGAGAAGCTTTGAGTAGCATGAACATTAGCATAGGCAACTTGTTAAGGTGGCATGGGAAGTGATAGACAATGTAGAGGTGCTTCATGCTGAGCCTTCATTGGTTGTGGAAGTGGTGTGGACCTCCTTGTAACATGAGGTAGTTGTGGAAGCAGTCTATACCATGTGTTAGGTAGAACGAGTGCCAAGGCCCCATGGAATGATGAGCATGGGTAGATGGAGGTCCGGGATGTCTTGGTGCCAACAGAGTATTGTGCTCAAATCTCATAGTGTGATGCCTAGAGGTGGGGTGTTTGCTTATTAATGAATATGTCAGCCAAGGTGACATTTTGCTGGTGGTGAATTAGAATCGAAGAAGCAGAGGATATATGCATGGAAGCTCAAGGGAGGTACTTGCAAGGTTGAGGTTTCTCAAGGCAATGGGTTGTACCATGGGCCACGCTTGCGCCCTCACCATGGTCCCCCCATTGAGAGACGTACTTTGAGGGTTGGCATTGACAAGGTTAGTTATAGGTGCATGTGTTTGAGGGTTGTCATTGACAAGGTTAGTTATAGGTGCATGTGTTTGAGACTGTCGTGAGCTGTAAGAAGTGAAAACAATTGTGATGCCCATCATGAAATATGTAGGTGACGTGCATGGACAATGGGTAGAAGGTGTGCTTGTGTGAGTACACTTCTCCAACATAAATGCTTTCTTTGACTCTTTTTTGCTTCTTTCTTTGACATTTACTTGACATCCCTTTTATTGGAGAGTCAAGACCAGTAGCTTGTTAGAGGCATGGCACATGGTGGTGCCCACAACTACAACAACTGAGCTGGATGACCCCTATGGCTCAAGGGATTCAATGGTGTCAAGCATTGAATGCGTGGGGGTGGAAGGACGAGGCACGAAAGGGTCCTACTAATTTTAGGAAGGTCCAAGTGATGAGTCATACCAATGGGCCAAGCTTGTCCTGCCATCCAAAAATATACCTAGAGGGCTATCAATGAAAATGAGGCTCAATGCATGTTTATGAAAGAACAGTGTCAATGTATCTATTACACACAAAGCCCATAGATATAGATGATATGCATGGGCATTAGGCAAAAGTTGGGCCCATGTAGAAGCTTCTTCTAGTGAAAACTCTAACACTATACTTTGTTCATCACTTTGTATTATGCTTTCTTTGACTCTTTTCTTTTTTTTGGTACCCCTGGACATGGGTTTTGTACCAAAAGTGGGTTTAAAGGTGGCCATGGAAGTATTTGACCATGTCATAAAGGACGACTTGCTCATGGAAGTTGGAATGTTCATTGAGATCGAGGCCTAAACACTCTTTGCTTGTCCATTGGTTCGTTGGTACTTCCTCTAGTATACGGATGATGAGATGGAATAACTAACATGTGGCAACAATAGCGCTGTCAGCAGGGACCTTGGATTTCATTGAAGTTCTTCATTCAAATCCCTATCTTTGTGGTGATGAGGGGTGTGGGGACTTTATAATGTAGGGAAAGTTGTAAGCATGCTCTTTGCCTTCTTCCATGCACAAGAACTTGCACCAAGACCACCTCCTTTTGATTGGCATGAACTTGGGGTCAGTGTGGATTTCTCTTGGTGCTCTCTGATTGTGGCCATGTATTCTTGCCACATTAGGTGATCATGGAGGAGAGAGGAGCAGAAGTAGGTGGCTACCTTGACATAGATGGTAGCACACTTGAGTGCCCATGGACGAGATTCTTCATCAGCATATACTTGTGGATTCTTCATCGGATTGGTGGAAATCATCTTCGCACCATCTCCTTGGTCTACCATCAGTTTTATGTGGTTCTATATTTTTGTATTGTACGACTTGAAATGTCTTGCATTGTATCTTCTAGTAGCCACCTTGACATAGATGGTAGCACACTTGAGTGCCCATGGACGAGATTCTTCATCAGCATATGCTTGTGGATTCTTCATCGGATTGGTGGAAATCATCTTCGCACCATCTCCTTGGTCTATCATCAATTTTATGTGGTTCTACATTTTTGTATTGTACGACTTGAAATGTCTTGCATTGTATCTTCTAGTAGCCCCTTATTTACAGATTTTCATGATGTTACTACACCCCCAACTAACACATGGACTATTACACTAAGTGGGTTGAAGCTCGGGCTACCTGTAAAGCTGATGCGCGATCGACTACCAAATTCCTTTATGAATCAGTCCATCACCCTCTTCGGTTGCCCCAATGGGACACATTTCATTAATGAGGTAATCCAATTCATCTTGCAAGAGTTCCTTGTTAATAACAGAAAGTTCTCCCTCTATTACCCCCAAGTGAATGGCCAAGCTGAAAGCACGAACAAAGTATTGTGTGCCATTCTCACAAAAACTATGGAGGCCAACCACAATGATTGGGAACTGTTAACCCATGGCGGACATGGCGACGTACTATATTTTACGTCATTAATTTAAATATTCTGAGTCATGGGCCGGGCTTGTCGGCACCATATGTTAAGGATGAAGGTATTGGGTGATCGCCGATGAGAGGCGCACCTTGGATATCAGTAGGATAAGGGTTAGGGTCGGCCGGCCATGTATGGGCGCCCAAGTGTGAACGGCCAAGTCACCTATATGAGTCAAATGTAACCCTAAAATCCTCATTCTCATGTGTTGTGAATAGAAGAGTGCTCTTGCCTTATCTCCTTGTTTTCCTTCTCCTGCGTGTGTGAGAGAGAGAGAGAGTGAGAGAGCGATCGAGCGCACTGTATAGCGGCACGGCGAGGCGGCGGAGAGGCGGTAGAGCGGCGACGGCGGCTCCTCCTTCACGGCTGCGACGCGGGAATCCTTCAAGGCAGCAGTTAAGCGGTGAGTGACACACCCTTTGGCATTCTGTTTGAGCTTCCTTCCCTGGTTGTATGCTTGTAGCCATTCGTGGCTCGCATACGGTGTCTGGCAAGTCCCCAGCTACGACCTGTGCGGCAAAAGCGCACATTTTTGGCGCCGCTGCCGGGGAGTTGCCCTGCACCAAGCTCCAGTTTGCAGCTCGGCTACTGCGTGAAGTTTAATCTACACTGTAGGAAAGGCGTCTGTGTTGCTGTTGAGGTGTTCCTGTGGTTTTCAATCTCTGTTTCTGCAATTTGTCTTCTGTATTCCTGTTTCTTTTGTTATATTTTCGCTCCGCGTGTGGGCGTACGTTCTGTTATCTGGTTTCTGCGTGTGAGAGGGATTTCTGAATCCCCAGATCTGTGCTGTGTGTGCGAACTGCGCCGCGGCCAAGGTTGAACCGTAAGGAAACCCTAGAAAACTTATCCCACAAAAAAAAAACAGAAAATAAAAAACAAGAAAATTATAAAAAAGAAAAAAGAAAAAATTAAATTTTATTTTCAAAGAAAGAACCAAACGTGTGGAGAGGAAAGCTTTTCTAATTGGAGAAAAAAATTTTGAAAAGAAAGAACCCCAATTGACCCACGACCCACGACCCACGACCCCGGCCTCGGTCTCGGTCTCGGTCTTTTGATATATATATATAGGAGAGTGAGCCTCCATAGCTTTCTCTCAAGTGAGAGCTTATGGGAAGTCGTGCCCTATATGTAGCCCACTCCCCAAGGAGTAAAGTGAGCATGTGGGATAAAGCCCTCACCCTTTCCTCCACAAGCAAATAGGCTTTTGCCCCTTTCCCCCAAAGGAAACGGACTGTTTTGAGGACTACAAGAGCTCTGGATAGGCAAACACGGTGCTGTAAAGCACACTAGGACCCTTTAAACGATACGCTCGTTTCGAGCTATCACACGCCCTAGTCCAAGTTCGACCGTAAGTAAGGGGGTCAAAAACGGGTTAAAAACAACACAAAAACAAGTAAAAACGGGGTGCGAAACACCTAAGAAACCACTTGTGTGAGTTTCAAGGGTAGTTACCAACGCACGTAGGGTACCCACGTCACATGCATCTACGCTCTGGTCGGGTGCTAGAGCCTGAACCACTAGAAAGCGTTTCAGTCTACGCAGGCTCACACCATCCCTCCACGTTGGCATCTTGGCCTTCGGCTGGAACCCAAGGGAGTGCAACCCAAGATCCACGAATAGTGGATAGTGACTCGTCCTCTGACTCAGAAGCCATGGAAGGACACCCTACCAAGAACCCTGAGGAGACAAGCCAAAACATGCCAGTGTGGGCCCCACAGCCCGGATCTAGCATGTTTAGTCGTTTAATAGAGACCTTTAGTAGAGCTACACGCTCTGAGCATGCGACAAGCGAAGTAAATGAGGAAGGAGGGGTAGTAGATTCGCCATTCACATCTTATGTGGACCCTACCCTCCCAAAGAGTGTCCATGTGGATATTCTACCCACTTCGTTTAATGAGGGCCCTACTGAGCTACCACATTCCGATGCTCTTCCTAAAGTAGAGGTCCCTAGAAGCCAATCCATAAGAAGTGACATTGCGTCCACTTCAAGAGAACCGTTTGGCACACCAAGTCTAGATGGGATATTTCTCAATGAAAATTGGGAATATGATCTACACACAGAGACTCTAACGGACCTATACACGGGTTACACATACCATGTAGGTTGGTTAGAAGTCCTACGATCTACATCTAGCGCCACTAATCTAGAGGAGCAACAACACATGATATGTGAGGTGATTCATAGAATTATCCAAATTGAGAGGCAAAATAGGGGAGTGGACCTAGTTTCCACTGGCCCTATGAGGTTTTTGGATACGGGCAAGGCCAAACAACCAACCCTATCACAATTGGAGACTCCCTCGGTGAGTCCCATAGACCCTTCATATGTTGTTTCGCCTGGAGTCTCAATGCAGGTTGAGCCCACGAGTAGTAACTTTAGTTTTCCAACCTTGGCTCAACTTTCCATTAAGGAATCCGCAATGCCTACCCCAATGATGAGCATGACAGAAAGCGCACCTGTTACCACTGTAGTTAGTACGACACCACTACCTAGTGGAACAGTACCTACAACAGTGCGTGGCAGTGCCTATCGGCCTTATGTACCTATTGCTACTCATGCTCATGTAGCTCCTACGCCTCCTAGTATGCCGATGGCGTATGCTCCAAGACTGCCTTATCACCACCCTTATCCAAGAGGAGCTAGGCCTAGCCACATATCATATCCTACGTCATTTGCCAACCTACTCAGACCAACGCCAACTCCTATCAGCCAGGCTATCTCAGAAGTGCCTCCACCAACTATGCCTGCTCACTTAGGTGATCTCGCAGCATTTGCTCAGACGATCGGACGATCCATTGCAGAAAACATGCGGGGCATGCCTGAGAGAGAACCTAGAAGCAAGGCAGTACAAGTGGCTAAGCTCACTCAAAACTTCAGTGGTAACGAGGATGTTAGGAAGCACATTGAAGTCTTTGAACACGTGTGTGATTCCTTGGAAGAGCACAATGAGCTCCATAAGTGTAAAGCCTTAGGCTTAACCTTAAATGGGAAGGCCGGAGATTGGTATCGAACCTTAAGGGTTGAAGAGCGCACTCACTACCCCACTCTCAAGAGATTGTTCTTGAAAGAATACATACGCGAGGGTGTGCTTTGGGGGGTAGCATCTCAACTCCAAAAAGCTGAACGCGAGGAAGGGGAGTCAGTGAGAGACTTTATAAGTCGATTGAAGCATCTAAATTCTCGCTGCACTCCCGATGAACGCTTCAATAACAACCAACTCCTCGATAGATTCATCCGAGGATTGCGCCACGAGGACATTTACAATGGCCTAGTCATTAGAGGTCTTACAACGTGGGAAGCAGTCACTGCCAATGCAATCCAGTTAGAAGACAACTTGATGATTGCAGGTAAAAAGGTGTCTTCAGAAACAAAATCCGTTAGTTCGCAAGTATCTGGGCACGAGCCAATGACGGTAAAACCAATTGCCAAGGAGCCCAAGATATCTGAAATGTCTGTGACCGACCTTACTAAGGCTCTCCAAGAATACTTCAGGGGTAATCGAGCTCCTCAGAATAGCCATATGTACCCAAGGAGAGAGCAACAATGGTGTTCGGTGTGCTTAGGACCACATAGCACGAGTGAATGTCCCACATTCAGAGTCAAATTCAATGGGAATTGCAATGCATGTGGTAAGTATGGCCATCAATCTAAAGATTGCCTAACACTTAAGCGAATGTTGGCAAACCAGGCACCACTAGCTTGGTCAAACACACCTCAAGTACCCGCGCTAATGCCTGCACAACCTATCGAGCAACCATCACAGCACATAGTTCCAAGGAATCCGAATGTAGTCCAGTCTGTGCCATTACCACCGCCAGTGCTAGGACCACAACCTCCACATCCAAGGATTACCCCTGTAAACCAGATGGGTTGTGAGTCACATAGTGCATGTGGGGATTATGAAGAGGAGATAGACCCCACTGCTCCATACGGGATTGATACGTTTGAAATGATTCCCCAGTAGTACATGGAGGATCATTTCGGGCAAGTCAAGCCTGTATATCAAGCGGCTGCTCTTGCCACAAGAGGGCAAAACCTTAATACCATGGCGAGGAGACCACCTCTTCAATGTTACGAGTGTGGTGGACCGCATCGTGTAGCGGAGTGCCCTAATAGGTTACAAAAGATCGCTACTCAGATGCAACCAAATCAAGGGAGCACATCGGGAATGCCGGTACTTACATGTAATCGTTGTGGCATAGATCATTTGATCGCTCAATGTCCACATAATCCTAATGCACCCAAGATTACGCCATTGAATTTGGTTGAGGTCACCAACCAAGCACGAAGAACCACACCCATTGTACCCGCGAATGTAGTTACACGGTCAATGCTTCAAAATCAAAACTACATTCTTGAAGAGAGGGATACTGCATCAATCGCTCAGGCAAAGAAAAAGAAAACACGGCGAAAGAGATCGCTTAATGCCACAAGCTCCAAGCCCAGTTCAAAGACTAACATAGGGACAGGAGACGACCCCGTGTATATGAATGATCCTGAAGACGATTCTGATTCAATAGAAACCATGGGGACCAAAGCCACTACCTTAAGGGTGGAACCCACACGGGAGCTCAATGAAGGGGAATCAAGCGAGTACATAAATAAGGGAAAACAGAAGGAAACTTCCTCGGCCCCACAACCAAGTCAGTTAATGCCCTCTCGACCACCCAAACTGACTGAGACTCCCCAAGACAAGCCACGTGGGCCAAAAACCCTCAAGAAAAAGATTGGAACTTACCCAAACCCAGTTGAGGAGATTGAACAAGTACAACACTTAAGGGGTTTGGTGGAAGAAACACAAAGAGAACTGGAGCCAAACCCGAGAAAAATCAAAATTCCAGACACAGTGTTTCCTACGCAAGTTCAGCCTCACCGGAACCATAAACCGTTAGCTATACCTAGTATCATTCGGGAAGAAAGTGAGGATAGGACATCTGGAAGTGGGCAACCACCCTTCTTGCTGGAAAGAATGTTTAGTGAGGGAATGCCTGACCCCATCGAAGAGGAAGTGATTCCATCTTCACCAGTCCCTAGTCAAGGGGCGATGTCTCGAAAAGTACCGTTGAATGTGTCTAAGCTAATGGATTTCATGTCCTCTGAGGTCAGAACCACGATCATATCCAAATTATACGGAGATCCTGAGCTATTCTTAGCTCTTCGGGCATTTCTCAATGGAGAACTAAAGGCGGGGCTACCACAATTTGCAAATATGGATAGACCCGACACGCTTCAAGAGGAAGGGGAGCATTGGGATCTACAACCCAACTTTGATGAAGATTCGGTCGTGGAAATACCTGTGAACAAGTTGGGACAGTACTTTGAAGGTGACGAATCTAATGCCACCCTCCCCATTACTACCAAGGGATTAACTCTAAAGGGAATCCTTGATGGTGGTGCTGGAGTGAGCATTGTGACTAAAAACTGTTGGGAATCTATGGGAAGGCCTCACCTCGAAGTCACAAACATAGTGGTTAAGATGGCAAACGGAACCATAGCTAAACCTATTGGAATGTTAAGGGACCTTAAGATCAAGGTCCTGGGATACAAGGTAAAACATACCTTCATTGTAATGGATTTCTCCAAGCATCCTATGTCATATCAAATGATCTTAGGACGTCCTTTCATGAGGGAAGCACAAATGGTACATGACTGGTCGAAAAACCATGTCTACCTACAATTCCAGGACTCTGTCATTCGAGTTGATCTTGAGAATGGTCGTGCACATCCTTTAGGAAGCAAGGTTATCATCGATAATCGATCGGATACCACTGTTCACTCTGCCCCATTAAGGTATTGCTATACATGCAAAAAAGAGACTGATGATGGGAAAGATTCTCCTTATATGGATGTCCTACCGGGTATGACTGAGTCGGATAACGTGGATTGGGTACACCTAGCGGCAACCATAGACACATGGGGAAATAGAGGCACAAGTTGGGTAACACCTGAGGGGCAAGATATGCCACCGTTAGTGCCAATAAACATGATAGGTGTTATGCACATGACTCCTGATGGCGAGAACGTGGCAAACTCCACCGACACTGAAAGTAGCGAAGACTCTGACCAATGCAACTCTGAGTATGAATCTCAAGAAGAAACTGACCCTGAGCCTGATGGGGAAAATGAATCAAATATTCACACAAATGTGGAAGCAAGGTGCTCAAGGCCTAGGACAGTGGCCTCCTGCAGTTCATCCGAAAGTGAAGATCGACCAAGTGAGTCCGAATCGGATAGAAACAAAAATCAAAAACTTGGTAAGAAGAAAACGAGACATAAGCGCCAACGCTATCGAGCTAATGTACGAACTGCAATAAACAAGGAAAGATCCACTGCAGAATGGCTTAGTTATGTAGGAGCCATTGATGCTCATCGGAAGATAGCGGATAATTGGGGACAATACCTCCAAAGCATCATGTGGTGTATTCCGCAACCTCATGACGTTGCCCAATTAGAAATCGAAGAGAAGCCGAAACTAAGTCGTACTGCAAGAAGGCGGCAAAACCAAGAGTTGGCTCAACAACAAAAGGAAGCGGAATTGAAAGAAAAAAGTCTGGCACAACAAGAACCAGTAGACTTACACCCCGCACCCGAGCATTTCAAATCATTCACCACAGGGGAACGTAAAGTAGTCTACACAAAAGCCCAACGAACGCCTACCAATGGGAGTAGCGGTGTCTACGATGGCCCTGCGGTAGTTAAGGAGATAGACTTAGCAGATCCGGGTGAGGAGTCTAAACCAGTTTATATTGCTCAAGACCTCACCAAGGCGGAAGAAGCTACACTTACGAAGCTTCTTAAAGAATTCAAGGACATATTTGCTTGGACATATCATGATATGAAGGGTGTTCCACCCTCGGTGGTGCAACACACGATTCCAATGATTAGCACTGCTAAACCAGTCCAGCAACGTCCCTACCCAATGAATCCTAAGTACGCAAAGATTGTACAAGAGGAAATTGAAAAGCTGGTAAAATGTGGATTCATATACCCAATTGAGCACTCAGAATGGGTTTCTCCGATAGTCATCGTGCCAAAGAAGAATGGGAAACTCAGAGTGTGCGTTGATCTCAAAAAGGTTAATGCAGCCACCAGAAGGGATCATTACTCCTTGCCATATTCTGAACATGTTCTTGAAAGAGTGGCAGGCAAGGAGGCATATAGCTTTTTAGATGGGTACTCGGGTTACAATCAGATCACAATTGCAGTCGAGGACCAAGCTAAAACAGCATTTATCACGGAGTTTGGAGTGTTTGCCTTTCGCGTCATGGCTTTTGGCTTGACCAATGCACCTGCAACATTCCAACGATTGATAAACACGGCCTTTAAGGAATATCTAAGGGACTTCTGTGAAGCTTTCTTAGATGATCTTTGTGTTCATTCCTCTTGGGACGAGCACTTGATGTGTTTACGAAAAATATTTGAAAGGTGTAGATTATATCGCATCTCCTTGAATCCTTTCAAATGCCAATTCTGGGTTAAACACGGAGTTATCTTAGGGCATATAGTGTCCAAAAATGGGATTTCCACTGATGAGAGTAAGATCAAGGTCATTCTGGAATTACCCCCACCCACCAACTACAAGGAAGTCCAACGCTTTATGGGCCACGTTGGTTATTATCGAAGGTTTATTCTCTTCTTCGCCGAGATAGCTCGACCATTGTATAAGCTTCTCATCGAGTTTATTTGGATCGAAGAATGTGACCGTGCCTATGAGCTATTAAAGAAGGCCTTGGCGAGTGCTCCAATCTTGAGAATGCCTAACTGGGATTTACTCTTCCATGTGCATATTGATGCATCAAACTTTGCTATTGGGTGTGTGTTAACTCAACCTGGAGAACATAAGCTAGACTACCCCATTAGCTTTGCCAGTCGCCAGTTGAACGATGCTGAGATGAACTACACCACTACGGAGCGAGAAGGGTTGGCAATGATATATGCAGTAAGGAAATTTCGTTATTACCTCCTTGCCACCAAGTTTGTTTTCTATGTGGATCATCAAGCATTGTTGTATCTGGTAAATAAACCATGCTCCACAGGAAGAATCACACGATGGCTATTGATTCTTCTTGAGTTTGATTTCACGGTTGTTGTGAGACCTGGCAAGAAACATGTTATGGCTGATCATTTGTCTCGCATACCCAATGGTGAGGCTCCTACAGGGGTTGATGATGACTTACCTGACACTTCCCTGTTCATGGTGGAGACAATGCCTGAATGGAGTGAGAAGATTGTTAACTTTTTGGTTAATGGCTTTCCACCCAAGGAGCTTCGTAAAGATCTAGCTCGAAAGCTGATCAAAGAATGCGAACCCTATTGCCTGATAGCCGGGACTCTTTATAAAAGAGGAAAGGATGACGTTCTTAGGCGTTGTGCCCGAGAAGATGAGTATCTATACATTTTGCAAGAGGCACATATGGGTGTAGCCGGTGGTCACTTCTCAGGAGACTTAACTACGCGAAAGATCTTACAATCAGGGTATTGGTGGCCCACTATGTTCCAAGATGCATCACTCTTTGTGAAGGGTTGCGATGAATGCCAACGATATAAGAAACCCCAGAGGAAAGATCAGATGCCCCTACATCCAATCAAAGTAAACCAACCATTTGAAAAGTGGGGTTTAGACTTTGTAGGTCCAATTAGCCCAGCGGCCCGAAACACACAATCTCGCTATATTATTGTGGCCACTGACTATATGACCAAATGGGCTGAAGCGAAAGCGACACGTAAGGCAGATGCGAGGACAACAGCCAAGTTCCTCTTTGAAAATATAATCACACGCTTCGGTTGTCCTTTTGAACTTGTGAGCGACAATGGAACGCATTTTATAAATGATGTGATTAAGGAGCTCACAACAAATTTCATGATATCCCATCACAAATCTACTCCTTATTATCCGCAAGCGAATGGCCAAGCCGAGAGTACCAACAAGACTTTAATCTCTGTTTTGACAAAGACAGTTGAAGCTCATCGCACGGATTGGGATCTAAAGCTTACGACAGCTTTATGGGCCTATCGTACGGCGTACAAAGTGGCTATTAATTGTACACCATTCAAAATGGTATATGGCCAAGAAGCAGTCATGCCGTGGGAATTTGTCATTCCAAGTCTTCGTGTTGCTACTCAAGAGGGTTGGGATGGTAATCCCTTAGCAGAACGTCTGTATATCCTTGAGCGGCTAAATGAAGAAAGACAATTGGCTGTATACAATGCCCTTGTGGAGAAGGATAGGAGGAAAAAATGGTTTGATCGCCATCTAAAGGACAAGGACATCAAGGTTGGGGATAAAGTCCTGATGTATGGAGTGCGAAACGAAAAGAAGAAGCTCAAATATGCTGGTAAGGGACCATATAGAGTATGTGAAATTACACCGCAAGGTACCATCAGAGTGGAGACTCTCGACGGAGTTGAAACCATTGGATTCCTTAATGGGAGTAAATTCAAACGATACTATGACCCCCTGAGCCAGGAGGAGTTACACGTAATCCATCAAAAGAAGGCAGCTAAAGAACAGGCTGAGCTTAAAAAGATACAAGCAAGAGTCGAAGCCAAAGAACGTCAACAGCGTGCTAGGAGACAACGAGAAGCCAACTTGGGAATTACGCAAGTATTTTTCGAGGAAGCAGAGGAGGATGCATTGGAATCTGACCCACCTCTAAGATACCCAATTGAGTTACAGAGTCCTTACGGGGAGGTGCTGTATAATGCATTATTGGATACAGGAGCTCAACACAATTTGCTATCATATGGCGTGTGGTGTCAACTGGGAAAACCACCTTTATCCAAGAGTTCTATCCAAGTTCAAGGAATCAGCAAGAAGAAAACCCCTGTCTCAGGAATTCTGCACACTCCGGTTGCTTATGACAAGGGAACCATAATTCAAAGCTTTTTGGTTATGCCTGCTGGTACCATGGAAGGGATTGTAATCTTAGGGCGTAAATGGATGATGGCCACCAAGTGCAATATCGATTGGGCAACCAGACAAGTCACAACGCAAGAACCAACACTAGGTCTGACCGCTCAAAATCCCGCACCTAAGTCATCCACTCAAATATTAGATAACGAAAAATCACAAAGTCCAGTGGCAAAACCATCTTCGATTGTTGGCCACCCCTCTAACGCTTCAACGCCAAGAGTGGAAACAGGCAAGGCGGTCCATAAAGCTTCGCTTACTATGCCAAAGAGTACATACAAATGGGTCCCCAAAGCTTCGTTAACAGCTACTTCCCCTGCTCAATCTCGTTTAGCCACCAAGAAGCCTCGTAAAAGGAAAGCAGCTGCCCACCCGAGAAAGGGCAATGTAACATCGCGATGGATCCCTAAAAAATTATTAGTAGCCCAAGGGTACTATGAGGGAAATGACCAGATTTGGGTCCCTAAACATAAGCTGAATCCCTCTACATCACCTATAAAACCTTGCAAACCAATTGTTGCCACCCCAACGATAATTCAAGATCGTGGTAAGGGAAAGGTAACAGAGTGCTCCACACCACTTCTTCCAGAGTTAGTTTGGATTCCCAAACGATATCGATCATTACCACCTAGCTCAGGAAGGGGGGAGCCACATGAAGCTTCTAGCTCCTCATGCCAGGCACACGCTGATATAGAAGTTTCTACATGCTCTACACCTACTCTTGTCAACACCCAACAAAAAACTGATGAGTCTACGTCTCCCCTTGTAATAGTATCGTCGGAAACCATTTCCTCCATTCGTCAATGGGAGCGTACACTACCATCTCTACAATTGGATGTGGCCACAAGGGTCATAAAAAGCTATCTGCCCACATCACAACCTATGACCCGCTGGACAAATTGGTTCCAAGAGGCTGCAACATCATTGCAAATAATATGATCTACCCAAGGAAAGGGGGAGCATGTACTCATGCTCGACATTCTAATGCTTCCTCCTTAACCTTCTCCCCTGACCATGTAATTGCCAAATTCAAGGGGATGTATATATATAGCTTCATACATTTTTAAAAAATAAAAAAAAACAAAAACAAAGAAAAGAAAAACAAAAAATAGTAAAAAGAGCAAGAGCACAAAAAGAGGATAAATATCTGTATACAATCAAGAACTAGATTGACCTGTCTCACAAACCTACTGATGCTATATCTGTGTTTGCAGATATGGCAGATGCACGATCATCATACACTTCATCCACTCCCGCCTTTGATGAGAGGTATCATCTGTACCTTTCTCAGATATTTCACATGTGCTATCCTGTTATTGAAACTGAATGGGATCATATAGATGTACTGGCCAGAGAGGAAAATGTTGAAGAATTAGAATGGCTAATTTGCCTATTGACCATGACTGACCCCTACTCCGTAGAGGAAATATCCCCGATAGCCCAATGCTTTCCTTTTCCACAAGATGACTATCCTCGCATGGTTATATTCTTGATGAGTTTATGTGGATGGGAAAATGAAAAGGAAATATCTGACAATGATGAATGGACGGATGAAACTCATGGCACTACTGAGGTTGACTTTATTTGTTTGGATGATGCGGATAGAGGCTTAGCCTTAGGACTAGAGCCAGGACTCTACAACATCCTCTTACCGTATTCTCAGTAGTAGTGTGGTGACTGGTAGGTAGGTTAGTGTTTTCAAGTTTTTTCTAGTTTAGATTCCTTAAACGAGTCTTGAAATTTTCACACTGATGTGCCTCTCGAGGTATAGTGCTTGTTAGTTGATTGTACAGGTTAAAAAGTTTGAGGTGGGTTCGCTTCCATATCTTGAGACTGCCGCAACGATCATCAAAATATATCTACATCACATTGCAAGCTGTCTCATCAAATCAAGGAGATCTCCAATTTCAGGTGTAATTCTTCCATACCCACTCTCTTTCGTTTTTTCTGTTCAATTAATTTCATAAACTATACGGCATGACCACATGGAAATTGTCATTGTACTACTTAGTTTTTGAAGTTGCTTGCATGCTAGTGTAAAACATTAATGAGCTTAACTTTATTGGAAATATTCCTAGGCAGCATGATGTCTTTAGTTAACCTTGGAATACGATTGTCTTAGGTCTAGGGTCAAACCATCTTAATGTTTGACACCTGGCCATGTGTGTGTTGACCTCTAGGACATAGCTTTTACCCCTTGTCGAAAGGATGTAAGAACACATTTTAGTTCAGGAGCAAAGATCAAAAGAAATAGATTAAAAAAAAAAAGCCTACAATAAATGGCAATACAAGGGTTAGTGTGCTTTAATGTTGGCCTATCGCCTTATTGATACTTGGTAGGCGAGGAGTATTCTACTCCAGACCGATGCCTTGGTGGTTGGTAGGGGGTAGCCTTGCCTAAAGTGAGCTAATAGATTCCTGGATAATGCCTTGTGTTAAACATGGTACCAGGATCGATGTTAGTTTTGCCTTAGGAAGGTCGCCATTGTGTGTAAAAATTGTCACGTGCATTAAAAAAAAAAAAAAAAGAGAGGCAAAAGGCTCCTGTAACTGTGATGTTTCTTGTGTCCCTAGACGTGTGGTATTAACTTGTTCTTAGAGTAGACACAGTGTGGTCATCTGTTTATTTATTAAGCTTGGTTATTTTCCTTGACTTAGGCCAGTTATAAACCTTGATTAACCTGTGACACCTTGCTAACTCTTGAATTCCTTTCAATAATTTTAAACTCCTATTAATTTGCTACACTAGCTCACTCATGTGACTTTTAAACTAAGTTCTCATAGCAACATCCATTGTGGTCTCACATGCTTGAATTTATACACTTTATATCTTTTGAATTCTAGCATACCTTCACTCTACTTCCCT
Source organism: Cibotium barometz (assembly GCF_041138505.1). Lineage (NCBI taxonomy): Eukaryota > Viridiplantae > Streptophyta > Polypodiopsida > Cyatheales > Cibotiaceae > Cibotium > Cibotium barometz. The sequence goes on along the minus strand of NC_141057.1, from coordinate 7,817,826 downwards.
GTTTTGCAGACGGTCTACCACAACAACCCTCTTGAGCTTACCATACCATAGCTTCCGAGGACGGAATCTACATCAGGAAGGGGGGCATGTTAACCCATGGCGGACATGGCGACGTACTATATTTTACGTCATTAATTTAAATATTCTGAGTCATGGGCCGGGCTTGTCGGCACCATATGTTAAGGATGAAGGTATTGGGTGATCGCCGATGAGAGGCGCACCTTGGATATCAGTAGGATAAGGGTTAGGGTCGGCCGGCCATGTATGGGCGCCCAAGTGTGAACGGCCAAGTCACCTATATGAGTCAAATGTAACCCTAAAATCCTCATTCTCATGTGTTGTGAATAGAAGAGTGCTCTTGCCTTATCTCCTTGTTTTCCTTCTCCTGCGTGTGTGAGAGAGAGAGAGAGTGAGAGAGCGATCGAGCGCACTGTATAGCGGCACGGCGAGGCGGCGGAGAGGCGGTAGAGCGGCGACGGCGGCTCCTCCTTCACGGCTGCGACGCGGGAATCCTTCAAGGCAGCAGTTAAGCGGTGAGTGACACACCCTTTGGCATTCTGTTTGAGCTTCCTTCCCTGGTTGTATGCTTGTAGCCATTCGTGGCTCGCATACGGTGTCTGGCAAGTCCCCAGCTACGACCTGTGCGGCAAAAGCGCACAGGAACAATAGTTACCGACAGCACTTTGGGCTTATAGAACTTTCTACAAGGCAGTCCCACCAATGCCAACCCCTTCAGTTTAACCTATGGTATTGAAGCGGTCATGCCAATGGAATTCTTGATCCCTAGCTTATGCATTGCAGTACAAGAGAAGCTCACAGGAAATGTCTTAGGTGTTGCCTTTTTGAGCTTGAAAAGCTCAATGAAACACACTTTTTGGTTGTATACATCATGATTGTCAAAAAGCTAAGGCGTAAACAATGGTTCAATAACAAGTTTAAAGACAAACAAATGAATGAGGCTGATATGGTCTTGTTAAGGAAAACATGCTACCTGCACACAAGAAGGAAAGAGGAGAGAAAAGAAATACATGCAATTTTCAAGTCTAGAGATTTTCACTTGGCCAACCCTAAGAGGGTTAACTCCTCGATGTGAAGCCGCTAGGGGCTCACTAGACCTCTTCTTGTGTCACCCAAGAAGAGATCCAATGGCTAGGTAGAGATCAAGAAGGAAGGAAGCTATGGAGAGCTCAACCTTCACCTCATGCAACTAGCATGCAAAAGGGACTAGGTAGATAGCAAAGAGAGAGTAGAGAAGAAGAGAAAGGAGAACATTACCATCCCTAATTACATACACCGATAATCAAACATGCAAGCAAGCAAGAACACAAGCTAACATGCATCCACAAGCTCAAATGAGAGAGAGAGAGAGAGAGAGAGAGAGAGAAGAGGAAAGCTTAATGAGACAAATTGGATTGTCCCTTTTCATATTCCATAAAATGATTTATATACAAGAGCTCATAATTACAATGGCCGGCCGCCCATTTACAATTGGGGGCCCAAAACTAGTCTTCCTAGTTTCTCTAACTCTATGTACAACTATTTCTCATGACCGGCGTTACACAAGTAAGCTCAGTCATCCCATGTCTCTTATATAATAAGCACATTGCTTGCACGGTTACAAAAAATAAATTACAAGGGACACTCGAACCCCCATTCTACACAAACAAACCTTACCAATGATATACCCTCAACTTCGGTAACTCCTCCACCCATTATGGTAAGGATACTGTCAACCTCTTCAGTTTCAAGTACTCCCTTGTCTTTAGCCTCTGCATCCACACAAGAATCAGACATCTCCACCTTGCCATCACCAAATTGGAACCAACTCCTAACTTTGGTAAATTGGGCATGCCGTCAGTACAAAACCCTCATTGGGTGCTGGTAGCATAGCCCATGGGTACAAAACCTGATTTAGGGTGCCCCAAAAAAATATTGAAGTGCCATGACTGTACCAAATATGCCATGGCCGTACCATTACAATTCCACATTTGCTACGACCATACCAAAAATGCCCCAACTGCTACATTCAGGATTGCAAATTTGAAACCATTCTGACTGTTCTCCACGGCCGTTCCCACTTTTTATCAGCTTGCCCCACAGCCATTCCATTCCCAAAAAATGAAGTGGCCGGCTGTTCCATCATCAAACCCATGGGCCATGGTTGTTCCAAATGTGGCACAACCACAACAAGTGTTGTTCAAAATGCCACGGTCGTACCGTTTCCCAAACTGAACTGCCATAGCCATTCCCTTCTCAGGCTTCAGCCAAGCTTAATACGCTCATTCCAACAACTGCCGCGCGGTCCTTTGCTCAAGATGCCATGCCTATTTGTTGGAGATGTCGCGGCCATTCGCTCTCAAGATACCGTGCCCGTTTGCTGGAGATGTCATGCCCGTACCTTCTCATGGACATGTCCTTTTGGAAAAGTACAAATATGGGTCCCACCCCCTCATTTCCTCATTTTGAGCTCTCCTTATAGCCAAAATCTTGCAGTTTTTTCTCTCGAGATTTCACATTCTCACACCCTTTCTCCACCATGTATGACACCTCAGACTCCTCCCTGTAGGTGCAGCATGTCCACCCTGGCCCAGGTGCACCAAGGACAGATGGTCAATTGGGCCGCATACTTGCACAAAGAACTTTATGCAGTATGTTCTAACCTGCAGGGGGAAGTTGGCAGCGGAGCGGCCACTTTATTGACAAAGGTACTTTATCATGTGGCCGGGTGGGAGGAGTTACCTCACGCCATCTAGCTGAGTGGCCCGGATGCCATGCCAATATCTATGCCCCCCGCCATAGTCCTTGCCCCACTCCCCACCAACTAAGAGGCACCACCCGGAACCTAAAGGCAAGGAGCAAATACCCCCACCACCCAGCCCAGGGCTTACACTGGTGGGAGGAGTTGGAAGCTGAGGAAGCAAGAAGAAAGGCCAAGGAGGAGGAGAGGCAGAAACATGATTTTTTGTAGCAAAACCTCAAAACACTGCCCCCCAGAACACTTCACCAATTTCCCCCTTCATGTCACAAAGGTTGGACCCTCCTCTCCTCATGCATCTCATCAAAACACACTAGACACCCTTCGCTGGGTGTGGTCACGCAGCTTTATATCTAGCTAGGTATACAGAGAGAGTGTGCATGTAGCCCATGGCGATGTGCCCCATTTTTCACTAGGCCATTCACACATGGCTAGAGAATTGATCACTTAGATGCCGGATTGTATCTACCGTCAATAGGAGGTGGCCACAATTTCACAATGGGAGATATTGCTAGCAAAGGTGCATGAGAGGCAGGTCTCCAAAGATCTCTACCAAGTCAATCTGCATAACTTCTAGCAACAAAATAAGATCAATAAAAAGGAGTAGTAGCTCGGGCAAGCCATAGCTAGGATTACTGAACTGCAACAACAGCTCCAACAGGCCCATGAAGCCACTCAAAGAGCCCACCACAAACTCCTTGTGTACTAGAGACCATTGCTTGAGACTCCCAAGATAGATCACAAGCCTGCGAGGAGGCCCTTGCACAGAAAAAGCTGGATTTCCAAAGATACAGGGAGATCTCAAAAGATACCATCCATGAGATGGAGGAACACCTCAGCGAAGCCGAAGCCAGAGCTACACAGCTACCACCCACTCCCTTTGCTCCCTCCTCCAGCGCCATGGATCGAAAGGTCAATGCCCTTATGGATATTGCTACAGAGATACCAATACTAGCTTTTCCAACTCATCGACCTCCAAGAGTATACGGCTTAACTTGCTCCAGCACAATGTATTTTTGGATGAGCCTTTCTCCTGCCAGATCTACACCTATCTCCTCACCAATCTCCTATTGCCAGCATCGCCCTCATCCCCCACTTTTACTCATAGGGCCTCATCTCATTCATCCACCCCCATGACTTCTATGAGCTGCCTCCCCACCCTCCAAGCCACATTGATTAGATGGAGTCACCCCCTTTGCTTCAGCTTTCCATCCGTCCCAGCTGATGTTATTAACCTCTCCGTCCCGAAAGGTCTGTTTCCATACCCCTACCCCTCCCAAAGGACGATCCACGCCTTGCGACATCTACAAGGTAGGGGATGGCACGTCATCAATGAAGCCTGCCACTCCCTCCGCACTGATGCGCTTCCCCCCTATTCAAACTGGTCTCCTTATACTATACCACAAATGTCACGAGTGAATGGAGGTCATGGCAGCCACAAGAATCTACTAGTTTGATGTCTCACATGTCACATTCCCCATGGGCTTCACCCTCAAGGAAGTGGTAGTAGTTGAAGCATTTTTTTGATCCCATGGACCAGTTGACTCGGCAGAAGATTCTCATGACCATGACGGCCATGACGAAGGTGATGACGACCAAGGCAGCCTCCCACATCCACCTCCACCTCCACCTCCACCTCCACCCCACCCCCACCATCCTCATCTCCCCCATCTCCCCCTCCACCACCCAGTTCCTGTCACCCAAGTACCATCGCTCAACCACCACCACCACCCCCACCCCCATCTGGTGCATCCACACTACCCCTCTTCCCTCCCCAAACCTCTTCTCCCCCAATTCATTTTCCTACCCCACCTTTATCACCCACCCCACCCACCCCAACCTCCTTGTCATTGCAATTGGGAATGCACACTGTATTCCGCGACATCCCGTCCACTTGAGCCAACAAGCCCCCACCCCTCTTTGATGCCCACCTTGCCATGGGAGCCTCCACATCGACAACCCCTCCACCCTTGTCAATCGACACATCACCTATTCCACCCAACCCTTAAAGAAGGCAAGATTCTGCCGCCACCACCACTGGAGTGCGAGGAGGTCGACCCTCTTAACCCTCTCAACTAGCGAGGCCCCCTTGATTGCACAGAGTTCGAGCATGTTATCGCTATCCTTCTTGGTCGACATCTCAAGGCCACGCCCATCACCCACCACCTAACAGACCACATGGACATCAATGCCTGCGTCCATACCTTGAGGCCAAACATTGACAATGGCGACGAGAGCATCCACCCAGGAAGATACCATTGGCCACCCACTGATGGCCATTGCTCACCCCATCACTTTTGAAATCATAGGTGAGCAGCCGGCCTAGAGGCACCCTTTTCTACTCAAACCCTTCATCTGAGACACCTATTGCAAGGCACCCCGAGCACTCCATACCAGCCCAAACTACCTACCCACCATAACAAGACGGTGGGTGTGGAATCGATTCCATGAGGAGTAGAAGAAGAACCCAAAGTTGCCCGTGGTTTTCTTCTCCAATGGCGCAACAGCCATGTACTAAAGACACAATGATCAAGCGCTTCAAAACGAGTTCATCTGCCGCTATGATCAAGTCCTAGACCTAGCCGTGACGCGACAATCAGATTTTTCAACTTAATCACGTTGCTGGAGTCCTTTCTCTTTCCAAAATGGGACCATTACCATGAAGGCTCACAGGGCTTGGCCTTCGACATCAACAAAGAGCCGACGCTCAAGTAAAGTTTTGGATATTATGAGTGCATAATGTGGATGCCTGCCTAGAGACTACAAACTTTTGAAGATATAATGAAGACAACATTTTGGACCAACTACAGAGTCCAAACATATTCGATCTACTACAAATAGATCCGACCAACTCCGAGGACGAGACCTGAATTAGGGAGGGGGTATGTTAACCACTTTGGTTAACATTACTTTTGCAAGCGTGGCTACGCTTATTGTATTCATCTTTTGTAACCACACAAAGCGCTTAAAGTAAAAGAGACATGGGATGACCGAGCTTATGGCTTGTGTAATGCCGGTCATGAGGAATTGTTGTATATAGAGCTAGGAAGACTAGTTTTGGGCCCCCATTATAATGGGTGACTCGCCCCATTATAACTATGAGCTCTTGTATATAAGACATTTGATGAAATATGAAAAGGGACAATCCCATTAGTCTCATTTGAGTTTTGCCTCTTCTCTCTCTCTCTCTCTCTCTCTCATTTGAGCTTGTGGATGTATGCTTGCTTGTGTTTGCTTGCTTACATGCTTGATTGTCGGTGTGTGCTTGTAGGGACGGTGATTCTCTAGCTTCTCTCCTTCTCTCCCATCTCTTTTCTCTCTGCCAAGTCCCTCTTGCATGCATGTGGCATGAGGTAAAGTTTGAACTTTCCATAGCTCCCTCCTTCTTGCTCTCTACCTAGCCATTGAATCTTTACTTGGGTGACACAAGTAGAGGTGGAGTGATCCCCTGGTGACTTCACATTAAGGAGTTAACCCTCATTAGGGTTGGCTAAGTGCAACTCTCTAGACTCGACCTTGCATGTTGTCTCTCTTATCTTCTCTCTCTCTCTTGTGTGCAAGGCAGTATGTTAAGTTTAACATGGCAAGCCGAAAGCAAACACGTGGTTGCATGTCGAGTCTTAATATGCTTAAAAACACCTTCATATGATGTGTAAAAGTTGTGAAGATCCCTTTTGCAATGTTGTAATAAGAGATGAGAAATTTGAAAATTTTGGTGTTGTTCTTGCTATTGGCTTTCTGTTTGCACATCACAATTCATACTTCCAGGTAATACGAGAACTTACCTTACAACATAATGATGAGTAATGATTGAGATTAAGCTAAATAAAGATTAGAGAAAACTAAGGCTAAGATAATGGGGAGCTTAAATCGAGGCTCTGATAGCATGATGAAACTTGTGGATCCAAGCTCCCATGGAGATGATGATGACGATGAAGAAGAATTAAATATATACTAACTAACAATGTGATTAGTGCTAATCTAAGCTAGGGTGGATGATACATAAACACAAACATGATGAATATCCTAAACTAATTAAGCTTTAGACTCGAGAACAATTAGGTTACAAGATTAAAACTTGTACTCATAAAGAGGCTTAAGAGCTTACTTGTTTTCATTGCTTCAAATAGTCACATTTCATATGAGGAGAGTATAACAAAGCTATGATAGCTCATATGGGATAACTTGACTAGGTGACTTGGCAGTCTAGCATCACTCATTTCAACACATATGAGCTATGATAGCTCATATGGGATAACTTAACTAGGTGACTTGGCACTCTAGCATCACTCATTTCAACACATGTGTTGTAACACCAGAGAAGGTTGGAATTTTGTTGACCCCAGTGTTGAGAGATGTAATCGTGGTGTTGTGTGTATGTGAGAAAGAACTCTAGAAGTGCTAGATATTTGTGGTGTGTGAGTTGTGGCCACTCATGTGGAATAGAGAGTGCCACATGTATGTTGACTTGTGTGAGGCTAAAGATAAAGTAGCCTCACCCTCTTATTGTAACATTATGCATATGCAATAGAGATCTTGTGTTGAGTGTGATACTCTCTCTCTCTCTTATGGAGTTTTTAGTGTGGCATAATCTATCTTAATCTCATGCTTAATCTTGTGTCTATCACCATGATCAATCCCATATCAGGATTGTTGACGTGGTATCAGAGCTAGGTGGGCTCTTGGTTATGGTGAATATCTATTTATAGTTTTCTTGTTTATGAGGTTATTTGATTAAGCATTATTTTCATTTTATTATGAAAACATTTAACACACTCATTATCATTAGTATTGCATTTGGAGAGAGATTTTGTTGGTGATTGGAGAGAGTCTTGAAGCTGCTATGGAAGCTGAAAATGGAGATTTCAGCAATATGAAGACTATGGAGTCTTCATCAACATCAAAGAAGCTGAAATAAGGATTTTCAGCAAGTATGAAGGCTATGGAGTCTTTGGTGTCAATAAGGAAGCTGCCAAGGAGAAGGAGACAAAGGTGTCTCAAGAAGGTTGGTTTTGTGAGTTTTTCTTCATGAAATTTTAAAGAAGGGTTGCTTATTTATGGGATGAGAAGATCCCATGGTTCTTTGCATTTGGAAAAAGAGTGTAAGAGCTGCAATTATTGTCTAAGAAGGGAGAAGCGATTATGGGCTTGTGATCACATTGGAAAGAGTGATGCTCATGGTTTTGCTCATGGAAGATGGGCAATGTTTGGTGGAAGCTTTTGGAGTCTTCACATTGGTTTGCACCTTGGTTTCTTGAGAGAAACCAAAATGGAGAAGCACCCTTGAGTGGTGCATGCAAGGGATAAGCATACAGTTTTTTGAGCTCAATGAGAAGCTTACTATAGCCATAATGATGGTTGTGTGTAAACCTCAAATGGGAGGTTTGTTGAGGCAAATTAAAGACATGATTGTGGCATGGAGAAGCTACATCATATGGAACCCTTGTTCAAGACAACAAAGGAGAACATCAAGAAGATTGAGCATTGCATTCACCTTAGTAGAAATCATGATGGTTGATGAGTGCTTCAAGGAGGGAAGCACAATGTGGTGCACAAGGAAGGTGTGGTAGGCAGTGCAAGCAATAAAGCACTATAAGGACTCTTGGCAAAGGGCTATGGTGACAGTACGAGCAACGTAGAGAAAGCAAGTTTGTCTATGGCAGGCTAGTTGTAGTAGTGGCAACCTTTAGCAATAGAGGTTGGAGACGAAGACCACGTGGTGTGTGGCTAGTGGGCAGAAGTGGCATAAAGGCTGCATAAGAGGTCGCCAGTCCCACAATCGGCAAAAATGCCATGTGTAGATGCCAACAGTAAGACGAGGTAGGTCCCAATTCTGCAAAAGGTCGGTGCAGTAGTAGAAGACAAAGCTACAGTAGTGCAAAGATTTGCCAGCAATGCAAAACGGTGTTTTAAAAGAATTAATTTGTATTTTGTAAAGTTGGCCCTTATTGGCAGTAAGGGTTCATTCACACACAGGTTCTTATTATGCTCAGAGGTTGGTTCATATGATGAACTTGAGGCTTGATACCTCTTCAAAAGGTTAACACACAAACACACACACACTTGTAAGGGTCTTTTCACACACCATATCATATGTTTTTTTAAAAAATCATAAGCTTTGTTTACATGCTTTTAACGGCATACTTTGTATTTGGTGGCGGACATGCCGTTTTACATATTTGTTTACATGTTGTGAAGTGAATTGTAAGTAATACACATACACAGCTTCGCCGTGGAATTTCGAGTTGATATCGGCTCAAGTCAAGGGAAGCTATTAAGAATCTTCACACACGGGGTTTGCTGCCTGCTGACTATGGCCAAAATGCTTTGTGATCTTTCCACCCATGTATATGAGGGCAATCGTGCCTGAGCCTATGTGCTCAAAACGAGGTGTATTCACCCATTGGTATGAGGGTAACCATACCTGAGCTCACCGAGTAGCTTAAAATGAGTGGATTTGCATGTGTGATTCTTGATACACTTTGAGATGGTTGTGAGAGTAGCTGGATCTTGCAAGTGGTGGTGTGCATGGGGGTTAGTGCCTTTCCCAAACACTATGATGATTCAAAAAGGACAAGGGTGGTTTCGCCTGAGAGAGTGGTGCTCAAATGAACATAGTGTCTACATTGGGTAGATATGGCACATGCACATTGACACATGCAGGAGCGGGTCTAGATGCGTCTAGTTGCGTTTGATGGACACTCCAATGTATCATTAAGGAGGAGTGTTGATAGGTAGCGATTGTGGTTGTGAATACTACATTGATATGGGTGTACATTGGGTAGATATGGCACATGCACATTGACACACGCAGGAGCGGGTCTAGATGCGTCCAGTTGCGTTTGATGGACACTCCAATGTATCATTGAGGAGGAGTGTTGATAGGTAGCGATTAAGGTTGTGCAATACTACATTGATATGGGTGATGTGTGAGTTGTGGAACACCTTAATTAAGAGGGGGTGTTGAGAGATGTAATCGTGGTGTTGTGTGTATGTGGGAAAGCACTCTAGAAGTGCTAGATATTTGTGGTGTGTGAGTTGTGGCCACTCATGTGGAATAGAGAGTGCCACATGTATGTTGACTTGTGTGAGGCTAAAGATAAAGTAGTCTCACCCTCTTATTGTAACATTATGCATATGTAATAGAGATCTTGTGTTGAGTGTGCTACTCTCTCTGTCATGGAGTTTTTAGTGTGGTATAATACACCTTAATCTTATGCTTAATCTTGTGTCTATCACCATGATCAATCTCATATTAGGATTGTTAACACAGGGACTTTCCAATCGTAGGTCACATAGGAATTCAAGTCCGAGAAGTCAGCTTTATTTTCAAAATGTCCAAAAAGTGAGTCCTCCCTTGTGTCTTGAAATTACAACACCCAACAAGTAACTGCATTTTAGAAATCATTACATCATTTTCTTATGCTTTTAACATTTTCATTTTGGTTTATATTTTGTTTTTTCCTTTTCCTTACAAGAAACTCGGTAGAGATCTCAATGAGCTTTTTCTTCGGACCCCATGCCTTCTCACTCGGTCTGACGGGCATCTCGGCAAGTATCTCACTTAGCTTGTTCTTCGGACCCCATGCCTCTTTATCCAAGACCTTAGTAGACAGCTCACTAGGGATATTCAACTAGGTTTCCTCCGGACCTCATGCCTTCTCACTTGGCTTTACAGGTGTCTCGATAGTATTGAAAGATCCCTGCCCCCTCAGCGCAACGAATTCAGGGATGCTAGCAGCGCGGAAGTAGCACTTCTTGCGTAGGGCAGAGTCTCCCACTCGGGGGGCCTCACCCACGGATATCCGGACAAGAGACTAATCCCTCGATTCTTCCAAAACCGAATTCGAAAAAACTTCCCTCGCCCTGCAGACATAGGCGATTCTACTGGGAAAAATCTATTCTAACGTAGTCAAGAGCCTTAACTAGCCAAACTGATCCGACCGAACCTATAATCACATGGTCAGATCAAGGAAGAGACTTGCACTTGGATCATAGAGACCAATGCTTTTTTCCTCATCAAGAGGCACAACCATTGATTCTTTTCCATAGAACAAGGGTTATCTGGGATTTTATTTCAACTATCGTAACATAACAGAATTGAGTCTCATTTTAGGGATCCATCAGTCTAGCCTAACCCCATCCAATCCCATGGGTTAGCCAACCACCCAACCACTGTAGTGATAGGATCCATTTAAAAATTTGGTTATGTTTTGCCCCGGGTACCAGGGAAAAGAGTTCCCAGGCCCCCCAACCGGTGCTTCAAGCAAACTTCAAGATAGTCACACCACTTACACACCCAATATGAAATTACCTGTTTCACAGATTCACCTGTCTTTAAAACAATCTTTTAATGAAACCATAGTATTACTGATCATAATCCTCCAAAATATCTAGCTTGAATTCTAATTTCCAATCATTCCTTCATCCGTGTACCTATGGAATCATTGGGGCAACCAGAACGCTCACCACCTGTTCACTCAGGGGCCTTTTCAATAGTTCCTAGCTCATAGTACCCGGCAATATAATCACATAAGAAAAATCCAGATGGACTCTCCGTTGAAGATCACCAATATCAACCAATAGCTCCATATAAAAGAGCCATGGACTCATCTGTTTGAGGACCAACAAGGCCAATCAACCAGATCCATGCCCGAGTTTAGAAAACAACTCTAACTCCTTGTTCCATTTTCTTCCCCGACGCACGCGTGGGTATCTTCACGGCGACCCAGAGCTCGAGCACCGTATGGTCAGAACCCTTTAGGCTCCTTCGCAGGTCACCTAGCGCTTCACTCATAGGCCGCTTCCTTGGTCCCTCATCCACCATATTGGAAGATTACCATTTAAATCGAACCGAGGCTGGTCAAGACCTCGGCCGACCTTGCTACACGGGAGATGTCCTCCATTGACTCTCTGTCAGTTGTTGGCAACTTTATCACTTAGGTCTCCACGACCTCATTCACAAGATGGTCAAAATGCTTCCCCAGCATTCTTAACATAAAACAATCATTTAAAAACAGGTTTCATAAATACAATTTCTAACAAACTCTCATCTTTCCACATTGTTCCACATCATTTCTCGTTATTCCACATTCTTTTATATCAATTCACATTACTTATTCCACATCCAGCCATACGTATTCCCATCGTCCTCCAGTCATTCTCATCCAATCACATCATATTACATCTCGTCACATCTATCCTCATCACATCTCGTCACCACTATCCTCATCACATCACGTCACATCCATCCACATCACATCTCATCCATTCACATCTATCCAGGTCCACATCACATCTCATCCATTCACATCCATCCACATCACATCTCATCCATTCACATCTATCCAGGTCCACATCACATCTATCCACATCACATCTCATCCATTCATATCACATCACATCCATCTATATTCATTCAGATCCACATCACATCCACATATCATCACATCACGTTCACATCTATTTACATCACTTCACATCCATTCACATCTACCCATATCCACATCACATCACATCTCATCTATCCATATCATATCTCATCCATTCATATCTAACCAGATCCACATCACATCTCATCACATCACATTCACATCTCACCATATCTCACCACATCCATTCAGATATCATCACATCACATTCACATCCATTCACATCTCATCACATCCATTCACATCTCATCACATCCACTCACATCTCATCACTCCCATTCACATCCATTTACATCACATCACATTCATTCACATCTCGTCACATCCATCCTCATCTTATCACATCTCGTTCACATCCATCCACGTCACATCACATTCATTCCATCCACATCACATCACATTTATTCTATCCACATTACATTACATCCACATCACATCACATTCATTCCATCCACATCTATCCATATCACATCACATTCATTCCATCCACATTATATCACATCCACATCTATCCATATCACATCACATCCATTCAAATCTCATCACATCCATCCATTCAATCACATTCACATCTATCACATCACATCTCATCCATTCACATCTCATCACATTCATTCACATATCATCACATCTCATTCTCATCCATTTACATCACATCACATCCATCCACATCTCATCACATTCATCCACGTCCATCCATTCATTCACATTCACATCTATCACATCGCATCTCATCCATTCACATCTCATCACATTCATTCACATCCATCCATTCATTCACATCTCGTCCCATTCACCTATCATCACATCTCATTCTCATCCATTTACATCACATCACATTTATTCACATATCATCACATCTTATCACATCACATTCACATCTCATCTCATCACATTCACATCTTATCACATCACATTTACATCTCATCTCATCACATCGCATCCATTTACATCCCATCACATCCATTTACATCACATCGCATCCATTAATATCCCATCACATCCATTTACATCCCATCACATCCATTTACATTCATTCAGATCCACATCACATCTCATCACATCCATCTACATCTATTCAGATCCACATCACATTTACATCACATCACATTTACATCTCATCTCATCACATCGCATCTCATCACATCGCATCCATTTACATCCCATCACATCCATTTACATCTCATCTCATCACATCGCATCCATTTACATCCCATCGCATCCATTTACATCACATCACATCCATTTACATCCCATCACATCCATTTACATTCATTCAGATCCACATCACATCTCATCTCATCACATCCATCTACATCTATTCAGATCCACATCACATCTTATCACATCCACTTTTAGTACAGTTTTTCTACTTTCGATACTGATAGGACTTTTCTAAGTTTTTGCCAATTGCTTGACCTAGTTAAAGGTACTTTTTCTCGATCCCATTAAATCTAAGTATCAGAGTGTTGTTGAAGGTTTAAAAGAGAAAATAAACCTTATCAGAATTGAATAGTAAAAACTCAGAAAGAGCATTTACGTATTGTATTTTCATTCCTTAAGCTTCATTAATGAGAACTAATTCTAAACTTTTGTTTACTCATTGGATCCTCGATCCTCCCAGGGATTCCAGATTCCCTTTTCTGAATAAGAATTATCCAAGTTTTCTCGATGGATATTTTCACATTCTTTCTCAAATTTCACAATTAAGATATATTCAATATTCTTCTTTTTGAATAAAAGATTCATGGGACTTACAAAAATCAATTCTACCCATATTTCTCAATAAAAATAATAATACTCAAAATTTCACTTTTGATAAATACTCATAATTTGAATTATGCCAAAAATTTCTCTTTTAACATTTAATTGTTTGGATCTCGAATATCATGGGAATTCCTCTTTTTGCATAAAAATAAATTTACTAAAAATTTCTCTTTTCTCTTAATTAAATATTTATGCATAAATATAAAAAAATATTTTCCATGAATATGATAAAAATCATTCTTTTTGCATAGGATGTCTAATCCTAGAATATGGTAGGACGTCCTCTTTTAGCATTATGCATAAAAATAAGATATGTATTATTTTTTAAAAAATTTACCATAGCTTCGCTGCTATTACTGATCATTCTCAAATTTTCCTAAAAGAATTAAAGCTTGTAATGAAAATATGATAGAAGTTCTTCTTTTATGCTTAAAATCAATCTATGTATTCAAATCATAATTTAAACCATAATTATGCTTATTCCACTAGATTAAGTTAATTTAGACATTCCTCTTTTTCCAATTTACTAGGATAATTTTTTTCTCATTTAGAATGAATTAATCTTTATTTACTCATAAATAATCTAAAAAGGATTAACCATTATTTTCACTAATCCAAAATCATGAAAATATCCATTCTTATCCTCTAGCTCATCGAGCCTAGAGTTTAGATTTGAATTAAGAGACTATCATTGAGAAGCATCCTTTTTCAAGAGATTTAGCCATAAAGATGGCTACTCTTTTAGAGAGAGAGATTTACTTAAAGAAAGCATTACAATTAAGCATAAAGATTAACTTAATGCTAATTAACCATTAAGAAACTTAGGGAAAGCTTGATTTGAATAAAAACTAGCATTTTGAAAGCTTCTCAAGCTTGAGAGGGGTTGAGAAAAAGAAAGTCACTGAGATAATTTGAAAAAAACCATATATATCAAATTTACCTCCAAGTTTGGCTTGATTCTTTATTAACAGTGAGTGAAGCCCCCAACTAATCAATTGGTCCACCAAGAGGAGAAGAGCAACTTCAAGAGTTGTTAGAGAGAGAGAGAGATTTGGCATGCTTTTAACAGCATGGGGCCACCCAAGATGCAAGAAGCACTTAATGATGCATAATAAAAAAAATATTAAGAACATCAAGAAACATGATAAAAATATCAAGAATACCAAGAAGCACTCTATTCTCCTTTGTCATGGGGTGTTGAGAAAAGGAACAGACATCATGGTTAATCTAGAATCAAGAAAGAATCATGCATGATGCTACTAATCTTTCTTTTTGCAAGAAATTTGTATGGATTAGGTATTTAACTTCTAATCAAGAGCTTGTGGGCAAAGAGAAGATTGAAGCTTCTTGTCCCGTTTGTGATGGCCAAGTGTTAGCATAGCCTTGATAACATGGGAGAAATCACATGCTCCTACATACATAGACATGGAGTACACATGTACACATGAACATGGAGTACGAGACATGGATCAAGAACAAGATAAAAGACACAAGATAAAGATACAATCAAAACATCATAGTGTATGCCATATACATCATCTATCACATATCCAATTTACATACAAGAGGGGCTTTATATAGCCATCCAACCACGTGACTCTTGGGATATCCATGTGACTATTGGGTTCCCATAACCTCTATTGGTGGGGGAATTGACCACTTATTCCCCCGAGCAGTGGTGGCTGAGATTCTCTGGCTATGCGCACAGCATATACCATGTGGATACAAACACAACACGACAACAGACACTGCCTTCAGGCTACGGTGATCGCAATTAGGAAAGAAACGATAGAAACGAAGTACATAGAAATGATAACTTAATAGACAACCTTACTCAACAATATATGGATGGAGATGAATATACAGAGACACAATTAGGAAAGAAACACATATACAAGATAGAGAAAATAGAAGAACAATCTTGTTTTATTCCAGACATGAGATATGATACAATTGGCAGGCTAGCGTTGTAAAGCTATGGATCCATCATATTATACTGCCTGCTTGAAGTATCTGTTGGTACTATGATTCCCTTGGTATTAAGGTGCATCGCGACTGGTGTTAAGGAAGCGTCGTTTAGCAGTGTTGACATGTAGGGTGGCTGCTCGGCGGCTATTACGGCTCTAGGCCATGGCACAGGCTGCTGGCCAATGGCCAACACTTGGCACACCTGGTGGGTCGAATTCCCAATCCGACGACTCGAATCCAAAATTATTTTATAGTTTTCTCGAATGCTAGATGTTCCTTAGCACTATGGGGGAGTTCTGATCATAGCTAGCAGAGGTTTCGCGCCGATGGCCTCTAGCAAAGGCTTTACTGATGATCCCTGGTAGGAGCATCCAGGTCCTTGAGGTAGAAGAACAGATCCAAAAGGCAGAAGATGAAGCATGTCTTCCGCAAAGGTGAATTTCGAGGATAGATTTTCAGAAGCAAACTTTCGAAAGAAAAATTCCAGGGTAGTACTGACGTCTTCCCAGCGAGTTTGCCTTGAATTCCTTCATGTGAGCGAGGGTCTCATTGCTGTCTGACTGTCGCTCTGCTGTTGCTCATTGTAGGTAATCATCATGGTGATTAACCAGTCATGTAGCTGGTCATAGTTGTTCTGGAGAGTTGTGGCATACTCCTTCAGCAGAGCTAGTAGTCACACGATTTCCATGTTGACTTTTGCCTTCTATTGTGATTCGGTCAGGTTTCAGATAGGCTTTTGGTGCTTAGTTCAAAACAAACCTTGATGCTATAGGCATTATCGTTTCTCCTGATTTCTTAGCTTCACCACTTACTTTAGAGGTCGAATTGATGCTTTCTTTGGGCTGAGGTGAGGATGGCTTTGCCTCTTCTAGTGATATACCCACTATATTAGGTAACAACACTAACAAAGGAGGCAAGGGAGTTGCCCATGTTCCTTGAATATGAGCCCAAGTGTCTGGTTGCTCCTCCACGCCACTATCACTCCTAGTAGCTTCATAACCTTGATGGCCTCTTGCATCTGGTCTTTTGCTGCCATGGCTGCTAGTCCTCCATCTGTCAAAATGCTAGATTCTTTGGCCTATTGGAACAGGAGAGCAAGCTAACTCTAGGTGCAAAAAGGAAAGATGGCAAACATAATGAAATGGAAATGAAGGAAATCAAAGCAATGAACAAGTACTTACATGTAGACCAAGATAGCTTGATTTGATTGATGTGACACACAAGAAAGTACATCACTCTTATAGAGTGAACACACACACTCAAGTACCATATGCTTATGGGATAACTCCCAAACTGACACGTGACACTCTCTCACACAAAGACTCATAAACTAGTTCCTAGTACACACTAGAATACACACTTTGACTCTGATTTCTCCAACATCCCCCCTCAGAGCAAAGAGTGTTAGACCCAATATGCAAGGAGTAAACCGATCCCCCCTCCACCACCGCAATACTACAAAGAGAGCCAGTCCAACTGGCCAACACCTCCCGTGTGTCAGTGACTACTCAGTCAGCTTGCGACCGGCAGTGAGAACCATCACTCGTCACCCCCCTCTTACTCTAAACTGGGTGTCAATACTTTATATCACCCCCCTTTTATCCCTTAAATTTTTCTCTCTCTTGGGAGCTTGGAGCTCTCTCTCTCTACAACAACTCTTAGAGTTGCTCTTCTCCTCTTGATGGACCAATTGATTGGTCGGGGCTTCACTCTGCAATTAGAGAATCAAGCCAAACTTGGAGGTAAAATTAAATTTTATGATTTTTTTCTAATTTTCTCAATAAATTTCTTATTCTCAACCCCTCTCAAGCTTGAGAAGCTTTCTAAATGATTTTTTTAATTCAAATCAAGCTTTCCCTTAAAGTCTTAATGCTTAATTAAGAGAAAGTTAATCATTATGCTTTTTTTAATGCTTTCTTTAAGTAAATCTCTCTCTCTAAAAGAATAGCCATCTTTATGGCTAAATCCCTTGAAAAAGGATGCTTCTCAATGATAGTCTCTTAGTTCAAAGCTAAACTCTAGTCTTGATAAGCTAGAGATTAAGAAAATGGTATTTTTATGATTTTATATTAACAAAATTTTGGTTAATTCTTTTAGATTATTTATAAGTAGTTAAAAACTACTTTGATTGATTCTAAATGAGAAATAGATTATCTTATCAATTTGGGAAAAGAGAAATAATGGAATTAGCTTAATCTAATGGGATAATCATAATTAAGTTGATGGTTATGGTTAAAATTATGATTTAAATTCATAGTTTGATTTTAAGCATAAAAGAGGAACTACTATCATATTTTCATTTACAAGCTTTTATTCTTTAGAAAAAAATTAAGAATTATTAGTAATAGCAGCGAAGCTATGGTAAAATTTTTAGAAAACAATACATATCTTATTTTTATGCATAATGCTAAAAGAGGACTTCCTACCATATTCTAGGATTGGACATCCTATGCAAAAAGAATGATTTTCATCATATTCATGAGAATTACTTTTTTTATAATTATGCATAATTAATTGAATATGAGAAAAGAGTAAATTTTAGTAAATTTATTTTTATACAAAAAGAGGAATTTCCATGATATTTGAGATCCAAGTAATTAAATGGTAAAAGAGAAATTTTTGGTAAATGTATTTTTATGCAAAAAGAGGAATTCCCATGATATTTGAGATCCAAGTAATTAAATGGTAAAAGAGGAATTTTTGGCATAATTCAATTTATGAGTATTTATCAAAAGTGAAATTTTGAGTATTATTAATTTTATTGCGAAATATGAGTAGAATTGATTTTTGTAAATCCCATGAATCTTTTACTCGAAAAGAAGAATATTGAATACATTTTACTTGAGAAATTTGAGAAAAAATATGAAAATTTCCATCAAGAAAACTTGGATAATTCTGATTCAGAAAAGGGAATCTAGAATCCTTGGGAGGATCGAGGATCCAACGAGTAAATCGAGGTTTAGAATTAGTTCTTATTAATGAAGCCTTAGGAATGAAAAGACAATATGTAAATTAGATGTGATGTGATGTGATGTAAATGGATGTGGATGTGAATGTGATAAGATGTGAATGTGATGTGAGAAGATGTGAGTGGATGTGATGGGATGTAAATGGATGCAATGTGATTAGGTGAGATGTGAATGTGATGTGAGGAGATGTGAATGGGTGTGATGGATGTGAATGGGTGTGATGTGACGTAAATGGATGAGAATGAGATGTGAAGTGATAGATGTGAAGTGATAGATGTGCATGTGAATGAATGGATGGATGTGGATAGATGTGAATGTGAATGAATGGATGGATGTGGATAGATGTGAATGTGAATGAATGGATGGATGTGGATGAATGTAATGAGATGTGATGAGATATGGATAGATATGGATGTGATGTAATGTGGATGGAATGAACGTGATGTAATGTGGATGGAATGAATGTGATGTGATATGGATGGAATGAATGTGATGTGATAAGGATAGATGTGGATGGAATGTATGTGATGTGATGTGGATGCAATGAATGTGATAGATGTGAATGGGTGTGATGAGATGTGAATGGGTGTGATGGATGTGAATAGGTGTGATGAGATGTGAGTGGATGTGATGAGATGTGAATTGATGCGATGAGATGTGAATGTGATGTGATGATATCTAAATGGATGTGATGTGATGTGAATGGATGTGATGTGGATTTGGGTAGATGTGAATGGATGTGATATGATGTGGATCTGGGTAGATGTGAATGGATGTGATGTAATGTGAATGGATGGATGATTGGTAAGGTGGATGAATGTGATGTGGATCTAGGTAGATGTGAATGGATGAGATGTGATGTGAATCGATGTGATGTGATGCGATGTGGAGCGGGGTAGATGTGAATGGATGAGATGTGATGTGAATGGATGTGATGTGGATATGGGTAGATGTGAATGGATGAGATGTGGATATGGGTAGATGTGAATGGATGAGATGTGATGAGGATAGATGTGGATAGATGTGATGAGATGTAGTAGGATGTAATTGGATGAAATGGATGAAGACGATGGGAATACATATGACTGGATGTGGAATAGATGTGATGATGTGGATAGATGGAAGTTAGAATTCAAGCTGGATATTTTGGAGGATTATGATGAGTGATACTATGGTTTCATTAAAAGATTGTTTTAAAGACAGCTGAAGTGAAACAGGCAATTTCATATTGGGTGTGTAAGTGGTGTGACTATGTTGAAGTTTGCTTGAAGGGCCGGCTAGGGGGCCTGGGAACTCTTTTCCCTGGTACCTGGGGCAAAACATAACCAAATTTCTAAATGGATCCTATCACTACAGTAGTTGGGCGGTTGGCTAACCCATGGAATTGGATGGGGTTAGGTTGGACTAATGGATCCCTAAAATAAGACTCAATTCTGTTCAGTTACGATAGTTGAAGTAAATCCTGGATAACCCTTGTTCTATGGAAAAGAATCAACGGCTGTGCCTCTTGTGATGAGGAAAAAAGCGTTGGACTCTATGATCCAAGTGCAAGTCTCTTCCGTGATCTGACCACCATGAGACTTACAGGTTCGGTCAGATGAGTCTGGTTAGTGATGACCTTGACTACGTTAGAATATATATCCTGGAGGAATCGCCTATGTCTGCTGGGCGAGGGAAGTTTTTTCGGGTTTGGTTTTGGAAGAAGCGAGGGATTAGTCTCTTGTCTAGATATCCGTGGGCGATGCCTCGAGTGAGAGGCTCTGCCCTCGCAAGAAGTGCTACTTCCGCTGCTAGCACCCCAGAATTCATTGCGTGGAGGAGGCAGGGATCTTTCAGCTGCTGGTATCAGAGCGAATTGGCTAAAGTGGATCAATCGAGAAGCAAGAAATGCCAAAATTTTATGAAAAATTGTAATTGTGATGAAATTCATACAAATTGATATTCATAATAAAGATTTATAAATTGGAATTTGGGACTTTAGATGGAAGTACCGCAATTGTATGGAATCCCTAACTTGCTTGAGGCCTAGATATGATGGTATTTACCTTATAACTCCAAGGACCGTGACTACCCGTATATACCATGGATATATCTACAGCTCTTTATTGACAATATATACGAGTAAATCTAAGACCTTGAAATTATGCTAGTTGATATGATTTTTGAATTCTGGTTGAGAATTGATAAATTGATTTGGATTCTGAGATGATGATTTTTGAATTATGGTTGAAAGAAGATAAGTTGAACAAAGCCACAATGAGGATGAATGGGGAGAACCCCAGTGATGATGTTAGTAACTGGAAGACGATTATGACCTTCAATAGATCACTATGAGATTAGTGGATTGTGTTGATAGATTATTGCTGTTTGACCTTTGACCCAGTGGATCTAAGTTAGGTATGACAAATTGAGAACTTCCATAACTGAAATTTTCATGGGGAATGTTTAGATAGAATTTTTAGTCTGATGGACCATTATTGTGTTAAGGATATGAATGATATGTTCTGAATGAATTGTTCTCTGATAATGAGTAGTCTACCCCCCATGGCCTTGTTGTGAGCAATGTAAGTGCACCATCTTTGCCCAAAATTACAC
Organism: Cibotium barometz; assembly: GCF_041138505.1. Taxonomy (NCBI): domain Eukaryota; kingdom Viridiplantae; phylum Streptophyta; class Polypodiopsida; order Cyatheales; family Cibotiaceae; genus Cibotium; species Cibotium barometz. The sequence goes on along the minus strand of NC_141057.1, from coordinate 7,796,341 downwards.
ATGCATTGACATCCTACAATACTAACTCTCTACACTCCTTGTTGGGCATGATTGATGCATATTCTTTGTCATTGATGGCATCGTAGATATTGAACAAGAGCATGAAGGCTCCAACACTCTCTAGATCCTCTGTAGTGAAGTAGGCAGACTTTGTGTTTGACACTAACCTGTATGGGGTGTTAGGGGTGATTGTCTCCTGTGTTGAGCCACCTGTGGTGTCTACCCCTTTGTCTTTTTGCTTCTTTGACATACTTGTGCTAGCCATTGCACCACAATCAATCTCTCAAGGCAAACTATACTTGTCCTACAAATACATTGTATCATTGCTGTAAGGTAATATGATGGTGCTTGGACATGCACAACCCTACAACAACCTGCTTCATTCTTATTCTAATCACGAGGGCAATGTAATGACTACACTAGGCTTGCTTGCAAACCCTAACTCTAGGAAAAATTGGGCAACACCTAGGTACTGTGCTTGCCAATGGAAAAATTTGTATTTGCTTGCTGGAACTTGCAAACTATTTGCATGCAACTAGGAAACCTTGCCCTAGGCCTTGCAAGCCCCAAACAAAAGATTGCAATGCTCAAAGACCAGAAACTCAATGCATGTTCATTCTCTTACCCGTGATAAAATGAAGTCTTTAATGCTAGCATATGATTGAGCAAATGGAAGCATAGAGAATTTTGGCAGTGTTTTGTTGCATTCGGGGGTGCACAAGCAAGTCGGTGAGGAAGTTAGTGAAGAGCTCTCCTTTGTACATGAAGTTTAAAAAATGATAGGTTTTTGCTCTCTGGATAGTTTTGGTCATGTCAACCACAACATGCATGTTGAGACTAAGTGGCTCAACACGTGTGTCGACCCCGAGGATGAACACGATATGTTGAGGTTTTTTCAGGTGAACAAGAATGTTGAGATTTAAGTGGACACAACATGTTGAGATTAAGCAAGTGAACATGCATGTCGAGATTCAGGTGGACACACCATGTTGAGATCAAGTGAACACGTGTGTTGACATCAAAAGTGAACATGTGTCAAGATTTAGGTGGACACACCATGTTAAGATCAAGTGAACACACGTGTTGAGATCAAGTGAACATGCGTTTTGAGATTCGGGTGAACACGGTGTGTGGGTTGTGGGGGTGGCCTCTATTAAACCTCTGCCTTTAAATTGAGGGAAGATTTGGCGACGGCGAAGAAGAGGAAAGATGGAGTTTGAAAATTATTTTTGGAGAAGGCGGCGGGTTATGTGTTAGGTATAGACAGGTGGTCGCGTGTAGGAGCGCGTGTATATGCGCATGTATAATAAACAGCTGCGTTCATACACGCAATTTTACACAGCTAGATGTGCTGTTACACGCGATTTAAAACAGTGAGACGCGCTATTACACGCGATCAACACAGGATATAGAGACTTTTTATACTTTCATTAAAAACTGATTATGATTATGGGTTTGCTCTTTTGTACATGGATGTCATGAACCTCCTCAAGCAATTCTGGTGAGGATGAGACAATGCATCATCGTAATCGCTTTGTGTGGTTGGGACAAAGTATCAAGTGTATGTGTAATCGATGTCAAGGATGCATTGTACGAGCGCGTCGAATTACCTTGAATCACATCTCCATGTATGGAGAATGGAATCAAACAGGTTTAGAGGTGAGTAGATGTAAATTGATAGTATTCAAATGACTCATGGTGTCCAAATTAATGGAGTTGTAATATATATGCTCTAACTGAAGGTAGGATGCAGTACCACACCCTAACATGGTGCCCTACGCGCGGCGAGAGCACGTAAAGCATCGAGCGACGAGATGATGCTGGAGCTTCGGGATCTATTATCAAAGATGAGTGGGAAAGGGATGACAATAGCCCTGCACCCCACAAAGTTGTGGAAGAGGAAGTGTTTGATGATATGGTGTGGTATCTTTTTAGGGATGATCCCAAAGGTATGGATGACGATGATATGGAACAAGAGCATCTTTACAAGGCTTCATCGACACCGATTTTTGAAGGATGCACATTCTCTATTTTACGTGCTTCACTTGAACTACTCAATATACAAACAGTTTATGGATGGAGCAATGCAAGTCTTGACGGATTATTGAAGTAAGCATTCTAACTTGCAAATTTGAATTAGTGGTTAAGGGTTTAGGGTTTAGGGTTTAGGGTTTAGGGCTAATTGATGATATTGGATGCAGGCTATTATCAAACATACTTCCAAAGGGGAATAGACTACCCACCTCAAGAGACATAGCGAGGCGCTATGTGACATCTCTTGGAGGATTGGATTATTCAACCTTCCACCATCAATGGCGATCAAGAAGGGACATCTTATGTTATCCCTTCTAATTCCACGAAAACATAAAGTCAAGCATATGGATGTTTATCTCGAACCGTTGATTGATGAGTTGGAGGAACTATGGAGAGGTGTTCTGGTGGTGGACATTAGTAGGCCTCCCTCCTCTCGACACTTCGACTTAAAAGCAGTGTTGATGTGGACAATGCATGACTTTGTAGGACACAACGATTGTTCTGGTAAGAATTCTAATTACCTCCCTACTCTAATACTATTGGCTATATTAATTATAACTATTGACTTTATTATTCTAACTTTTATTTATATTTTAACAGGTTTGAAAACATCGGGTAAACATGCATGTCCTGTTTGTGGCCCTTCGTTTTTAGTACATGAGTATGCTGACGGTTTGTGTAAGACCATATTCGATAATCATCATCGTTTTATTCCGTCAGATCATCCTAAATATGTTACTAGTAAGACTAACATTCCTCCACAAACACTTCGTGTAAAAGATTAGAAGCGTATTTAGGAGTCTACAAATGTTCTTCCTCTAGATGGCATGAACAGGTATAGTAATGTTTTTCAATCTTGTTTTGTGTAGTCTCTAATTGGATTAAAGATCACATAGAGCAATCCCTTGTGTAGGTACTCCATTTTTTTTCGGCTACCATATTGGACCCATCTTAAGATCAACCATCTTCTTGATCCCATGCACATCTTCAAGAATGTGGGATCTGGTATGGAACATGTTATTGGTAAACGAGACAATGTTAGCATATGGGAGGACTTGCGGGTCGCAGGACGTATGCGTCAAGCTTGGCCCCACGAGAGGAGGGTGGGCACGTTCGTCTTCTGCTTGCACCATGGATTATATCAAAGAAAGAGGAGAAGAAGGTAAAGCAGGTCATCACCATTTTGCGTACTCCCACTGGATGCATGAGATCATTGAAGGGAGCCTTTACAACCACTAAGAAAAGAGGCGTTGAGCAACTATATGGGTTGAAGTCCCACGATTGGCACAAGATGCTCCAAGTAAGTGTTTTCCAAGTCTTGTACGTTGAAATTAAATTTTGTAATGCCCTAAACCATATATACATGTGGTCTTATGTGTGCAATTCATACTACCTACTAGCATCGACCATTGTGCAAACAAGAGTTTGAAAAAATGTATTTATAAGATGGGCGAGCTTGTGAGGTATGTAAAACCCATGTGAGATGGGCGAGCTTGTGAGGTATGTAAAACCCATGTCAGATCACCCTTCATTATACCTTGCAAAATGAACGTGCATGAGGTCTAACGTACTATTCATTTATTTTTCAGATATGCTAGTTCCAAGGCAATTGATTCAGCCACGTTGGATGATGCGCGTGTTATGGCAGTGGAGGTGGTTTGTTTGGTAGAGGAGACTTTTCCGCGAACCATTCTCACAAGTCAACTATATCTCATTGTGCATTTAGTGGACGAAATTGCTTTATGTGGCACTGTGCATGCACGTTGGATGTTCTTCCTAGAGCGCTTCATGAAGACCTTAAAAGACTTTGTGAGGCAAAGTGCAAGGCCCGAAGGAAGCATGGCCGAGGGTTGGTTGATACAAGAGTCTCTTGTATATATTTCAAATTTCTTGGTCAGGTGGACAACTCTTTGCCGCGACTATGGAGCAATGAAGAGGACTTGAGGATGACCTCTATTGTGCCTCAAAGAAAAGGACAGAGTAAAGTAATTGACAGAACATTGATTGATGATCTCAATTTCACTTGCATCCTTAATAGTGATGTGATGAGAAGATGGGTTACAAGATATGAGGATGCAAAGACAAAAAGGCAAGCAAAAAGAGCTCTCTTTTGAAGGCAACATGGCTCTCGTAAGGCATACCCTAAGCATCTAGCAACACTTCCGAATGATATCCATGTTGATTGGTTGCATGAGGAAATGGAGAGAGCAGAGAGAGGCGAGGGGCTGCATATGACGATGGAAGAATGGGAGTATGCACGAGGATGCATGTTAAAGGCACATAGAACTAATGTTAAAGGTACATAGAACTAATGTTTTGCATTAGTTGTAAGTGATTTGCATTAGTTGTAAGTGATTTGCTTTTAATATTTATTCACATTGCTTACACAAATATTGCTTCTATTTTGGTCCAGTGCACTATGTTCAATGCTATATGGTGTGAAAGCAAGCATTTTCGAACACAAAGAATTGATGAAAAGAGGAATACACAAGATTGCAGTGTCATTAGTAGCTTTGAGGGAGCCAATGGAAAAATGGATGATTATTGTGGCACAATCCAAGACATATTCAGGCTTGAATTTCGTCGCTTCTTTGTGTATGTTTTGGATGTCAAATGGCAAATGAACGTGGTGGAAAAAGGGCCTAATGCAACGATAAAACGCCATGCAAGTGGCTATGTAACTATTGACTCTACAAAGTTTTGGCAAACAAAGAAAGATAGGCTCGTATTGTCACAACAATGTGAGCAGGTATGCATTTTTTACTAATGTGTTTCATGTACATATATATCTAAGCTCGCGTGCCCCTTGACTTTTGATATGCTAATTAATTACTGTAGTATGTGTATTTGAGTAGGTTATCTATCTGCCAATGGTGCATGACATTGAATGGTGGTACGTCATCCCTATTGCACCACGTTCCAAAGTGATGTATAATACATTCACTGATATGGAGCATATGGAGGATGTAGCAAGCCGCAATGAAGATGATGTCGAACATGCCAATGAAGATGTTGTGATCGATGATCAAGAAATAAGAGATGATCATGATAATGAGGATGAGCGTGCCATTTCTCATGATCATGAGGATGACCCTACCATTGAGGAGGATGGTGATGTTGATGAGGATGATCAGGGCATCGGTACCATTATCAATGGACAAAATATTGATAGTGGAATAAATTTAATCGTAGCCTTACAAATTGATCAAATGGATATTGATGTTGATCGTTTGGCAAGGATGGATCTTATTGAAGATGAGATCGAACCCTAAAAGTCAATATTAGGTAATTTGGAAAAAATTGTTCTAATATCACATGTATTTTTTTGTCTAAGCTTTAAGCATGGATTTTGTTAGAGCAATTGTGTTTTGTTCCCTCATGCATGTATGTATAGGCAATGTCTATCGACCCCTCTCACAAGACCTTGATGTGGCAAATTTGCTATCTATTGTAAATGAACGATATGGGTAGCAAGCTTGTTACTCAGAAACATGTAAGGTTCCACCAAACCTTCTCACATACACAAAGTTAATCTTTTATACATTCTATAAGTCTTATATGCAAGAGGGCTTACAATTGGGCCAGTCGACACCATGGGGGCAATCTACCCCACTTGGCCAGTTGGGGCCTCGACCACGCCTTTGATAGGCATGGGGCCGAGTGGTACAGGCCTATCACGATATGGTTGTGATGAGACTACACCACATTTCTCGACTAGACCCACCTTGGTCCCTCTCACATCTGTCTTCACAAAATGATGACGACATAGTAGGGAGTCTGAGGGCATAGTAGACGTGCTAGCGGGGCGGTGCAGGCTGCTTTTACTTTGGCAAGAAGCAGCAGAAGTTCTCCCGATGTGTCTCCCCAATAGGGGGCCTCTTCATCTATACATTATGTGCCAGCCCCCAGGAGACCCATTCCACCATTCAATCCATGCACCCTACCATACAACGTGGATGCGGATGGTGCGCTCTTAAATGGAGTTGCTGAGTGGAAAAATAAGAACATTGCAGAGATAGCACAAACATTGATGGTGGCAAAGAAGAATATGCCACATAGCTATTGGGTTGAGGCTATGTCTACAGTAGTTTATATCATGAACATGACTCTTGATGCAGCCATACATGATGTAATGCCAAAGGAGAAGTTTATTGGCAAGAAACTTGATTTGTCTCACTTGAAAGCTTTTGGATGTATTGCATATATGCATGTGCCAGATAAGTTGCATAATAAGCTAGATCCAAAAGTAGAAAAATATGTGTTTATTGGGTATTCCCTTGACCAATAGGGATATAGATATTATAATCCTACTACACATGAATTGAGGGTAAGCAAGGATGATGTATTTGATGAGATCAGTAGCTGGAATGCTGCTAAAAAAGATGTTGTTGGGGTTGATGTAAGTGAAAATGTGGTTGCACAGAATGCAACTCAGCAATCACAGTCATTGAGTGGACTAGGAGAGTCCTCATCTAGCAGTTCCGTTGATAGAACATGGAGTGCTTATAATACCAATCCTAAAAATGTAGTTGGTACATCACATAAAGGCAAAGAGAAAGTGGTTGAGCCTTGAAAGATCCCTGCCCCCTCCGCGCGCAATGAATTCCAAGGTGCTAGCAGCGGAAGTAGCACTTCTTGCGTAGAATAGAGCCTCTCACTCGGGGCCTCGCCCATGGATATCCAAACAAGAGACTAATCCCTCGATTTTTCCAAAACCCAACTCGAAAAAACTTCCCTCACCCAGCAGACAGGCGATTCCTCCAAGATATTTTATTTTAACATAGTCAAGGTCTTAACTAACCAAACTAATCCAACGACCGAACCCGTAAGTCACGTAGTCAGATCAAGGAAGAGACTTGCACTTGGATCATAGAGACCAACACGTTTTTCCTCATCAAGAGGCATATCCGTTGATTCTTTTCCATAGAGCAAGGGTTATCCAGGATTTACTTTAACTATTGTAACTTAACAGAATTGAGTCTCATTTTTGGGATCCATTAGTCCAGCCTAGCCCCATCCAATCCCATGGGTTAGCCAACTGCCCAACCACTATAGTGATAGGATCCATTTAAAATTTGGTTATTTTTTACCCTGGGTACAAGGGAAAAGAGTTCCAAGGCCCCCTAGCCAGCACTTTAAGCAAACTTCAAGATAGTCACACCACTTACAGACCCAATATGAAATTGCCTGTTTCACAGATTCAGTTGTCTTTAAAACAATCTTCTAAATGAAACAATAGTATCACTGATCATAATCCTCCAAAATATCTAGCTTGAATTCTAATTTCCAATCATTCCTTCATCGGTGTACTTATGGCATCATTGGCAACTAGAACGCTCACCACCTGTTCACTCAGGGGACTTGTCAATAGTTCTTAGCTCATAATATCCAAAAATATAATCACATAAGAAAAATCCAGATGGACTCTCCGTTGAAGATCAGCAAGATCAACCAACAGATCCATATAAAGAGTCATGGACTCATCCATTGAGGACCAGCAAGGCTGTTGCAACTTTATCACTTAGGTCTCCACGATCTCATTCCCAAGATGGTCAAAATGCTTCCCCAGCATTCTTGACATACAACAATAATTTAAAAATAGGGTACATAAATACAGTTTCTAACAAAATCTCATCTTTCCACATTGTTCCACATCATTTCTTGTTATTCCACATTATTCTACATCAATTTACATTACTTATTCCACATTATTTTACATCAATTCACATTACTTATTCCACATCCAGTTATGTATTCCCTTCGTCCTCCTTCATCCATTCTCATCCAATCACATCATATTACATCTCATCACATCACATCACAACATATCCACATCACATCTCATCCATTTATATCACATCACATCCATCTACATTCATTCAGATCCACATCACATCCATATATCATTACATCACGTTCACATCTATTTACATCACTTCACATCCATTCACATCTACCCTAGTCCACATCACATCACATCTCATCTATCAACATCATATCTCATCCATTCAATCCACATTACATCACATCCACATCTATCCATATCACACCACATCCATTCATAGCTCATCACATTCATCCACATCCATTCATTCATTCACATTCACATCTATCCACATCCATTCATATCACACCACATCCACATCTATCCATATCACACCACATCCATTCATAGCTCATCACATTCATCCACATCCATTCATTCATTCACATTCACATCTATCCACATCCATTCATTCATTCACATGCATATCTATCACATCACATCTCATCCTCATCCATTTACATCACATCACATCCTTTCACATATCATCACATCTCATTCTCATCCATTTCTATCACATCACATCCTTTCACATCTCATTCTCATCCAATTACATCACCTCACTTCCTTTGACATATCATCACATCTCATTCTCATCCATTTAAATCACATCACATCCTTGAACATATCATCACATTCACATCCACATCCATTTACATCACATCGCATCTCATCCACATCTCATCACATTCACATCCTCATCCATTTACATCATATCATATCTCATCACATTCACATCCTCATCCATTTACATCATATCACATCTCATCACATTCATATCCACATCCATTTACATCACATCACATCTCATCACATCACATTCACATCTTATCACATTTCACTTTTAGTACCGTTTTCTACTTTCGATACTGATAGGACTTTTCTAACTTGCTACCAATTGCTTAGCCTAGTTTAAAGGTACTTTTTCTCGATCCCATGGAATCCACGTATCAGAGTGTTGTTGAAGGTTTAAAAAAGAAAAATAAACCTTATCAAAATTAAATAGTAAAAACTCAAAAAGAGCATTTACGTATTGTATTTTCATTCCTTAAGCTTCATTAATTTGAGAACTAATTCTAAACTTCCGTTTACTCAATTGGATCCTCGATCCTTCCAGGGAATCCAGATTCTCTTTTGTGAATAAGAATTATCCAAGTTTTCTCGATGGATATTTTCATATTCTTTCTCAAATTTCTCAAGTGAAATATATTCAATATTCTTCTTTTTGAGTAAAAGATTCATGGGATTTACAAAAATCAATTCTACCCATATTTCCCAGTAAAATTAATAATACTCGAAATTTCACTTTTGATAAATACTCATAATTTGGATTATGCCAAAAATTCCTCTTTTACCATTTAATTACTTGGATCTCAATTATCATGGGAATTCCTCTTTTTGCATAAAAATAAATTTGCCACAAATTTCTCTTTTACCATTTCATTACTTGGATCTCAAATATCATGGGAATTCCTCTTTTTGCATAAAAATAAATTTACCAAAAATTACTCTTTTCTCATAATCAATTAATTATGCATAATTACAAAAAACTTTATTTCACATGAATAAGATGAAAATCATTCTTTTTGCATAGGATGTCCAATCCTAGAATATAGTAGGAATCCTCTTTTAGCATTATGCATAAAAATAAGATATATATTATTTTCTGAAAATTTTGTCATAGCTTTTTAACCATAAAATTAAATATAACTATGATTATCTCACTAGATTAAGCTAATTTATACATTCCTCTTTTGCCAAATTGTTATGATAATCCATTTCTCATTTAGAATGAATTAGAGTAGTTTTCAACTCCTCATAAACAATCTAGAAGAATTTACCATATTTTAATAGCACAAAATCATGAAAATGTTATTTTTTCAATCTCTAGCTTATTAAGCCTAGAGTTTAGCTTTGAATTAAGACACTATCATTGAGAAGCATCCTTTTCCAAGGGATTTAGCCATAAGGATGCATATTCTTTTAGAGACAGAGATTTACTTAAAGAAAGTATTATAATTTAAGCATAAAAGTTAGCTTAATGCTAATTTAACATTAAGAAACTTAGGGAAAACTTGATTTGAATTAAAACAATCATTTTTAAAGCTCTCAAGCTTGAGAGGGGTTGAGATGAAGAAAGTTATTGAGAAAATTAGAAAAAACCATAAAATTTGATTTTACCTCCAAGTTTGGCTTAATTCTCTAATTGCACAGTGAAGCCCCCGAACAATCAATTGGTCCACCAAGAAGAGAAGAGCAACTCCAAGAGTTGTTGTAGAGAGAGAGAGCTCCAAGCTCCCAAGAGAGAGAAAATTTTAAGGGATGATAGAAAATATGATTATTTTAATATAATACTAGCATGGTATAGCTCCAATATCCAATTACAAATGAGTGAGGGTCTATTTATAGATGAGGAAAACCACTAACCAAGTCCAACTGGGTTCTAGAATTTTCTAGGTTCAGTTGGATTCAATTTGGACAAGATTTAGACTAGTTTGGCTTCTTTTTTTATTTGGTTTGATCCAGGAGAGAGGGGAGATAAGAATATCACAAAATTTTTGATTTAAAAACCCTTCCACATGTGAAAGAGGCGCCTACCTCAAGAGTCCCCCTTTCCTTACCAAGGTGTCAAGAATGCATAATTATTCCAAAATATTTCATTTTTTTAGTAATATCTCTTAATTTTTAACTAATAAAACTTACTCTGTCAACTCTTCATCTTATGTGAGCATTTACTCATTTTTGGGTATTTTCTTTTATTCTTTGGATTTATCTCATCCCAACACTTGGATTAAATTCAATTGGCCCATTGGAACCTTAATTGGACCATAGTTTAAATATTTCTGAAAATGTAGACCCTTAGGCTAAGGTCCCTTATACCATTTTCAATTTATTCCTAATGCACATTGAAAAGTTCATTTTGAACTTCTATTTCAGGGGAATCCATTTTAGACACTAGGAGGATTTTTATATCCAAAGATATCTCAATTTTATATTATCTCTCTCTAGATATTTTCTCTCTCTAGGTCAAAACAGGGTAAAACAAGATCTTTCTTCTATTTTAGAGAGGGAAATAATTACAATAATAGAAGGGGAGGTTCTTAGACCTTTACACCTCAAAGGATGGAGGGAGGAATCTTACATCCTACCCCACTTAAAAAACGCGAGATGTCCTCATCTCGCAGGTGGAGTATAATCTCTTTCATCTTCTTCCTCTTCAATCACTTCCAGCCTTAGTGCCTTGGAAGTGGATGGCCGATTTGCAAACATCTCTGTTTGACTTTCCCTTTTCTGAGAGGCGGAGGTCTTATATTACTTTGGATTAAAACTGAGGGTTGGTTAGAGGGTCTACCTTTGGGATTTCCCTGATTTTGAGATGGAAAGGAACCTGATTACTCTAGAAGGAAGGAGATGGAGTCTGGAATCTTGGTCCCTGACCTCCTTGCCTCGAAAGCCTTGATCCAAAAGGAGTTGGGCAATCCATACTGTGATATCCAAATCCTTGACAGCTATAGCATTTCACTTCTTTGTTCAAGGGTGGAACTTTTGAAGTTGAATTCCAGGGGGATTGAGTTCCGGGAAAAGGACCCTTCTTCCATTCTGGAACTTCCCATCTCCTGAGATCGACCTTGTTGTCTCTTAGGCAATGGAAAGTTGGAATCACCTTCCGGAGCTAGAAATCTTTTGAAAGATGATGGTGTTGTGCTTTGGCGGGACCTTGACATCAAAGGCCTTGGTGAAAGCTTGCTATCCGCACTGCTTCAGCCATGGAAACTGGCCTTGAATTCTTTACTAGGATATTCAAAGGTTTGTTTAGTCGCCTAATGAACCTGGCCATTAGTTGTTCTTCATCTCTAGTGGTGGCGAGTACTTGAGGAGGAGAGCAAACGCTTGATGATATTCTTCAATGGTTCTACTCCCCTAGCTTAACTCTAAGAATTCGTTCATATTGGTTTCCAAAAAGCTGGGAGGTCAGAATCTCTTCCTTAGGTAAATCTTGAGATCATTCCATGTTTGGGTGTTCTGATCTAGATGGCTTGTCTTGCAGTGGTTTCTCCATGCCACTCTAGTTGTTTCAACTATCTTCAGCTTTGCAAGAGCCATTTTACTCTTCTCATTGTACCCAGTGACATCGAAGTATTCTTCCATTGCTTCGATCCACTTCTCCTCCACAGCCTCACCCAAGTTTTCCCCTTCCCCCTTGAAAGGTCAAGGTTGCGATCTATGAAGAGTTTTATGAACATCCGGGTCGAGCTCTTCCTCATCCAGTTTGGGGTTAACATTCCTACCGACGACCTCGATCCATGATCCTATCAATACGAAATTCTTGTTAAGTCCCTTTTTAACCATATTAACCAAGCTGCTGAGGGGAAAAGTCCACTTTATATATAATTCAAATCCGACTTTAAATCCAACTGATTTTGAGGTTCGTTATAGTTTGGTCAGCTCCCCACTAAATCTTGGGATAAAGATCCCTTCTACAAGAAGAACATACAGAGCTCATTACTAGCAAATAATTCATTCATATTCTTATCACAATAATGGTCCATCAAACCGAAAACTCCATCTGAACATCTCTCCATGGGATTTTTAGTTATGCAGGTTCTCAATTTGTCATTTCTTAATTAGATCCACTGGGTCAAAGGTCAAACAGCAACGATCTGTCAGCACAATCCACTAATCTCATAGTGATTTGCTGAAGTTATATCGTCATTCCAGTTACTAACATCATCACTGGGATTCGTCCCATTCATCCTCATTGTGGCTTTGTTCAACTTATCTTCTTCTTACTAGAATTCAGAAATCATCATCTTTCAATCAAAATCCAAATCAACTCATCAATTCTCAACCAGAATTCTAAAATCATATCAACCAGTATTCAAATTCATCATCTGGATAGCATTTATAATTCCAAGGTCTTAGATTTACTCGTATATATTGCTAGTAAAGAGCTGCAATTATACCCATGGTATATACAGGTAATCACGATCCTTAGAACTATAAGGTAAATACCATCATATCTAGGCCTCAAGAAAGTTAGGGATTCCATACAATTGTAGTACTTCCATCTGAGGACCCAATCTCCAATTTATGAATCTTCATTTTGAATATCAATTTGTATGAATTTCATCACACAATTACAATCTTTTACTAGTACTTCATAAAATTTTGACATTTCTTTCTTCTCGATTGATCCACTTTAGCCAATTCGCTCTAATACCAACTGAAAGATCCCTGTCCCCTCCGTGCAACAAATTCTGGGGTGCTAGCAGCAGAAGTAGCACTTCTTGCATAGGGAAGAGCCTCTCACTCAAGACCTTTTCAATAGTTCCTAGCTCATAGTACCCAAAAATATAATCACATAAGAAAAATCTAGATGGACTCTCCATTGAAGAGTTGTTGTAGAGAGAGAGAGCTCCAAGCTCCCAAGAGAGAGGAAAATTTAAGGGATAATAGAAATAAATTATTATTTTAATATAATACTTGCATGGTATAGCTCCAATATCTAATTACAAATGACTGAGGGTCTATTTATAGGTGAGGGAGGCTACTTACCAAGTCTAACTGGGTTCTAGAATTTTCCAGGTTCAGTTTGACTCAATTTGGACAAGATTTGGACCAGTTTGGCTCTCTTTTTTATTTGGTTTGATCCAAGTTTGAAGAGAGATAAAAATATCACAATTTTTTTGAATCTTCCACACATATGAAAGAGGCGCCTACCTCAAGAGTCCCCCTTTCCTTACCAAGGTGTCAAAAATGCATCATTATTCCAAAATATCTCATTTTTTTAGTAATATCTCTTAATTTTTAACTAATAAACCTTGTACTCAATCAACTCTTCATCTTATGTGAGCATTTACTCATTTTTGGGTATTTTCTTTTATTCTTTGAATTTATCTCATCACAACACTTGGATTAATCCAATTGGCCCATTGGAACCTTAATTGGACCATAATCTAAAAATTTCTGAAAATGTAGACCCTTAGGCTAAGGTCCCTTATACCATTTTCAATTTATTCCTAACGCACATTGAAAAGTTCATTTTGAACTTCTGTTTCAAGGGAGTCCATTTCAGACACTAGGAGGATTTTAATATCCAAAGATATCTCAGTTTTGGGTCTCTCTAGGCCAAAACAGGGTAAAACAAGATCTTTCTTCTATTTCAGAGAGGGGAATAATAACAAGAACAGAAGGGAAGGTTCTTACACCTTTACACCTCGGGAGGAATCTTACAAGCCCCTTGGTATGCTTAATATTTTTGCAAGGCATTCTCTTGTTGATGGAGATTCTAGTAGCTTGGAGATGAGCCTTGATGAGGAGCTTGGGATTCCAGCAATGAGGACACTTGGTGTGAAGAAGGGTATGGAAGCCATGAATGAAAAGTTACAAAGATCTGAAAGATTTAAAAACCCTATGTAGAGGTTGACTTATGATCGTTATGTGTGGCACATCACTATGCTTATATGGCAAAGGTTGTGCAGGTTGTAGAACCCACATGTTTTGATGAAGCTATTCGAAATGTGTGTTGGGAGAAAGCTATGGATGAGGAGATATTTGCATTGTATGGAAATAAGACTTGGGATTTGGTGCCATTGCCATTGCCTGAAGGCAAGAAAGCTATTGGCTGTAAGTGGGTGTATAAGGTGAAACATAACAGTGATTGTATCATAAGCAGGTACAAGGCTAGATTGGTAGCCGAAGGATATGTGTAGACACATGGGATTGACTATGAGGAGACATTTTTCCCAGTTGCAAAGATGGCAACTGTGAGAGTTGTGACTGCGGGGTGGCTGCACAGCTAAAGGCTGGTTCTTACATCAGATGGATATAAAAAATGTGTTCTTACATGGTGACTTGCAAGAAGAGGTGTATATGGATCAACCACCAGGTTTTGAGGATACACGTCACCCAGAGTATGTATGTAAGCTGCATAAGGCCTTGTATGGGCTGAAGCAAGCTCCACGAGTATGGCATGACAAGATTGATGAGTATCTTGTCACTATTGGTTTTCATATGGCAGATGCAGATCACTCTTTGTATGTGCGGAAGAGTGATAAGGGTATTGTGATCATCACCATTTATGTAGATGATCTTATTGTTGGTGGGGGTGAAAACTTGGATGATATTGAGTATGTGAAAAGTCTTCTCAAAAGGAAGTTTGAGATGAAGGATTTTTGAGATCTATGTTACTTTTTGGGAATTGAGGTCATTCGCACACTTGAGGGTATTTGAATGTCACAAGGACAGTATGCATTAGACATGTTGTCCAAGTATGGGACGGCTGATTGTAAGCCAATCTCGGTGCCATTAGATCAAAATGGCAAGCTTAGTGTGGATATAGGTTATGTGTTGGAGGATCCCACTATGTACAAGAAGATTGTGGGGAGTTTGATCTATGTCATGAACAACAGGCCAGATTAAAGTTACACTGTTGGCTTAAAGAGCTAGTTTATACAAGTTTTGTGCAAACCACATGTTGACAGTGTGCAACTCATGCTTCAGCATTTAAGGGACACTATTGATGCATTATTTTATGCAACAGGTGTACCATTGGATCTATACGGGTACACAGATGCAGATTGGGCAGGTAGCATCTTAGACATGAGATCTACCAGTGGATTTATGTTTTCATTGGGGAGTGCTGTTGTGACATGGAGCAGCAAGAAGAAGCCCACAGTTGCTTTATCAAGTACAAAGGAGGAGTACAAAGGAGTTACGGTGGCAGCATGTGAGGTAGCTTGGTTACACAAGCTACTTGCTCATTTGGGGTTGTATGTGGGGAGAAAGGTTGTCATATATTGTGACAATATTAGCATTATACAATTGGCCAAGAACCCAATTTTCCATGCGCGGATGAAACACATTGAAATACATTACCACTTTATCAGGGAGAGAGTCTTAATAGAGGCAATATTGACTTGACCTAGGTCAACACACAGGATTAGGTTGCTAACATCTTCACAAAGGCCTTGGGAGCTGAGAAGCTCTGTAGATTTCGAGATATGCTTGGAGTTCATGAGGTGGAGTTGAGCTTGAGGGGGAGTGTTGAGATGTCAACCTCAACATGAGCTGACACTCACGAGGCGCCTGTATGACCGTTTCACATTTACATACTGGCGGGTTTGGTACGGTAGCTGGCACCACCGACATATCTTTGCCAGAGATGTTACAACTGGACTACACCAACAAGTCCACATCTACCCACTCCTCTTAGTGTGTTTACATTATGGACCACTTGTATATACTCTATTATGTGTGTTAGTCACTTTATCTTCTTTGTAGACCTCTTTTTGTGTGTGAAGAAGAAGAAGAATTTTTAGCCTCTCACCTTGTGTGTTCTCTTCTAGGGTTTGTGTAAGTGTGTGTGTGTGCTGCAAGAGCTCAAGCTCTCTCCTCCCCTACATCTTTTCACTACTAGTACTAGAAAGCATCCTTCACAATCCCAATAGCACAAAATCGTCAACTGACAGTGACGAGCAGGAGTAGGAGCAGGGTCCTCCACCATGGGAAGGATAAAATATTCCACCTTCATAAGGGCAATATTCTAGGAAGACCCTGCTTACCAATAAGGGTCACCTTCCAACATGAGAGGAAGTCCAACAACAAGAAGGCAAAGGACAAGGAGGCTCTACAAGTGAGGGTAGCACGCCTGGTATTTTATATTTGCAAGCACCACCACAGTAGGAGGTAGTAGAACCTCCACCAGAAACTCGTCGTGCTGCCCCAAGGGACCTATGACTAGAAGAAGGTTTCTTATCCTCCAAGGCCTCAGAACCCGAATGTACCTCCATGTGCACCAAGGAGGAGGATGAAATATGGAGTCAGGGCACTCCAAGAGATACAAAGATTTCAAAAAAATGTAGATCTCCTTATTCCCAAGGCACCTTTCACATGTCTTGTAAAAGAAATCCTATATAGATACTCTCAAGACTATCGTGTGCAAAGCCTTGCATTAGGAGATTTATAAGAAGATGCAAAAGATTTTTTGGTGACCTTTTTTGAGGATGCAAACCTCTGTGCTATGCATGCCAAGAGGGCTACTATAATGACAAAGGATCTTAAATTAGCTAGACTTTTGCATCGTAGACTTGTAATCAGTCGTGTTTCTATGTAAGAATTTATCTTTAAAAAGCTCAAGTTTTTTTGTCTTATCTCATTTTAAGCTTGTATAGTCATGGATTTTCGTTTTAGGACACATTTTGAAATATGTAAGTTTGAAATATATTTTATTAATGCACCATGTGCAAAATTGAACTAGATTACACATGATTCTCACAACAAGTTATTTTTTTGTTCACTTGAATTGCAAAATTAAATTCTAAATTTATAACAAAACTTTTGAGAAAAAATGAGAATTTTTTTTGAAAGAATCAAAAACATTGTTTTTGACCTTGTGCAGGCCTTCCAAGTTCTCCCCTAGGCCTCGAGGGGCTGCATGGGCCCAGAAGGCCCCAGGCCAGCATGGGGCGACCTAGAGCCAGGCCCCTCAAGGCCTAGGGGAGGGCTTGGAAGGCCTACACAGGGTTAAAAAAATGTTTTCGATTGTTTAAATTTTTTGGAATTGATTTCAAAAATAATTACAAAATTTCAGCTAATTAATACAAACTCAACTACAAAATTGAACTCACTCCATTCAACTGCAAATTTATCCTCAATTGTAAATTCATACTTAATTACACACTTAAAAAATTCACTTCATGTGAAATTCAACTATAAAAATTAAAATTGGCCCTAGCATAGATACTTCAAAAAAGTGTATTTTTATTACCAAAAAAGGGGATTACATGATAAGCATTACAATTTACATCCCAATTTTTTCCTTGCACCTTCTCTTGTGGAGGGGAAGAGTGCTCGACATGATGGAATCTACAATACACTCAACATCTCTCTCTCCTACACTTTTGGCGATGGTTGTAGTAACAAGGACCTTAGTAGCACATCCTCCTTGAAAGGTTGAAAAATGGCCGATTTGTTGATGAGGATTATTTTCTCTGCTCTCTTCAAGATACTAGACATTTGAGAGAAAAAAGTTGGAATCCTTCTATAGGGCTAAAAGCATTGTGGATAACCGCAATGTCTTTAGTTCGAATACAGCCCATGTAACGGGCCAATGTTGAATTAGTTCCAAAGGGATCCATTATGCCACCCTTACAATGTGCTCAAGCATCCAACTCGATGACATGCTCCATACAAACCACATTTTAGTAATCAATTATGCCATGAATAAGAGTAAAAAGCTACGGATTATTAACTTACTGAGTGTAGTTCATAAGATGCTATCACATCTGGCTTGTTGAATGTTAATTAACTACTTGTGCTCCTCTAATTGTTCAGGAGGCAAATTCACCAAGATGACTTAATCCAAGTAATATATTTAAAATACTTAATCCAAGTAATATATTTAATAAAAAATATCCACATAATAATTTTCTACAAACTTATCCAAATTGAACCTATTTTGATCATTCAAGCTTGATCCAAATAGTCTATACCATTCATTACATTATCGACAAAAAGGGAAAAGTTCGATTATAGCAAACAAACTCAATTACACTCCTAATTGCAATTCCACACCCCCGTCCCTCCAAGAATCATGAACCATGAAAGACTTCTCCATACGTCTCCCAATCTACACAAACACACATGAACAAATATCACCAGAGAATGGATGGTGAAGATAAATCAACTGAAAAATCAATGAGGAAAAAACTAATACCTTTCAATGTTCTATCTTGAAGCTTGCATCTTGTACTTCTTAAAATCCCATGATTAGTAGGTGTTTTCGAATGTCTGCTGTAAGCTCCATTCTTTTCTAGCATTGACAAAAGGTCAATGGTGCTATGGGGTAGTTTGACCAATAGTTCTATGGGTGAATTAACACCCTCACATGATTGCAATGGTATCCACCCCCCATTTTTCTTCATCCCTCGCTCGTAAAATAATCAGATGTATAAATTTGAGCATGCTCTCAAGTATCAAAGTGTGATACTTGAAATCACAACTCTATAATAATATACATCTCACTATATCCCATGCATTTCCAAGTAAACCATTCATTTTCTGAGATTGCAATTTCTTGCAAATGAACATTTCTGGAGTGGCTTATGCAGGAGCTTACAAAAAATTTACATAAAAAGATGGGTGGGAGCATACAACTAAGACCTACTGATCGAGAGGGCTTTGTAAATTTTAAAGAGGATTATATATCACTAATCATATTTTGTTTGAAGGCATCTACACTCCATTTGTCTAGGATTGGCCACTCAATATGGCCTAATCAGGGAAATGGAAGCTTTTCAAGTCTTCCATAGTCTTTACGCCTAGAGGGAACTATGTAAGAGTGTATGAAAAAGAATATTCTACTGCCAAGAAGTGTCCTAGGGTTCTTGTTGGGAAATAAAACCTCACTAGATGGTGAAATGGAAAGCATTGAAGGTCCCTCTTATGCTCTTCAATGGTTGTTCCTCTATGTAACTTGATGGGAATATGTTTACATACACAAAACCACAAAAAAAGTGAACAACAAGGGTATAGCAAAATGTTTTTAATAGAACCACATTAGTAACAAAATACTTACTGAGGAGGAAGATGAATGCCTTACGCCATGTAGACATGTTGAACCATTTCTACCATGCCTCGACCGCTCAAAAAGTTGAAGGAAAATAGCATGCAAATTGATTGGGAGATCACCGAGGATGGTGAAATAAAAATCATTAAGGGCTTTGAAATTTTATATGATACAAATGTGATGCAAGATGGTGCATGTGATAGTATGGTTTGCAATGATGTATGATGTATGTGTTGTGATTCTTTGGATAAGCAAGAGAGTTTGATGTCTGATGTATGTGATGATAATGGATCATGTGATGGCAAGAAGCATTGCATATATAGCATTCATAAGATGGAGTATAAACTTATCTTGAAGCTCATTGATTGGATCGAGCACAAGCATGTGTACTCAGTAGGTTCTAGGTTTGACACCCCAGTAGCATTTCATGGTGGAGGCAGAATGGTATGTTAATGATGTACCTTAATTACTGGATGTCTCGGGGCAACAGCAGCTGGTGAAGTTGCACAAGATGAGATTGATCTATTTCTGGCTCGATGATGATGATGATGATGAAGGCAATTTATAGCTGCAATTTCAATTGTGATCCCGACGAAAATATTAGTGCGATCCGAGTTGGTGGTACAATTTGAATATAAACTGCCTATACTAACTTTATAAAGTAGCCTCGAGTAACAAACTCGTTTTAAACAATGCCTCCTAAGTGCGTTGAATGATGGTAGAAGGTCCACTTATTAGAGAAGAATTGGAATCCTCAACGCTCAGGCTATAATAAATAGGTTAGGGTCCAAGGACAAAAGTTAAAATTACTTCAGGTGGTCAGGTGAATTTATAGTCCAGACGACCTAAAAGGTGGTCAGGTAGCTCAAGGTTGATTTGCGACGCGCAGGTGGTGCCAAGGTCCTTTTTAAAATAGCCTGATTGCACAAAACTTCTAAAACGTTTTTTGTGGGTTTAAATGTGATGTTTGATGACCCAACAATCCATCCATCGTGTACTACTTCATTACCTTAGTTTTGGTACTTTTACCTTGAGATTTTCTCTCTCTCTCTCTCTCTCTCTCTCCCTCGCTCTCTACTCACAAAATAAATATTGTCTCCATTTCTATAAGAAAGAAAAACATTATTTGCTAATCAAGCATGTCCAAGACAAAGAAAGATGGAGAACATACAAGGAATTATATTCAAAGCCTTGTCGTAAACTCTTAACTTCTAATTCCTAACCTTTCTGTCATATCAAGACATATTTGGGTTTAAGGAGGATCTAATTTGGATCTAATCCCTAAACCAATTGCTATGATACCAAGGCATATTTTGGATCGAAAGAGAATGGTAATTACGCGGATTTAAACAAGAGCTCAAATTACTACAATTAACCCTCCACTTTAATCACCTCAAACTCATATATTTGAAATCTTATCATCATCTAATGAATCCATTGGCATTATCTCCTCAAATACTTCAATAAATTCCAATGAGCTAAATTTTAATGACATCTTGGAAGATACAGGAGAATGGAAATAGCATTACAAATTGATCTCTTTAGAGCCATAAAGATGAAAAATTATAAATATATCTTTATATTTACAATATATACAATATATCTTTATATTTACAATATATTTACAATATATCTTTATACAATATATCTTTATATTTGCAATATATCTTTATACAATATATCTTTATATCTTTATATTTACAATATATTTTTTTCATCTATGATGTAGAGACTATTATAAAAATATTAAACTATCTTTCAAATACTATCAAAAGTGGATGAACCTCTTGTAGTGAAACATGCCCATTTGCCATCTATTCACACAAATTTACCATAGATTGAAGTGATAACTTGTTTGGTTCACCAAAAAAATGGGGCACCAAAAGGATAGATGTGGCTTGTCCATGATTGATTGTAAGATGTTGTTTATGGAGGTCACAAAATGAAGGATGTCATTTTGCTCCATTCCATCACAAAATGTGGCTTGTCCATGATTGATTGTAAGATGTTGTTTATGGAGGTCACAAAATGAGGATCTCATTTTGCTCCATTCCAACATAAAAACACTAAACTTTCTCAATGTTGGAAGAGACTAGTTTTGTTGGGGTTGATTGGGATTGATTTTGCTTGTCGTTGTTTTGCTTCAAGTGTTGACAATTTTTCCTTTTGCAGCGCACTCCACTATGCTAGTTATTTTGCTAAAGTTGACTATTAACATGAGGAGCTCATTCTAGAGAAGACTTCAATATAAAGTGTGTTTAAGGGTTATATTAAAAATCCCTTAAAATGATTCCTTTTTCTATCCAAAATTACATCATTTTTTCTATACAAACACAATTTTTTAAAATACATTTAAAAAACCCTTATGTAAGTGCATTAAAATACACCATTTTTTGAAAATTCCATTAAAAAAGCGCTTATGTAAGTACAATCTTGTAGTACAAAGCCCGATTTGAATAAAGTGGTTACGCATGTTTGAGGAGTTTCAAGCTGAGGCCAACCCTTCGATCACAAACACGTGCGCATGTGACAGCTAGCATTGCCATTGCCTACTATGACTATAAATATTGAGCCATTGCCGTTTTTTTTTCTATACAAACATAATTTTTTAAAATACATTAAAAAAGCCCTTATGTAAGTACATTAAAATACACCATTAAAAAAATCCATTAAAGAAGTCCTTATGTAAGTACTTGATTTTGAAATTTATCTCCAAAATGTGAATTTAAAAATACTTCTAGTAGACTCACGGGATACATTAACATATTTTTTAGTGAACCCCTTCAGATTGTGAGAGTGGATGGCACCAAAGTACTCGAACCTTTGTTGGAAAAAATCCAGTTGGATTTGCATATGTGCGAAATTAAGAAATGATGTGGATGCAACCACTCAATGTTGAACATAGGTACAACAAAGAGAGATAATGCCATGTCCTTGTTTTAAGGTCTCCGCACTTGCTACCCAATAAGAGCTCTATTCACTCTTTAGCATGCACACACACAACTTCCTGCTTTGCTAGTTTTGCTGAGAAAGTTCATTGAGATGAACCTTCCCCCTTCCTATGTATCTATGTGTGTATGTGCATGTGTGTGTGTGTGATGAGATTGATTGCGCTTGTTGTTGTTTTGCTTTAGGTGTTGACAATTTTGCCTTTTGGAGCCTGCCCTACTATGCTAGTTATTTTGCTAATGTAGACTATTAACTCGAGGATTCATTCTATAGAAGAGTTGAATATATAAAGTGTGTTTAAGGGTTATATTGAAAATCCCTTAAAATGATTCCTTTTTCTATCCAAAATTACACCATTTTTTTTCTATACGAACATAACTTTTTAAAATACATTAAAAAAGCCCTAACATAAGTACACTATTTTTTCTATACAAACATAATTTTTAAAAATACATTAAAACACCCTTATGTAAGTACATTAAAATACACCATTTTCTAAAAAAATCCATTTAAAAATCCCTTATGTAAGTACAATTTTATAAATTTATCTCCAACATGTGAATTTAAAAAATACTTGCAGTAAACTCATGTGATACATTAAAATATTTTTAGTGAAACCCTTGAGATTGTGAGAGTGGATGGCAGCAAACTACTCTAACCTTTGTTGGAAAAAATCCAATTGGCAGCAAACTACTCTAACCTTTGTTGGAAAAAATCCAATTGTATTTGCACATATGTGTGAAATTGAGAAATGATGTGGATGCAACAACTCAATGTTGAACATAGGTACAACAAAAAGAGATAATGCCATGTCCTTGTTTTAAGGTCTCTACACTTGCTACCCAATGAGAGCTCTATTCAATCTTTAGCATCTACACACATAGCTTACTACTTTGCTAGTTTTGCTCACAAAGTTCATTGAGATGAAACTCCCCCCTTCCTCTGTCTCTATGTGTGTGTGTGTGTTGTGTATTTAAAAATATGCCGAGATAAAGTGTACTGAACGATGCTCAAAACTCCTCCTTTTATTACAAGAGTACTAAGGGGATGATGATGCTTCTCTCTCTCTCTCTCTCTCTCTCTCTCTCTCTCTCTCTTCTCACAAAATAAATATTCTCTCCATTTCTATAAGAAGAAAAGCATTATTCCCTAATTAGGCATGTGGAAGACAAAAAAAAGATGGAGGAAATATAAGGAATTCTATTTAAAGCCTTGTCATTAACTCTTAACTTCTAATTCGGAGCCTTTCTGTGACATCGAGACATATTTTGGATCTAAGGAGAATGATAATTATGCAAGGAACTAAACAAGAACTAAAATTATTACAATTAACCCTCCACTTTAGTTACCTCAAGCTCATACATTTGAAAGCTTATCTATCCTAGTCACCACCTACACAAGTGGCCTACCCATTTGGTTCATGAGCTCCCCTACAACACCTCATCCACAACATAATTTGGGATTTACACTTTCAACTACTCCATTTACAATTAACACGAAATCTAACCTTGGAATAATACAACTTAAAATGCAACTTGGCATTACACCCATGGTCCTAAAAATCAATATAGGGGCAGTATAACTCAAAATGCAATGCAACTTGCCATTTCAACCATGCTCCTAAAAATAAGTAGGTTGATGCTAGAAGATCATTCTCTAATAGTGTTGTTTTATGGTTGTGTATGAACCTTTGATACATTCTTGAGATGTAAAGACCCTTGGCACCCAGCAAGATAGAGTAGGTTGAGGTCAACATAGAACTATATACAAATTAGAGTTTGAACACTAGAAACTGATTGGTCACAAAGGAAATAACATTGCCTTGTTAAAATAGTATGTGAGTTCCTACTCATGGAATTATATTATGGCATTGTCATATGCAAGAATCTTCTTGAAAGAATCATTTGCAAGTGAGGAAAGTTCAAAGCGCCTTTGTGTCACAAAGATTGGGTTAGTTGTTTGGAAGTTGTTGGAATAGCCTTAGAGTTGTTGACTAACCAACCGCCCTAGGAATGAAAGGATGTAGATCTGTTTCAACGGAGGATGCTTAAGGATGTAGATCTGTTTCAACGGAGGATGATTAGTTATAAATCCATTGGCTTTTTGTTGGAGTCACTTTTGTGTAAATCCATTGTTGGAGTCACTGTTGTGTAAAAGGGGATCTGGGACGTTCCAATGAACTAAAAGTTGCGGCTAGTCTTGGCTCTCCTTGTTGGGGGCATGGGCGTCAACGGCTCATGATTACTACACGCAGAGTCTGGTAGAAAGCCTAATTTGAATAAAGTAGTTACGCGTGTTTGAGGAGTTTCAAGCCGAGACAAACCGCACTCGCCGACCCCCCTTCGATCACAAACACGTGCGCATGTGACAGCCACCATTGCCATTGCCTACTATGACCATAAATATTGAGCCATTGCCATGGCCGTGAACTGAGCTCACTGGGCCTGCTATTCTCTCTCACAAATTTGTGTAGATTGAAGTGATAAACTAGGGCTCATAGTCTGTCTGTCTGTCTCTCTCTCTCTCTCTCTCTCTCTCTCTCACACACACACACACACAGAGTGTCAATCGCAGCCCACAATGAAGCGCGCCGTTCTAATCGCAGCTTTTCTAGTAGTTATGTACTGCAACTTGCTCCCTGCTGCTACAAGTGCAACCAACACTTCTGTTGTGTCAGCAGCTTGCGACAAGCTTGGCATCCCGCAGGGCAGTGCCTTCTGGAGCCACCTGGGCTTTCTATTTACCCGGCTGGTGGAGAACACCCCCTACACGGAGGGCTACTCCTTCAAGACCCGCACGGGCGGTGGCGACGATCCCGCCTTCGGCGAGGCCTGCTGCAAAGCTTCCTGCTCGCCTTCGCAATGCGACGAATGCCTTCGGCAGCTCTCTAGCGACATATGGCGAATCTGCAACAGTGCTCTCGGAGCCCGCGTTGAGTACCCTGATTGCTGGATCCACTATGAATGCTACAACTTCTAAGGGACCCTTAGAGATCAGGTCGCTGCTCTATAGTATTAGAAAGTTCGCCATGATATTCTCTCTCGCACACACATTTATTATCGTCATAATCCACCACTGTTGGTGTTCTAGCTTAATGCATACGAGATATTGTTGTTCTATAGATATGTCACCTTGGGTCTTGAACCTCAAGGTCCTATACTTTATGGAATAAACACTTGGAATTGAACACACAAAATGCGATGGCATGGGAAAATGTTTATTTCCTACTTGGCTTTGTTCTTTTGGTAATTCGAAAGCTTGAAACTAGTGCATTAAGAGAATTGTTTGTTGTCCTCACAAGAAAGGAGCAACACCCTCGGAAAAGCAGAAACTCAGCATGCAAAATGATAGCCTACCAAATTACTTTAATTCGCAAACTTGGCAAGGTCATCTCTAGATGCGAATAATGTTTTGTTCTTTTCATTGAATTGCCTTATAATACTTGATTTAAACCGAAAGGATTTCTAATGATGTGTTTAAGAAGCTCCATAGCATTAAACATTCCAAAATCGTGCGTGGGGCACAAAATGCATGAAGTTTTATAGATAAATATTACGATGCTTTTGAGTAATATCGAGTCAATGAACATATCAAAAGCATACAAAGGATGAAAGCTTAATGAAAACGAGAATGACCTCATTTTTCCACGTCTATAGTCGATTAAATGACAAATATGAAAAGTTTTTATGGGAGCTTAATTCTTCTTCTAATATCATAACACGAGAGAGAGAGAGAGAGAGAGAGAGAGAGAGAGAGAACACAAAATGAGTAATGCATGTACCTTCACAAATAAAGACTTATCTGGCACTTGCACATAGTGCTTCACAACATTGAACCTTACATGTGTATGTTTTACACCTACTAAAGTTACTTCTTGAAATGCCATTGAAGAGTTTGATATTTATACTCTTAATGGCATACATATGTACAGTGGTCCTAGATATCCAAGAAAACAATATACAAAAGTTTTAAATGTGTGAGTCCATACTTTTAGTGTTTCATGCATGGCAATACCACATAAGTGTTTTTTTAATGAATACAGCAAATGAATGATATCGTCTATTAATGAAAAACATATGGCATTTTTTTGAGAATATATATTGCAAATTTTAGAGCATTTTTTTCTAAGGAAATCTTTTAGGAAATGCCAAATTAAAATATTCGGTACTTCCAAAAGGTTTTTTTTTCTAGAAGGGATATTTAAAGAGAATTTGGAAAACTCTTTACTCAAGAGGAAAGGTTTTTCCAAAATGACACAAAAATGTGGCTAACATTAACAGCCTAAGAGGTGGGATATGAATACTCATAGTCTTCTCATAAAACAAAATAAAATGCATACTTTCAGAATTCTAAATATGATCAGAGATTCAAATTGTCAAATGATCATGTTTATAAAATAAAAAAATCTATGCTAGAGAACAAGGTCCATAGCTAAGTCATGGACAAAAATTATACTATCACAATTGAATTTAAGTACTCTACATCCATGTTTACACCATCACTATCTTGAACATGATGCATCACTTGCATATCCTATGATGATTTAGATCTATAAAGCATATTTCTTTGATCTATCCATAAGATCACTGTCTTCATCACATTGAGTCTATCACATTGTATGTACTTTTGGTTACACCACCAGAAAACTATATTTTACACTATAACACATGGGGGGCATAACAGCGTTTATTTTGTCAGGATGTCGGGGATTCTATTCGTTGCTCCGCAGCAAAATTTCACTGCTCAACAACGCTTCTAGCAACAAAATTTTGTTGCTCCACAATGCTTATAGCAGCAAAATTTTGCTACTGTGGGCAGTGCCTATATCACTGAAATTTCACTGTTGTACAGTGAAACTACGCTGCTATTTTTTCACTGCATGAAATTCCAAAGAGTTGTTGGATGCTGAATTTTAGAAACACGTTACATTTAAAAAATATCCATTAGAACCCTTGGAGCCATGTTTCGAGCAAAAATAAAAGATAATTGAACATTTTTGAGAAGCGAAACAATGTCAAGATCATGAATCTATCCCATCTTGTAATAAATCCATATGTGTTGCTTCATCAATGTCTATATCTAATGGAAGCTCAATAAATCCAATGTGTTGCTTCATCAATAAATCCATATGTGTTGCTTCATCAATGTCTATATCTAATGGAAGCTCAATGAAAAGATGGGGTTCCATATCAATATCAATATCACTATCATGATCCAATGAAGCACTGTCAATGATTGATAGGTGACTCATCATCTTCATCGGATTGATGTTCCTCATGGTCTTGATCAGCTCCCTCCAAAATGTTTTCTTCATTGTCTTCTTCCAATGAGCCGATTTGAGGTAGTACTTGCACCTCATCCAGAGATTCGGCCTCCATATCTTGATCTTGAAAGATATGTTTTGATCAAGGAAAAACTTGTATAACATACCACCACTTTGGATCAATTCGATCCGCGTGAAACACAACCTAATATCACAAAGCAAAGGGGTTACACTTTTATTATACTACATCAAGATTTAATTTGGGATTGATTGGATTACTAACTTATTGACATTCAGTGAAGTAGTACAAAAGTATCTTTCTCAATGATCATTCCAAAACTTGGTGGAATCAATTTGAAAGAACCAATTCGATCGGCGTGAAACACAACCTAATATCACAAAGCAAAGGGGTTACACTTTTATTATACTATATCAAGATTTAATTTGGGATTGGTTGGGTTACTAGCATGTTGACAGTGAGTAAGGTAGTACAATAGTATCTTTCTCATCATTCTGAAACTTGGTGAAATCAGTTTGAAAGAACCGATTTGGATGTTTCTTCACGGTTGCTTGAGCACCTCTATATATCACCTTGAACCATTTGACATCAAAGATGAATAGAACAAATGCTCTAAATCCAACCTCAAGAATATCGTGAATAGTTCCACAATACTCAAGATTGTCCTCTATAACATTGGTATCATGTCTACTAGCTCGACTGTCTTGCTCATCAAAAGTTGCCATCACACTACATCAAATGTGTTTCTTTTAGAATCCACACACTCCGTGCAAAAGTGCCTTCCCTTTGACCATATTGCATTATATAGTTTGTACTAATATTGAACAAAAGCATGACATTTAGTATAGTGCATTAAACAAGGCATATACGTGAGAATTTGATAGAGATGAAGAATGTACTTACGTGGGATTCACATCCTCTTGGATACTCATGCTCTTCTCTTTTGATCATCTCTCCATTTCGCCATGCCATCGTTATTGCCATACAAAGCCATTCTATATTGATCACATTTGGTAGAGGTTTCAAGTTAGGCGGGAATGGCAAGCGTCTATTTGCTCTTCTAAAAGCTCTTCTCTCATCCATTCATCTATTGATTGCATCGTTATATCTCCCAATAGTTGGGTTTTGGAAAAATCGAGGGATTAGTCTCTTGTCTGGATATCCATGGGTGAGGCCCCGAGTGAGAGGCTCTATTCTACGCAAGAAGTGCTACTTCCGCTGCTAGCACCTTGGAATTCATTGCGCGCGAAGGGGGCAGGGATCTTTCAAGGCTCAACCACTTTCTCTTTGCCTTTATGTGATGTACCAACTACATTTTTATGATTGGTATTATAAGCACTCCATGTTCTATCAACGGAACCGCTAGATGAGGACTCTCCTAGTCCACTCAATGACTGTGATTGCTGAGTTGCATTCTGTGGAACCACATATTCACTTACATCAACCCCAACAGCATCTTTTTTAGCAGCATCCCAGCTACTGATCTCATCAAATACATCATCCTTGCTTACCCTCAATTCATGTGTAGTAGGATTATAATATCTATATCCCTGTTGGTCAAGGGAATACCCAATAAACACATATTTTTCTACTTTTGGATCTAGCTTATTATGCAACTCATCTGGCACATGCATATATGCAATACATCCAAAAGCTTTCAAGTGAGACAAATCAAGTTTCTTGCCAATAAACTTCTCCTTTGGCATTACATCATGTATGGCTGCATCAAGAGTCATGTTCATGATATAAACTACTGTAGACATAGCCTCAACCCAATAGCTATGTGGCATATTCTTCTTTGCCACCATCAATGCTTGTGCTATCTCTGCAATGTTCTTATTTTTCCACTCAGCAACTCCATTTAAGAGGGCACCATCCACATCCACGTTGTATGGTAGGGTGCGTGGATTGAATGGTGGAATGGGTCTCCTGGGGAATGTATAGATGAAGAGGCCCCCTATTGGGGAGACACATCGGGAGACCTTCTGCTGCTTCTTGCCAAAGTAAAAGCAGCCTACACCGCCCCGCTAGCACGTCTACTATGCCCTCAGACTCCCTACTATGTCGTCATCATTTTGTGAAGACAGATGTGAGAGGGACCAAGGTGGGTCTAGTCGAGGAATGTGGTGTAGTCTCATCACAACCATATGGTGATAGGCCTGTACCACTCGGCCCCATGCCTATCAAAGGCGTGGTCGAGGCCCCAACTGGCCAAGTGGGGTAGATTGCACCCATGGTGTCGACTGGCCCAATTGTAAGCCCTCTTGCATATAAGACTAAAAAATAAGACTTATAGAATGTATAAAAGATTAACTTTGTGTATGTGAGAAGGTTTGGTGGAACCTTACACGTTTCTGAGTAACAAGCTTGCTACCCATATCGTTCATTTACAATAGATAGAAAATTTGCCACATCAAGGTCTTGTGAGAGGGGTCGATAGACATTGCCTATACATACATGCATGAGGGAACAAAACACAATTGCTCTAACAAAATCCATGCTTAAAGCTTAGACAAAAAATACATGTGATATTAGAACATTATTAAGACCTCCTACAATACTGCTTAGACAAATAGGGTGGATAGTGTCCCTTTTGGATAATAGTTTTTGAGGACTTTCCACACGCTCCCTACTATTAAAACCAAAGGAAACTCCTCTTTTACAAGAGAAAGATAGTGAGAAGATTGAGGCATCCCCCTCCACTATAACCACCTACTCACAGACAACCACTCCTAACTTGACATAAACAGCATTCTAGATGGCATATAAAAATGCCCCATACACTACAAGACACTGCTGCCATACACGTGTTCGATACACGTAAGTTATGAGCGCGTGTATGGTCGCGCATGTATATGAGTAGTATCGGACGCGCGTATATTGGCATCTACATTCGCGTGTATACTGGTTTCAGAAACGCGTGTACCAGCGCGTGTATATATGCGCAATTATACACGCGTGTATATTGAGTTCAGAAATGCGTGTAAAAGAGCATGTATATACATATAAAAACTATTTTATAGACGCAATTATAGACACGTAATTACACGCGATAACAGAGAACTTTATTAAGAAAAACTCCATTCCTTTAAAAAATTAAAAACCATTTTCTTTAAACCATCTCATAGTACATTACAGTATATATCATTACACAATCCCACTACATGCATTTACAACAATGTAATATATTCAAAAATAAATCATGAGATGATAATTAAAAGACAACGTATATAATAGAAATGTCATCAATTTAGAATGATACAGTGATGGATTGGTTAGGGTTCGATCTCATCTTCAATAAGATCCATCCTTGCTAAACGATCAACATCAATATCCATTTGATCAATTTGTAAGGCTACGATTAAATTTATTCCACTATCAATATTCTGTCCATTGATAATGGTACTGATGCCCTGATCATCCTCATCAACATCACCATCATCCTCAATGGTAGGGTCATCCTCATGATCATGAGAAATGGCACGCTCATCCTCATTATCATGATCATCTCTTATTTCTTGATCATCGATCACAACATCTTCATTAGCATGTTCGACATCATCTTCATTGCGGCTTGCTACATCCTCCATATGCTCCATATCAGTGAATGTATTATACATCACTTTGGAACGTGGTGCAATAGGGATGACGTACCACCATTCAATGTCATGCACCATTGGCAGATAGATAACCTACTCAAATACACATACTACAGTAATTAATTAGCATATCAAAAGTCAAGGGGTGCACGAGCTTAGATATATATGTACATGAAACACATTAGTAAAAAAATGCATACCTGCTCACATTGTTGTGACAATACGAGCCTATCTTTCTTTGTTTGCCAAAACTTTGTAGAGTCAATAGTTAGATAGCCACTTGCATGGCGTTTTATCGTTGCATTAGGCCCTTTTTCCACCATGTTCATTTGCCATTTGACATCCAAAACATACACAAAGAAGCGACGAAAGCCAAGCCTAAATATGTCTTGGATTGTGCCACAATAATCATCCATTTTTCCATTGGCTCCCTCAAAGCTACTAATGACACTGCAATCTTGTGTATTCCTCTTTTCATCAGTTCTTTGTGTTCAAAAATGCTTGCTTTCACACCATATAGCATTGAACATAGTGCACTGGACCAAAATAGAAGCAATATTTGTGTAAGCAATGTGAATAAATATTAAAAGCAAATCACTTACAACTAATGCAAAACATTAGTTCTATGTACCTTTAACATTAGTTCTATGTACCTTTAACATGCATCCTCGTGCAAACTCCCATTCTTCCACTGTCATATGCAGCCCCTCGCCTCTCTCTGCTCTCTCCATTTCCTCATGCAACCAATCAACATGGATATCATTCGGAAGTGTTGCTAGATGCTTAGGGTATGCCTTACGAGAGCCATGTTGCCTTCAAAAGAGAGCTCTTTCTCCTTGCCTTTTTGTCTTTGCATCCTCATATCTTGTAACCCATCTGCTCATCACATCACTATTAAGGATGCACGTGAAATTGAGATCATCAATCAATGTTCTGTCAATTACTTTACTCTGTCCTTTTCCTTGAGGCACAATAGAGGTCATCCTCAAGTCCTCTTCATTGCTCCATAGTCGCGGCAAAGAGTTGTCTACCTGACCAAGAAATTCTAAAATATATACAAGAGACTCTTGTATCAACCAACCCTCGGCCATGCTTCCTTCGGGCCTTGCACTTTGCCTCACAAAGTCTTTTAAGGTCTTCATGAAGCGCTCTAGGAAGAACATCCAACGTGCATGCACAGTGCCACATAAAGCAATTTCGTCCACTAAATGCACAATGAGATATAGTTGACTTGTGAGAATGGTTCGCGAAAAAGTCTCCTCTACCAAACAAACCACCTCCACTGCCATAACACGCGCATCATCCAATGTGGCTGGATCAATTGCTTTGGAATTAACATATCTGAAAAATAAATGAATAGTACGTTAGATCTCATGCACGTTCATTTTGCAAGGTATAATGAAGGGTGATCTGACAAGGGTTTTACATACCTCACAAGCTTGCCCATCTGACATGGGTTTTACATACCTCACAAGCTCGCCCATCTTATAAATACATTTTTTCAAACTCTTGTTTGCACAATGGTCGATGCTAGTAGGTAGTATGAATTGCGCACATAAGAGCACATGTATATATGGTTTAGGGCATTACAAAATTTAATTTCAATGTACAAGACTTGGAAAACACTTACTTGGAGAATCTTGTGCCAATCGTGGGACTTTAACCCATATAGTTGCTCAACGCCTCTTTTCTTAGTGGTTGTAAAGGCTCCCTTCAATGATCTCATGCATCCAGTGGGAGTACGCAAAATGGTGATGACCTGCTTTACTTGCTTCTCCTCTTTCTTTGATATAATCCATGGTGCAAGCAGAAGACGAACGTGCCCACCCTCCTCTCGTGGGGCCAAGCTTGACGCATACGTCCTGCGACCCGCAAGTCCTCCCGTATGCTAACATTGTCTCGTTTACCAATAACATGTTCCATACCAGATCCCACATTCTTGAAGATGTGCATGGGATCAAGAAGATGGTTGATCTTAAGATGGATCCAATATGGTAGCCGACACAAGGGATTGCTCTATGTGATCTTTAATCCAATTAGAGACTACACAAAACAAGATTAAAAAACATTACTATACCTGTTCATGCCATTTGGAGGAAGAACATTTGTAGACTCCGAAATACGCTTCTAATCTTTTGCACGAATTTTTTTGATTGAATGTTAGTCTTACTAGCAATATATTTACGATGATCTGACGGAATAAAACGATGATGATTATCGAATATGGTCTTACACAAACCGTCAGCATACTCATGTACTAAAAACGAAGGGCCACAAACAGGACATGCATGTTTACCCGATGTTTTCAAACCTGTTAAAATATAAATAAAAGTTAGAATAATAAAGTCAATAGTTATAATTAATATAGCCAATAGTATTAGAGTAGGGAGGTAATTAGAATTCTTACCAGAACAATCGTTGTGTCCTACAAAGTCACGCATTGTCCACATCAACACTGCTTTTAAGTCGAAGTGTCGAGAGGAGGGAGGCCTACTAATGTCCACCACCAGAACACCTCTCCATAGTTCCTCCAACTCATCAATCAACGGTTCGAGATAAACATCCATATGCTTGACTTTATGTTTCCCTGGAATTAGAAGGGATAACATAAGATGTCCCTTCTTGATCGCCACCATTGATGGTGGAAGGTTGAATAATCCAATCCTCCAAGAGATGTCACATAACGCCTCGCTATGTCTCTTGAGGTGGGTAGTCTATTCCCCTTTGGAAGTATGTTTGATAATAGCTTGCATCCAATATCATCAATTAGCCCTAAACCCTAAATCCTAAACCCTTAACCCTTAACCACTAATTCAAATTTACAAGTTAGAATGCTTACTTCAATAATGCGTCAAGACTTGCATTGCTCCATCCATAAACTGTTTGTATATTGAGTAGTTCAAGTGAAGCACGTAAAATAGAGAATGTGCACCCTTCAAAAATCGGTGTCGATGAAGCCTTGTAAAGATGCTCTT
Organism: Cibotium barometz; assembly: GCF_041138505.1. Classification (NCBI taxonomy): domain Eukaryota; kingdom Viridiplantae; phylum Streptophyta; class Polypodiopsida; order Cyatheales; family Cibotiaceae; genus Cibotium; species Cibotium barometz. Next base: position 7,762,109 of record NC_141057.1, on the reverse strand, counting down.
GTTCCATATCATCGTCATCCATACCTTTGGGATCATCCCTAAAAAGATACCACACCATATCATCAAACACTCCCTCTTCCACAACTTTGTGGGGTGCAGGGCTATTGTCATCCCTTTCCCACTCATCTGTGATAATAGATCCCGAAGCTCCAGCATCATCTCGTCGACGCTTTACGTGCTCTCGCCGTGCGTAGGGCACCATGTTAGGGTGTGGTACTGCATCCTGCTTCAATTAGAGCATATATATTACAACTCCATTAACTTGGACACCATGAGTCATTTGAATACTATCAATTTATATCTACTCACCTCTAAACCTGTTTGATTCCATTCTCCATACATGGAGATGTGATTCAAGGTAATTCGACGCACTCGTACAATGCATCCTTGACATCGATTACACATACACTTGATACTTTGTCCCAACCACACAAAGCGATTACGATGATGCATTGTCTCATCCTCACCAGAATTGCTTGAAGAGGTTGATGACATCCATGTACAAAAGAGCAAACACATAATCATAATTAGTTTTTAATGAAAGTATAAAAAGTCTCTATATCCTGTGTTGATCGCGTGTAATAGCGCGTCTCACTGTTTTAAATCGCGTGTAACAGCGCGTCTAGCTGTGTAAAATTGCATGTATGAACGCGGCTGTTTATTATACATGCGCATATACACGTGCTCCTACACGCGACCACCTGTCTATACCTAACACATAACCTGCCGCCTTCTCCAAAAACAATTTTCAAACTCCATCTTTCCTCTCCTTCGTCATCGCCAAATCTTCCCTCTGCAACACAGAGAACTAAAGCCAAGTGCAAGGAGCAGACACGGGTGAAGGAAACCAGCCAAAAAGAAGACTCACTTTTCCAGAGGTGAGTCAGTTTGTCCTTTCTTTCCTTCCATTTGTTTATGGGATTGTCTCTTTTCCTTATGCGATTGTCTCCGTCCTTCTCTCGTCGTGCCTGCTTCAGTATTTTTGTGAACGATAGTGATAGTCTGGGCTTTCTTTTTAAGAAAGACTTGTTGGTGGTCTGTCGTGTTTGAAAACGTTTTTGCGCAGGCCGCGTGTACGAGCTCGTGTATGTCTATGTGTACCCTGTTTGCACAGATTGTTCACGTGCAGATACACGCATTTTTGGACAGGTTTTTACACGCGACTGTGTTTGTCCTTGTATAAGGGTGTAGAAAAGTGTCATTTATAGAGTCATAAAATTGTCATCAGAATTGTCATCTGAGTTGTCATCAAAAGTGTCATTCAAGTTGTCATCAGAAGTGTCATTTAGGTTGGGATTTGAAGAGTCGGTTAGGATTTGAATAGTTACTTAGGAATCGAAAGGTAAAGAGTCATTTTGAATATGAAGAGTCACCTAGGAGTCTTTTTAAAAGACATAGCCTTCTTGTAATCGTGGAAGAAAGCACGTGGAAGCAAGCAAGTAAGTGTGGGTGTGAGAAATCAAGAATCAGTTTATCAGTTTCAGTTTTCAATTTCGTCTCTCTCTCTTTCTCATCTCTCTGAGGAATGCTCCAATGAGAGTCTCTTGTGTGTGTTTGTGGAAATCTTGTTGAAGCCACAGCTTCAACAGTTGGCGATCAACACGGTGGGTATCCTGTCTCTTGCTGGCGGAGGTTAGCAAGCAGAAGCAGTGAAGCATACACATGGCTGATTGCAGAAGGCGTCAGGAAGGTTGGTGTGGATGGCGCCAAGCCAAAGGCGCAAATCATAGTAGTCAGGAGGTTCTTGAATGCTGCAATTCAATCAGGAATTCTTTATTCAGCGACACCAGGGCGAATCCATTAACCAGGGAAGCAGTTTGGCTAGCTGATTTCAGCACCTATGCAGATAGCGTTGCTGTGTGGAGATGGCAATTGCAAGGCTCAATCATCGTACTATTTTCTGTGAGCAATTTGGCTAATTCCAAGGAGGAAGCGATTTCTTTTGCTGTTCAAAGTTCATTCAAGGTGGGCAGTTTGGCGCTCATGGCGGCGGTTCAGAATACACGGCTCAAAGGGGTTGCATCAGGCGTCAAGAGAGGAGCACTGGTGCAGCCGAATGTGAGAATATTTTGCAAAAGGGCGGATGCCAGAAGTAATCAATATTTTTTGTCTTAATAAAGGCCACCATCGATAATTTCATATGCACATTATTTTTTGTCAATGGTTCGACTGTATATGCAGCAGAAGCTTCATTTCTTTTCATGCCATATGCTATGGTTACACCGGAGCGGGTTCACGTTGCTAGATTTCAAAATGGAGGAGATACAGATGTTGCAGAAGGGTGAATCATCAGAGGCGCGTTTTCTTTTCTAATTTCGTATGGCTGTTTTTATGGTAGCAATTCAGGAGGCTGTTCATGTGCGGTAATGGTGAAGTTACAGATGAGGACCTATTGCAATCGGTTAAGGAGAGTTTTAATGCATTCAAGGGAGTCGTGCAAAGAAAATCAGTGTGAGGAGTTGATGAAGATGGAGTCTTTCAAAGTGTTGACATCAAGAGAAGCTTTTTGAAGCGGATTCAAGAAGATGACTTTTTGCAAGGATGGAGTGTTCCAAAGGAGGCATACCGATAAAGAGAAGATTGGATGTACTACCTAGCAACGCGAAGCCGGCAAGAAGCACGAATCTTCGAAAAGCTGATGGAGGAGTCTTTTGGTGAATCAATGCCAAGAGAGATTTTCAATTATTGTCTCAAAATTCAATGTAAACCCTGGGAAAAGGCATTTGACCTCTCTTAAGGGAATTTGTGGGTTCTCAATTGCTACGCAAATGTTCCCTCGTGCGTGCCACGCAAATATTCCCTCGTGCGTGCCAGTGTATAAGGGTGTAGAAAAGTGTCATAAAACTGTCATCAGAATTGTCATTTGAGTTGTCATCAAAAGTGTCATTCAAGTTATCATCAGAAGTGTCATTTAGGTTGGGATTTGAAGAGTCTGTTAGGATTTGAATAGTTACTTAGGAATCGAAAGGTCAAGAGTCATTTTGAATATGAAGAGTCACCTAGGAGTCTTTTTAAAAGGCATAGCCTAATTGTAATCCTGGAAGCAAGCAAGCAAGTGTGGGTGTGAGAAATCAAGAATCAGTTATCAGTTTCAGTTTTCAATTTTGTCTCTCTCTCTCTTTCTCGTCTCTCTGAGGAATGCTCCAATGAGAGTCTCTTGTGTGTGTTTGTGGAAATCTTGTTGAAGCCACAGCTTCAACAGTCCTTAAAGTTCACCCATGCTTGCGTGTCTTGCTTGTCCTCTTGTCCAGCTTGCATGTTTGGTCATCCAAAGCAGATTCTTCATGTATATACTTTTATTTTTGCAAATTCTTCATGGATCCAGGTTCTTCATCTGATCCATTTGCGTACGGCACTTGGATGATGGAGATGCTAAATCATTTTAGGCGCCATCCTGGTCCAATTGAGCTTACAGAGTACATGTATGCCCATCCCCCTCCTGGATTCCCTGGTATGGTCACCCCGCCCCCGAGTATCCATGTCACTCCACTGCCGTCTATGCCTGCGAGTTCGGCGAGACGGCATGCAACTTCTCCTCTTCCACGCCCACCGAGGAGACATACCCCGTCCCAGACACACTCACGCACACCCTCCCAAGCACCGTCACATCAAGGCTCACAACTACCATCACGTACTCCCTCACAGCCATAGTCACGTACACAGTCACGTACACAATCCCCCAGTCGTGACTCCACCCACAGTACAGAGTAGAGCAAACGCCATAGTAAAAAGAGTGGGAGTGGAGGATGCGGCGGGTGCTTTGGTGGGGGAGGTAGTAGGGCACGCGGTGAGAGAGGAGATAGAGGGAGAAGAGTTAGAGGAGACAGTGAGGATGATGAGGAGGTCAGAGAGGTGGAGGGAGTGATTTACTATGATGTGATGGATAGGGGCGGGGTAGTGATGGATGCGAGGGGGAAAGAGGTAATGGAGTACATGCATGGGGTAGTTTCAAACTTGTACAGAAATTGTTTTATTAAACTTAAAGATCAAAATAGCCGATTAGTTAGGGAGGTGATAGATGCTGTACATAGTTGGTACCCTAATCCCCCACATGAGACATTCTCGGATGTATGGGGAAGGACACGAATAAGGGAGATCTTAAGTAATAAAAGATCTCACCTAAAGAAACTCGCATACGATGATGGGCTAAATGTAGCTGCGGGTGGCTATCCTACCGAGAAACCTAGCACTGCGCACAAATGTGAGTGGAAGGAGGCAAAGAAACGAGTAGAGGGTGGTGTGAAGAGCAGGCAGCATGTGGAGGCACGATGGATCTATATGGAGACCATTGGATCTTCGCATTTCGGATTTGGCGGCATCAAGTCATGGGAGGTAGAGTTCGTAAGTATCTTGCCACTTTATTTGATTGTTTACTTAATTCATTGATTCTATGATTGTTTTAATCTTACAAATTGTGTTGATTATGTTACAGCGAGACGGGTTATGGGGAGGAAGCCCATAGCCCACAATACTGGGTATGCTCGCTGGCATAGCAGACGTGACATGTGGGCCCTCTTCAGAACCGAGGGACGTATTATGGACGTGCAGTTTGAGATGGCCATGAGACCATACGATCGACAGATACTTGAAAACTCTAAACGAATGATTTTGGTTTTTTGAATTATATATATATATACTTATATACGATATATTACTTGAACAGGCACAAGCTGTTACTGCACCTGCCTACTGATGCTCCTGCACTGATGATCCACTCACCTCCACTGCTCCTGCTAGACATGAGCACTACTCATCAGACATGTATACCGATGTGAGCTCATCTAATCATGGAGGGAGCAGCGGGTCATCATCTGGGTCTGAGTAGTACTCGGACTTATAGTATCACATTCCATATTGAGGATTTGGTTGTATATATATTTTTGTAACTGAAGCCATGGGCTTTTTTAGACAAACCAATTTGATTTTGTATATATTTGTTTATAATTAAAGCCATGGGCTACTTCGATATGTGGATCCCTTGTATATATGTGTACACATAAAATTTTGATAGTAATATTGAATCGTGAATTGATAGTATTGCATTCATGTCTGTCTTGAATCGTGTATTGACAATGTATGCATTCATGTCGTTCTTGAATCGTGTATTGACAATGCACTAAATCTTCCTCGTGGATGGTGCAATGCACCAAAAAAAAATCCAGAGAGTGCTATTAGGTGCTGGAATGCTGGAACAGCATTTAGGTACCAAATCGCACTCTCTGGATTTTTTTTTTGCTCTTTGTTCGCGTGTATAGACGCATCAACTTTGTAAAAGTCGCGTGTATATACGCGGATACTCTGTGACATGCGCGTGTATAATCGCAGCTAAACTGACAAAATGCGTGTATAAGCCCTCGTATCAGCGCGTCTGACTGCGTCTATACATGCGCTTTTACACGCATGTCTCTGGCCGCGATGATACACGGGCCCACTACTTTTTTTCCACAAGTCATTTTTCGTGACTAGGAGCGCAGGTATGAGCCCGATCCCTTGTAGTGATATCTCTATGCATAAGTCTAAACCCTAAACCCGGCACCCAAGGGTGAAATAAACATGAGGTTGAATGAATAAGAGAGCTTACCTCAACAATGTCAAGCCAACCAAGAAAAAACAAAAACACAAAGCTTAGACAATAAAGGCAACATGTAATATTAGAAAATTGTTAAGACCTCCTACAATACTACTCAGACAAGTAGGGTGGAAGTGCCACTTTCGGATGATAGCTTCTGAGGGATTTCTACATGCTCCCCACTATTAAAGCCAAAGGAAACTCCTCTTTTACAAGAGAAGGATAGTGAGAAGATTGTCTCCCCCTCCACTATAACTACCTACTCGCGGATAACCACTCCTAACTTAAAATGTCGCATTCTAGATGGCATATAACAATGCCCCATATCTCTATGCATAAGCATGTGCATAGTCTATGGATACCCTATGCATAGCTTATGCATAGCCCATGCACACCCTTATACATAGCTTATGCATACCCTTATGCATAGCCTATGCATAGCTTATGCATAGTCCATGCATAGCCTATGCATAGGGGCCATAGGCTTTTGACCTAAACCTAATCCTTGGTAGCCAAGGGTACAAAAACACAAAAGAGAAGAAGCATAAATAAAGAATGGAAAAAGAGGGCTTACCTCTTCTAGCCGAATCCGTATGAACCATTGCGTAGCGGAACCCTTGGCACGTTTTCTTGAATATACCTACAAAAAATGATCATAATAAATTAAAATATTAGTTCATTAGCACTATGCATAGACTATGCATAAGAACTATACATAGGGTATGCATACCCTATGCATAACAACTATGCATAGGGTATGTATAGGCTATGCATAAGCACCCCTTTGTATGAGGGATGTTCATACTCCACATTGCGAGCAAACTTGGAGCTATTGAACTTGCAAACAGCTTATGGATGGAGTGATGCAAGTGTCACAAATCTTCTTTGGTAAGACTACCTCATTCTATTCTCTCAAATAGAAAATGTTTCATGTTCTATATACTCTCCTTACTAATATTTTGACATATTATTTCTATGCGCTCTCTATGCTAGGTATGGATTACACAAAATGATTCTCTTCAATTCCCTAAGTTATATTGCTTATTTGGTATTCTCATTCACTCACAAGTTATGTATTGGTAAATAGCACACACGATTGCTATGTATGTAGGTACATATCCTTAAAGGAGATGGATCCTACATCCATTGATATGGATCATCTCAATGCTATTGAGGGAGTGTGTATGATTGAGGATAACTTTTCTCAGTAGAACAATTCTCACTAGCCAATTGCATCTTGTGGTCCATTTGGTTAATGAAGTGGCATTGTGTGGTGTTGTTCATGTTCGATGGATCTTTTTCCTTGAAAGGTTCATGAAAACCTTAAAGGACTTAAAGAGTCTCTTGTGTAAATCTCAAAACATCTACCTCGTATAGATCCTTCCACGATTGTGAAGCAAGGAAAACTCGATGAAGCATTATGCCACAAGGTGAATACATTCTACATTCTAAACAGCCCCATCATGGAGAAGTGGATTGGGAGATATAACGATGCAATCAATAGATGAATGGACGAGAGAATAGCTTTTAGAAGAGCAAATAGATGCTTGCCATTCCCGCCTAACTTGGAACCTCTACCAAATGTGATCAATATAGAATGGCTTTGTATGGCAATAACGATGGCATGGAAAAATGGAGAGATGATCAAAAGAGAAGAGCATGAGTATCCAAGAGGATGTGAACCTCAAGTAAGTACATTCTTCATCTCTATCAAATTCTCACGTATATGCCTTGTTTAATGCACTATACTAAATGTCATGTTTTGTTCAATATTAGTACAAACTATATAATGCAATATGGTCAGAGGGAAGGCACTTTCGCACGGAGTGTGCGGATTTTAAAAGAAACACATTTGATGTAGTGTGATGTGGCAACTTTTGATGAGCAAGACAGTCGAGCTAGTAGACATGATACCAATGTTATAGAGGACAATCTTAAGTATTGTGGAACTATTCACGATATTCTTGAGGTTGGATTTAGAGCATTTGTTCTATTCATCTTTGATGTCAAATGGTTCAAGGTGATATATAGAGGTGCTCAAGCAATCGTGAAGAAACATCCAAATCGGTTCTTTCAAACTGATTTCACCAAGTTTTGGAATGATGAGAAAGATACTTTCGTACTACCTTACTGACTGTCAACATGCTAGTAACCCAACCAATCCCAAATTAAATCTTGATGTAGTATAATAAAAGTGTAACCCCTTTGCTTTGTGATATTAGGTTGTGTTTCACGCCGATCCAATTGGTTCTTTCAAATTGATTCCACCAAGTTTTGGAATGATGAGAAAGATACTTTCGTACTACTTCACTGAATGTCAACGAGTTAGTAATCCAACCAATCCCAAATTAAATCTTGATGTAGTATAATAAAAGTGTAACCCCTTTGCTTTGTGATATTAGGTTGTGTTTCACGCGGATCGAATCGATCCAAAGTGGTGATATGTTATACAAGTTTCCCCTTGATCAAAACATATCTTTCAAGATTAAGATATGGACGCCGAATCTCTGGATGAGGTGCAAGTACTACCTCAAATCGGCTCATTGGAAGAAGACAATGAAGAAAACATTTTGGAGGGAGCCGATCAAGAGCATGAGGAACATCAATCCGATGAAGATGATGAGTCACCTATCAATCGTTGATAGTGCTTCATTGGATCATGATAGTGATATTGATATTGATATGGAACCCCATCTTTTCATTGAGCTTCCATTAGATATAGACATTGATGAAGCAACACATATGGATTTATTGAGCTTCCATTAGATATAGACATTGATGAAGCAACACATATGGATTTATTACAAGATGGGATAGATTCATGATCTTGACATTGTTTCGCTTCTCAAAAGTTTTCAATTATCTTTTATTTTTGCTCGAAACGTGGCGCCAAGGGTTCTAATGGATATTTTTTAAATGTAACGTGTTTCTAAAATTCAGCATCCAACAACTCTTTAGAATTTCATGCAGTGAAAAAATAGCAGCGTAATTTCACTATACAACAGTGAAATTTCACTGATATAGGCGCGGCCCATAGTAGTGAAATTTTGCTACTATAAGCATTGTGGAGCAGCGAAATTTTGTTGCTAGAAGCACTCCTGAGCAGTGAAATTTTGCTGCGGTGCAACGAATAGAATCCCCGACATCCTGACAAAATAAACGTTGTTATTCCCTCGATGTGTTATAGTTTAAAATATAATTTTCTGGTGGTGTAACCAAAAGTACATACAATGTGATAGACTCAATGTGATCTTATGGATAGATCAAAGAAATATGCTTTATAGATCTAAATCATCCTAGGATGCAAGTGATGCATCATGTTCAAGATAGTGATGGTGTAAACATGGATGTAGAGTACTTAAATTCAATTATGATAGTACAATTTTTATCCATGACTTAGCTATAGACCTTTTTCTCTAGCATAGATTTTTTTATTTTATAAACATGATCATTTGACAATTTGAATCTCTGATCGTATTTAGAATTCTGAAAGTATGCATTTTATTTTGTTTTATGAGAAGACTATGAGTATTCATATCCCACCTCTTAGGCTGTTAATGTTCTCTTTTTTTTAAAGCCACATTTTTCTGTCATTTTGGAAAAACCTTTCCTCTTGAGTAAAGAGTTTTCCAAATTCTCTTTAAATATCCCTACTAGAAAAAAAAACTTTTGGAAATACCGAATATTTTAATTTGGCATTTCCTAAAAGATTTCCTTAGAAAAAAATGCTCTAAAATTTGCAATATATATTCTCAAAAAAATGCCATATGTTTTTCATTAATAGACGATATCATTCATTTGATGTATTCATTAAAAAAACACTTATGTGGTATTGCCATGCATGAAACACTAAAAGTATGGACTCACACATTTAAAACTTTTGTATATTGTTTTCTTGGATATCTAGGACCACTGTACATATGTATGCCATTAAGAGTATAAATATCAAACTCTTCAATGGCATTTCAAGAAGTAACTTTAGTAGGTGTAAAACATACACATGTAAGGTTCAATGTTGTGAAGCACTATGTGCAAGTGCCAGATAAGTCTTTATTTGTGAAGGTACATGCATTACTCATTTTGTGTTCTCTCTCTCTCTCTCTCTCTCTCTCTCTCTCTCTCTCTCTCTCTCTCTCTCGTGTTATGATATTAGAAGAAGAATTAAGCTCCCATAAAAACTTTTCATATTTGTCATTTAATCGACTATAGACGTGGAAAAATGAGGTCATTCTCGTTTTCATTAAGCTTTCATCCTTTGTATGCTTTTGATATGTTCATTGACTCGATATTACTCAAAAGCATCGTAATATTTATCTATAAAACTTCATGCATTTTGTGCCCCACGCACGATTTTGGAATGTTTAATGCTATGGAGCTTCTTAAACACATCATTAGAAATCCTTTCGGTTTAAATCAAGTATTATAAGGCAATTCAATGAAAAGAACAAAACATTATTCGCATCTAGAGATGACCTTGCCAAGTTTGCGAATTAAAGTAATTTGGTAGGCTATCATTTTGCATGCTGAGTTTCTGCTTTTCCGAGGGTGTTGCTCCTTTCTTGTGAGGACAACAAACAATTCTCTTAATGCACTAGTTTCAAGCTTTCGAATTACCAAAAGAACAAAGCCAAGTAGGAAATAAACATTTTCCCATGCCATCACATTTTGTGTGTTCAATTCCAAGTGTTTATTCCATAAAGTATAGGACCTTGAGGTTCAAGACCCAAGGTGACATATCTATAGAACAACAATATCTCGTATGCATTAAGCTAGAACACCAACAGTGGTGGATTATGACGATAATAAATGTGTGTGCGAGAGAGAATATCATGGCGAACTTTCTAATACTATAGAGCAGCGACCTGATCTCTAAGGGTCCCTTAGAAGTTGTAGCATTCATAGTGGATCCAGCAATCAGGGTACTCAACGCGGGCTCCGAGAGCACTGTTGCAGATTCGCCATATGTCGCTAGAGAGCTGCCGAAGGCATTCGTCGCATTGCGAAGGCGAGCAGGAAGCTTTGCAGCAGGCCTCGCCGAAGGCGGGATCGTCGCCACCGCCCGTGCGGGTCTTGAAGGAGTAGCCCTCCGTGTAGGGGGTGTTCTCCACCAGCCGGGTAAATAGAAAGCCCAGGTGGCTCCAGAAGGCACTGCCCTGCGGGATGCCAAGCTTGTCGCAAGCTGCTGACACAACAGAAGTGTTGGTTGCACTTGTAGCAGCAGGGAGCAAGTTGCAGTACATAACTACTAGAAAAGCTGCGATTAGAACGGCGCGCTTCATTGTGGGCTGCGATTGACACTCTGTGTGTGTGTGTGTGTGAGAGAGAGAGAGAGAGAGAGAGAGAGAGAGACAGACAGACTATGAGCCCTAGTTTATCACTTCAATCTACACAAATTTGTGAGAGAGAATAGCAGGCCCAGTGAGCTCAGTTCACGGCCATGGCAATGGCTCAATATTTATGGTCATAGTAGGCAATGGCAATGGTGGCTGTCACATGCGCACGTGTTTGTGATCGAAGGGGGGTCGGCGAGTGCGGTTTGTCTCGGCTTGAAACTCCTCAAACACGCGTAACTACTTTATTCAAATTAGGCTTTCTACCAGACTCTGCGTGTAGTAATCATGAGCCGTTGACGCCCATGCCCCCAACAAGGAGAGCCAAGACTAGCCGCAACTTTTAGTTCATTGGAACGTCCCAGATCCCCTTTTACACAACAGTGACTCCAACAATGGATTTACACAAAAGTGACTCCAACAAAAAGCCAATGGATTTATAACTAATCATCCTCCGTTGAAACAGATCTACATCCTTAAGCATCCTCCGTTGAAACAGATCTACATCCTTTCATTCCTAGGGCGGTTGGTTAGTCAACAACTCTAAGGCTATTCCAACAACTTCCAAACAACTAACCCAATCTTTGTGACACAAAGGCGCTTTGAACTTTCCTCACTTGCAAATGATTCTTTCAAGAAGATTCTTGCATATGACAATGCCATAATATAATTCCATGAGTAGGAACTCACATACTATTTTAACAAGGCAATGTTATTTCCTTTGTGACCAATCAGTTTCTAGTGTTCAAACTCTAATTTGTATATAGTTCTATGTTGACCTCAACCTACTCTATCTTGCTGGGTGCCAAGGGTCTTTACATCTCAAGAATGTATCAAAGGTTCATACACAACCATAAAACAACACTATTAGAGAATGATCTTCTAGCATCAACCTACTTATTTTTAGGAGCATGGTTGAAATGGCAAGTTGCATTGCATTTTGAGTTATACTGCCCCTATATTGATTTTTAGGACCATGGGTGTAATGCCAAGTTGCATTTTAAGTTGTATTATTCCAAGGTTACATTTCGTGTTAATTGTAAATGGAGTAGTTGAAAGTGTAAATCCCAAATTATGTTGTGGATGAGGTGTTGTAGGGGAGCTCATGAACCAAACGGGTAGGCCACTTGTGTAGGTGGTGACTAGGATAGATAAGCTTTCAAATGTATGAGCTTGAGGTAACTAAAGTGGAGGGTTAATTGTAATAATTTTAGTTCTTGTTTAGTTCCTTGCATAATTATCATTCTCCTTAGATCCAAAATATGTCTCGATGTCACAGAAAGGCTCCGAATTAGAAGTTAAGAGTTAATGACAAGGCTTTAAATAGAATTCCTTATATTTCCTCCATCTTTTTTTTGTCTTCCACATGCCTAATTAGGGAATAATGCTTTTCTTCTTATAGAAATGGAGAGAATATTTATTTTGTGAGAAGAGAGAGAGAGAGAGAGAGAGAGAGAGAGAGAGAGAGAGAGAAGCATCATCATCCCCTTAGTACTCTTGTAATAAAAGGAGGAGTTTTGAGCATCGTTCAGTACACTTTATCTCGGCATATTTTTAAATACACAACACACACACACACATAGAGACAAAGGAAGGGGGGAGTTTCATCTCAATGAACTTTGTGAGCAAAACTAGCAAAGTAGTAAGCTATGTGTGTAGATGCTAAAGATTGAATAGAGCTCTCATTGGGTAGCAAGTGTAGAGACCTTAAAACAAGGACATGGCATTATCTCTTTTTGTTGTACCTATGTTCAACATTGAGTTGTTGCATCCACATCATTTCTCAATTTCACACATATGTGCAAATACAATTGGATTTTTTCCAACAAAGGTTAGAGTAGTTTGCTGCCAATTGGATTTTTTCCAACAAAGGTTAGAGTAGTTTGCTGCCATCCACTCTCACAATCTCAAGGGTTTCACTAAAAAATATTTTAATGTATCACGTGAGTTTACTGCAAGTATTTTTTAAATTCACATTTTGGAGATAAATTTATAAAATTGTACTTACATAAGGGATTTTTAAATGGATTTTTTTAGAAAATGGTGTATTTTAATGTACTTACATAAGGGTGTTTTAATGTATTTTTAAAAATTATGTTTGTATAGAAAAAATAGTGTACTTATGTTAGGGCTTTTTTAATGTATTTTAAAAAGTTATGTTCGTATAGAAAAAAAATGGTGTAATTTTGGATAGAAAAAGGAATCATTTTAAGGGATTTTCAATATAACCCTTAAACACACTTTATATATTCAACTCTTCTATAGAATGAATCCTCGAGTTAATAGTCTACATTAGCAAAATAACTAGCATAGTAGGGCAGGCTAAATTCATCTTATCCCGTGGTGGAGTTGAGTTGGTCATTCAGAGGTGTAATGCTCTTAAGGTCTCCATTCCCCCGGGGCTGATTTGTGATTACCTTTTCTAAAGCCATCCGGTGGGGCGACTCCAGTAATCTTGTCAAGTTACCTAACACTTTTCATGCAAAGAATCTGATTCTTAAGATCAATAAGAGATGGTCCTTGGCCTGGAACAAACATCAATGGGCCTTCCGATTTAAGCTTATTTGGGCCTTCACTCATGAAAGGAAACACTCATTTTGGCCTGGCTGGTCATGCACAAAGCGACCTGGACCCTTGAGAAGGCCCTAAAGTTTGGACATGGGAACGGCCTTTGTCCCCGCTGTAATACCAAGCTAGAAACTGTCCCCCATCTCTTCTTCTCTTGCCCAGACACTAGACAATTCTTGGATGTTCTGAACAAGGCCTTTAAGAAAATTAGGAAAATCCCTTTGAGTTGGAAAGAAATCCTCCTAGGAGAATGCCACTCTATGGACCCCTTAACGTGGCAGTTCGTCAGAATTCTGTTTCTTTGGCATGTATGGAAGCAACGTAATGAAGCGCTATATGAAATTACAACTAATCACCACTTTTATCTTTTTCTTGACAGTGTACTCAAGCTTATCCATCTCAACTCCAGCCGAGTGGTGTTTCCATGGAGGTGGGCCGGTGGCAAGACCTACCTTGGAGGAAATGGAAGAGATTCCATGTCTCCTCTCATTGCCAAACAAAGGAAGTTATGTTACAAGGGCTCCATCTGGAATGTCAAAGAAGGCTGCAGAATTCTGAGTTCTACGTCCAGGCTTCAGAGAGCTTCTGTGGGGTTCTTTAAGCCCTCATGGCCTCAATTTTTTGCTCATGATATTCTACCAACCTCTCAGTCAAGCTCCACTGGGGCTGGCTGGCCACTGCCTAGTGCCTCAGTCTGTGCTTCAGGATTGGTCTGTCAAACTGGTGCATCAGAATTGTTATGCTCATTATGTTTCATCATCCTCTCTCACGGATTAGAAGAGGGGCTGGCCGCCGAGAACTGGTACATCAGGATTTTCTGCTGTGCAGTGTCTCTGTTGTTCCTTTTCTGAAGATCTTTACCTTTACTACTGCTGGCTGGCCGAACAGTTCATGATATGATTTAGTACAGTTTCTGATTTTGTTTCAGGGTTTTTACCCTCTTTTGCTGAAGGTTTCATCAGGTCGTAGTGTCTCCCCATGGACCTTCCACATGGGATCTTGTAACCATATTTTTTTAATATATTCCACCGTTTTAACTTAAAAAAAAAATCTCAAGGTAAAAGTACCAAAACTAAGGTAATTAAGTAGTACACGATGGATGGATTGTTGGGTCATCAAACATCACATTTAAACCCACAAAAAACGTTTTAGAAGTTTTGTGCAATCAGGCTATTTTAAAAAGGACCCTGGCACCACCTGCGCGTCGCAAATCAACCTTGAGCTACCTGACCACCTTTTAGGTCGTCTGGACTATAAATTCACCTGACCACCTGAAGTAATTTTAACTTTTGTCCTTGGACCCTAACCTATTTATTATAGCTTGAGCGTTGAGGATTCCAATTCTTCTCTAATAAGTGGACCTTCTACCATCATTCAACGCACTTAGGAGGCATTGTTTAAAACGAGTTTGTTACTCGAGGCTACTTTATAAAGTTAGTATAGGCAGTTTATATTCAAATTGTACCACCAACTCGGATCGCACTAATATTTTCGTCGGGATCACAATTGAAATTGCAGCTATAAATTGCCTTCATCATCATCATCATCATCGAGCCAGAAATAGATCAATCTCATCTTGTGCAACTTCACCAGCTGCTGTTGCCCCGAGACATCCAGTAATTAAGGTACATCATTAACATACCATTCAACACCATATTGGGGAATATGGGAATTTCCCACAAGTTTGGGACACGTGGTCAAAAGTTTGGATTAACCATAACTTGAACACCACTAATCCAAAATGAGCGCTTTATAGCTCTTTAGATTCCATTTTTCAAGCGCTTTCCAATGATAGGTCATATGATAGGGTTTTGAGAAACTTACAAACATGTTATCCATGTCCCCTTTTTTAAGTATTCAAAAATGGGAACTGGGAAATTCCCAAATTCACTAATAGGGTGTTATTCTGCCTCCACCATGAAATGCTACTGGGGTGTCAAACCTAGAACCTACTGAGTACACATGCTTGTGCTCGATCCAATCAATGAGCTTCAAGATAAGTTCATACTCCATCTTATGAATGCTATATATGCAATGCTTCTTGCCATCACATGATCCATTATCATCACATACATCAGACATCAAACTCTCTTGCTTATCCAAAGAATCACAACACATACATCATACATCATTGCAAACCATACTATCACATGCACCATCTTGCATCACATTTGTATCATATAAAATTTCAAAGCCCTTAATGATTTTTATTTCACCATCCTCGGTGATCTCCCAATCAATTTGCATGCTATTTTCCTTCAACTTTTTGAGCGGTCGAATCATGGTAGAAATGGTTCAACATGTCTACATGGCTTAAGGCATTCATCTTCCTCCTCAAATGGAAAAAACCAAGTTTCCTTGTACTGGTAAGTATTTTGTTACTAATGTGGTTCTATTAAAAACATTTTGCTATACCCTTGTTGTTCACTTTTTTTGTGGTTTTGTGTATGTAAACATATTCCCATCAAGTTACATAGAGGAACAACCATTGAAGAGCATAAGAGGGACCTTCAATGCTTTCCATTCCACCATCTAGTGAGGTTTTATTTCCCAACAAGAACCCTAGGACACTTCTTGGCAGTAGAATATTCTTTTTCATACACTCTTACATAGTTCCCTCTAGGCGTAAAGACTATGGAAGACTTGAAAAGCTTCCATTTCCCTCATTAGGCCATATTGAGAGTGGCCAATCCTAGACAAATGGAGTGTAGATGCCTTCAAACAAAATATGATTAGTGATATATAATCCTCTTTAAAATTTACAAAGCCCTCTCGATCAGTAGGTCTTAGTTGTATGCTCCCACCCATCTTTTTATGTAAATTTTTTGTAAGCTCCTGCATAAGCCACTCCAGAAATTTTTATTTTCGTCGGGATCGGGATTCAGAGCCACAATTGAAATTGCAGCTTTAAATTGCCTTCATCATCATCGAGCGAGAAATAGATCAATCTCATCTTGTGCAACTTCACCAGCTGCTGTTGCCCCGAGACATCCTGTAATTAAGGTACACCATTAACATACCATTCTGCCTCCACCATGAAATGCTACTGGGGTGTCAAACCTAGAGCCTACTGAGTACACATGCTTGTGCTCGATCCAATCAATGAGCTTCAAGATAAGTTCATACTCCATCTTATGAATGCTATATATGCAATGCTTCTTGCCATCCACGATCCATTATCATCACATACATCATACATCAAACTCTCTTGCTTATCCAAAGAATCACAACACATACATCATACATCATTGCAAACCATAATATCACATGCACCATCTTGCATCACATTTGTATCATATAAAATTTCAAAGCCCTTAATGATTTTTATTTCACCATCCTCGGTGATCTCCCAATCAATTTGCATGCCATTTTCCTTCAACTTTTTGAGCAGTCGAAGGGGAATCTCCAAAGCTTGTTCCTTGGTCAATGTGGGTGCATCATCCCATGCCAAATATCCATGTGTATCACCATTATTACTTGGATCATCATCAAGCCAAACTGGGTCGTCATAGCGACCATCATCATAAATTTACTCGCCATGCCATACACTATCATTTTTCATGCATATAGATTCATTACATACTGTACCTTTAGGTGCCTTACTCCATGCATTATCATGCATGTGATCTTTCTTTGATGCAAAAGCATATAAATGAATGCCATCATCACCAAGTGAAAGCATGGATTGGTGGTACCACTATTCTCCATTTTTTGGGTTTTCTCATGTGGTTTTTGTGGGTGGACTTCTTGTGGAGGGAAAAGATTTACTTCAAGTGAATTAGTTGTAAAAGGAAGGAAGGAACTCCAAGTTTCAATTGCATGGTTGAAAGGATGGGGAAATAACACAATCATATTTAGGTGTAAACTCACCAAACATGCAAAAAAGTACTTTCAAACGTCACCGCACTCCATTGCCTCTCACGGCTCTATCTTAGCAGCCTTGTTTTGCCTCATTGTAGTCAGGATACATTAGAGATACATCGTACACCTTCACTCTATTGCGTAGGAAGCCAACCTAGCTCTATAGGTACCATAGCTGGGTGGTTGCAAGATAAGGGGCTAAGCTTTTGACAATTGGGCGCCCTGAAAGTCGCCTGAAAATAGGCATCTTCACAACTTAAAGTTCCAATCTCTCGTAGTTATGTATGGAATTTAGTTGCATGGTGTTTGGGGCACATTATACATATAATGGGTGTTCAAATGGCACCCCCTGATTGAAAATCCAATTTATTTTAGTGATTGTTTCATTGCACAGAACTTAGAAGTTTTGGCATTTGCATTTTCCAACTTTCTTTATTATAGTATATGTCACACATACAATGCCTAGTACTTATTTTAGAGATTGTTTCATTGCACGAAAGTTTTGGCACTTGCATTTTCCAGCTTTCTTTATGTCACACATACAATGCTTAGTACTTCTGCATCCCAAGTCCAATGATCATCCCAATTTGTACATGAATGTAACACATTGCATGCAATTTTTTGGCTATTTAACTATTTTTTATAAATATTTTTTCACGTCTTCATATTGTAAAGCAACATGTGATTTTCTATTCAAGATCTTGGCCAAAACTTACAAACTAAGGCCTTGGGTGCCCAGTATCTCATAATGTTACAACCTTTTTAGTGCCGTTGCATCATGAAACTTATTAATGTCCTCAAATGGAGGAGCATAATTGTTAATTCAAAATGGGATTAACATCCCCCCTACTGATGTAGGTTATGTGCTCAGAACCTATTACCAAGGTCCCGCTGAACTCATGTTGATAAAAGTTTCGATAGGATTGAAGCTGTCTTAGGGTTCTTCGGAATGCAGAGAGTGGGAAGTCCAGAACCTGATGTCTACCATGTCTTGAAATGTAACATGCATATAAGCTGGTAGACACCTGAGGCAATGGTAGTACAACATCATGCCTCGCTCACTTGGGCCTTGGTTCATGTTGAAGAGGAGGTGATCTGCGTCAAAGCCATCGTATCTTTCTTTTGGTTGTTCAATAAGCACAACGATCAGCTTCAAGAATCTGAACACTAGCCACCATAGCTGGATTTGGAATACGGTGCCACTCACGTACCCAGGTCACCATTTGTTGTCTTTGTTGTGCTATATCTGAAAAAGTTCCTGGGACAAATAATGTAAAGTTGTAGCACACATGTGAATCCCGTTACTTTGCATCATGGAACTCAAGTGGCGTCATCCTCTGCTTGAGTGGCATAAACAGCAGATCCACTCTTTGTGTGGGCTATGCAAACCTGTACTATTGACTATATTCGGGTATGATCAAGTACTCCCTCCGCCATGCTAGCTGTATACCAAAATCTGCAATTCTAGGATTTGTAGCATCTCTGATTTATTCACCAAGTATAAGAATGCCTGATGGTCCACAAAAAATACAAATGTGTTGGCCAATAGATAATGTCAATACTTCTTGATAGCATAAACCATGGACAACCCTTCTCATTCCGTAGTGGTGTAATTTTTGTTTGCATCATTCAACTGTCGAGACGACTAGCAAAGCAGACTGGGTAATCCAATTTGAACTCACCAAGTTGTGCGAATACACATCCTATTGCAAAGTTTGATGCATCAATCACATGAACAACAAAGAAATCCCTAAATTCTTTAAGGAGAGTGATGAGTTCCTTTTCCTCAGTCGGAGTCAAGTCCTTAATGATATAGACAGGTTTGGTTTCCTCCCTTGGCTTTGCTATATCAATTTCTTTGACCTCAGGTGGACCATCGTATGATGTGGACAGACCATCTTCCTTTACTCTTTTGGTTGTCAATTGCACCACCTTTTGTTTGTCAATTGTGTATGTCTTGAAATGGTCCGGTAGTGAGAGTAGGTCTTGTTTATCTTCAACCTCTCTTTTTGTTTGAGCCATCAACCTCTTGGCTTCGCACTTAGCTTTACCCAGAGCCTTGTTTTGTTTTCGGCACCCTACCTTTGTGAGCTTTACATTTTCAGCTCTGGAGGGATGACCTCCTCCTTATGTTTTCCTTCCAGGGATATCTTACTTAACTCTTAACGACAATTCTTAGAAAACTCTTCGTACACCTTAGTGGATTCGAGGTATCTTAGCCACCATTGGGCGTCCGTGGGTTTACTTTGTAAGAGGGCATTTCATCGAGTAATATACCTCTAATGTTTTCACCATCTTCTATGGCGCTAGGCATTGGTACGGCCTTGTGATCCAGTCAGCTTTAGGACCTAAAGTAGGAGTATTTATTGATATACTTCAGGCTTTTCTCCCTAGTACCCCCAATCACATCACCTTTTTCATCTAGTAGCCCCACTAGTATCACTTCACCTCCCTTGGACCCCACCAGATCGGCACAGCCAAAAAGTAACCCTAAATTTTATTTTTTTCCCTCTAAAAATGTGAATTTATCCCCAAAAAAGTTATTCCATATTATTCTATAGTGAAAAAAGGATTCTCTAAGATTCCTAGCCCATTTCTATGCTCTTTAACTAAATACACTTGTAAACCATTAGTCCTAGAGCTCTCTAATCGCTCTCTAACTTGCCTCAAACCTTCTAATCATTGTTGTAAGCTTGTAATCTCTCTTCAATCCTCTTGTGTGTCTTGCAACAAGTTTCAAACCCTCTTGAAAGCTTCCATATATCTACTAATCTTGCTATAACCTCTCTAATCCCTCTCTAATCTTGCCTCTAACCTTCTAATCTCTTTCTAATATTTGTTGTGAGCTTGTAATCTCTCTCTAATCCTCTTGTGTGTCTTTAATCTCTCTCTAATCTTACAGCAAGTTTCTAACCCTCTTGCAAGCTTCCATATCTCTACTAATCTTGCTATAACCTCTTTAATCCCTCTCTAACTACTTGTAAATCTAGCTGGAAGGTTTAATGGCTCTGTAAGCTCTTGTCTAATCCTCTAGTAGCCTTCTAATCTCACTATTCCTCCTCTAATATCACTTAAGTCACTTTATCCTCTTGTAAGTAAGTTCTCAGCCATGGAAACATCGAATAGGAGACCTAGTGATTCCATCTCTGAGTATGTTATTAACAACTCTAGGAATGAGGAAAGTATGTGGGTTGCAGAGAGATTCAGGGTTAATGATTGGGTTTACTTATAGCCAAGCTCAAGAGCGCCAGAGCTTGTAGTGTTTTGGAACATCATCGGAAGGGAAGATTGCTAGCTTTCAAGAAAACTCAAAATGAAGGCATGGTAGAAATGGTTCAACATGTCTACATGGCTTCAGGCATTTATCTTCCTCCTCAAATGGAAAAAACCGAGTTTCCTTGTACTTGTAAGTATTTTGTTACTAATGTGGTTCTATTAAAAACATTTTGCTATACCGTTGTTTTGTTTTCGGCACCCTACCTTTGTGAGCTTTACATTTTCAGCTCTGGAGGGATGACCTCCTCCTTATATTTTCCTTCCAGGGATATCTTACTTAACTCTTAACGACAATTCTTAGAAAACTCTTCGTACACCTTAGTGGATTCGAGGTATCTTAGCCACCATTGGGCATCCGTGGGTTTACTTTGTAAGAGGGCATTTCATCGAGTAATATACCTCTTATGTTTTCACCATCTTCTATGGCGCTAGGCATTGGTACGGCCTTGTGATCCAGCCAGCTTTAGGACCTAAAGTAGGAGTATTTATTGATATACTTCAGGCTTTTCTCCCTAGTACCCCCAATCACATCACCTTTTTCATCTAGTAGCCCCACTAGTATCACTTCACCTCCCTTGGACCCCACTAGATCTGCACAGCCAAAAAGTAACCCTAAATTTTATTTTTTTCCCTCTAAAAATGTGAATTTATCCCCAAAAAAGTTATTCCATATTATTCTATAGTGAAAAAAGGATTCTCTAAGATTCCTAGCCCATTTCTATGCTCTTTAACTAAATACACTTGTAAACCATTAGTCCTAGAGCTCTCTAATCCCTCTCGAACTTGCCTCAAACCTTCTAATCATTGTTGTAAGCTTGTAATCTCTCTTCAATCCTCTTGTGTGTCTTGCAACAAGTTTCAAACCCTCTTGAAAGCTTCCATATATCTACTAATCTTGCTATAACCTCTCTAATCCCTCTCTAATCTTGCCTCTAACCTTCTAATCTCTTTCTAATATTTGTTGTGAGCTTGTAATCTCTCTCTAATCCTCTTGTGTGTCTTTAATCTCTCTCTAATCTTACAGCAAGTTTCTAACCCTCTTGCAAGCTTCCATATCTCTACTAATCTTGCTATAACCTCTTTAATCCCTCTCTAACTACTTGTAAATCTAGCTGGAAGGTTTAATGGCTCTGTAAGCTCTTGTCTAATCCTCTAGTAGCCTTCTAATCTCACTATTCCTCCTCTAATATCACTTAAGTCACTTTATCCTCTTGTAAGTAAGTTCTCAGCCATGGAAACATCGAATAGGAGACCTAGTGATTCCATCTCTGAGTATGTTATTAACAACTCTAGGAATGAGGAAAGTATGTGGGTTGCAGAGAGATTCAGGGTTAATGATTGGGTTTACTTATAGCCAAGCTCAAGAGCGCCAGAGCTTGTGGTGTTTTGGAACATCATTGGAAGGGAAGATTGCTAGCTTTCAAGAAAACTCAAAATGATGGCATGGTAGAAATGGTTCAACATGTCTACATGGCTTCAGGCATTTATCTTCCTCCTCAAATGGAAAAAACCGAGTTTCCTTGTACTTGTAAGTATTTTGTTACTAATGTGGTTCTATTAAAAACATTTTGCTATACCGTTGTTCACTTTTTTGTGGTTTTGTGTATGTAAACATATTCCCATCAAGTTACATAGAGGAACAACCATTGAAGAGCATAACAGGGACCTTCAATGCTTTCCATTCCACCATCTAGTGAGGTTTTATTTCCCAAGAAGAACCCTAGGACACTTCTTGGCAGTAGAATATTCTTTTTCATACACTCTTACATAGTTCCCTCTAGGTGTAAAGACTATGGAAGACTTGAAAAGCTTCCATTTCCCTCATTAGGTCCTGGATGTGAATGTGATGAGATGTGATGATATGTTCAAGGATGTGATGTGATGTAAATGGATGAGAATGATATGTGATGATATGTCAAAGGAAGTGATGTGATGTAAATGGATGAGAATGAGATGTGAAAGGATGTGATGTGATAGAAATGGATGAGAATGAGATGTGATGATATGTGAAAGGATGTGATGTTATGTAAATGGATGAGGATGAGATGTGTTGTGATAGATATGCATGTGAATGAATGAATGGATGTGGATAGATGTGAATGTGAATGAATGAATGGATGTGGATGAATGTGATGAGCTATGAATGGATGTGGTGTGATATGGATAGATGTGGATGTGATGTAATGTGGATTGAATGGGTGAGATATGATATGGATAGATGAGATGTGATGTGATGTGGACTTGGGTAGATGTGAATGGATGTGAAGTGATGTAAATAGATGTGAACGTGATGTAATGATATATGGATGTGATGTGGATATGTTGTGATGTGATGTGATGAGATGTAATATGATGTGATTGGATGAGAATGGATGAAGGAGGACGATGGGAATACATGAGTGGATGTGGAATAAGTAATGTGAATTGATGTAGAATAATGTGGAATAATAAGAAATGATGTGGAACAATGTGGAAAGATGAGAGTTCGTTAGAAACTGTATTTATGTACCCTGTTTTTAAATTATTGTTTTATGTCAAGAATGCTGGGGAAGCATTTTGACCATCTTGGGAATGAGATCGTGGAGACCTAAGTGATAAAGTTGCAATAGCTGATGGAGAGTCAATGGAGGACATCTCGCGTATAGCAAGGTCGGTCGAGGTCTTGACCAGCCTCGGTTCAATTTAAATGGTGAGCTTCCGGTACGGTGGATGAGAGACCAAGGAAGCGGCCTATAAGTGAAGTGCTAGGTGACCTGCCAACCTAGAGGGTGGTGACCATACGGTGCTTGGGCTTTGGGTTGTCAAAGATACCCACGCGTGTGTCGAGGAAGAAAATGGAATAAGGAGTTAGAGTTGTTTTCTGAACTCAGGTATGGATCTAGTTGATTGGCCTTGCTGGTCCTCAACGGCTGAGTCCATGACTCTTTATATGGATCTGTTGGTTGATCTTGCTGATCTTCAACGGAGAGTCCATCTAGATTTTTCTTATGTGATTTTATTTTCGGGTATTATGAGCTAAGAACTATTGAAAAGTCCCTTGAGTGAACAGGTGGTGAGCGTTCTGGTTGCCAATGATGCCATAAGTACGCTGATGAAGGAATGATTGGAAATTAGAATTCAAGCTAGATATTTTGGAGGATTATGATCAGTGATACTATTGTTTCATTTAGAAGATTGTTTTAAAGACAACTGAATCTGTGAAACAGGCAATTTCATATTGGGTCTGTAAGTGGTGTGACTATCTTGAAGTTTGCTTGAAGTGCTGGCTAGGGGGCTGGGAGCTCTTTTCCCTTGTACCCAGGGCCAAAAATAACCAAATTTCAAATGGATCCTATCACTACAGTGATTGGGCAGTCGGCTAACCCATGGGATTGGATAGGGTTAGGCTGGACTCATGGATCCCAAAAATGAGACTCAATTCTGTTAAGTTACAATAAATGAAGTAAATCCCGGATAACCCTTGTTCTATGGAAAAGAATCAACGGATATACCTCTTGATGAGGAAAAACATGTTGGTCTCTATGATCCAAGTGCGAGTCTCTTTCTTGATCTGACCACGTGACTTACGGGTTTGATCGTTGGATTAGTTTGGTTAGTTAAGACCTTGACTATGTTAAAATAAAATATCTTGGAGGAATCGCCTGTCTGCTGGATGAGGGAAGTTTTTTCGGGTTCGGTTTTGGAAAAATCGAGGGATTAGTCTCTTGTCTGGATATCCATGGGTGAGGCCCCGAGTGAGAGGCTCTATTCTACGCAAGAAGTGCTACTTCCGCTGCTAGCACCCTGGAATTCATTGCGTGCGGAGGGGGCAGGGATCTTTCAGGACTCAACCACTTTCTCTTTGCCTTTATGTGATGTACCAACTACATTTTTAGGATTGGTATTTGTGAGGTGAAAAAAAGAAAAAAAGACCACACCTCTATAGCCCTTCACCTCCCAAACTTTGATAAAACACCACGAACGGGGGCACCACCAACCACCAGCTGGAACACTTCTCACAATTCACCACCAGCTGGAACACTTCTCACAATTCACCACCCACCCACACCAGAAAGACAGCTCAAAACCACGATAGAAAATTGATCATTTAGCAAAAACATACACAGCACCATCCACACAACACTTTGGGAAATCCAGTCCCATCTTCATCACACTTCAAACAAACTCAGTAATTACACCAAAAACCAGGACTCTGGCCAGGATTTACTACCAAGGGAATTCACCCTTGCGTCTGACAACCAAGCCTCTGTCTCCCGGTCTCTACTTCTCTTCAGAGGGCGCCCCACTAGCAACCCTCCTTCACTTCCAACTTGTCCCCTCTTCTCTGCTTCACTGCCATCAGCCCTCGACACAAAAACCGGCCACTTCTCACCTGTCACATAAAGCAGGTGCCAGCAGCCTATCAACGAGGCCTTCTTCTCTCTCGCTAGCCACACCTGCGCACCCACAGGCCTGCAGCTCTTAGCACAAAGGCGGCTCCTTTTCCTGCGACCTCAACTCGCCTCTGTCGCTGCAGCCCTCAGCAAGGCGATCTCTTACCAGGAGGCCCATTTCTACAAGGCACTCGCTTTTGCGTCTTCGCCACCACCTTCTAGACGATGTGCTGGCAGCAAACAAAGGCTTCCACATGGCTATTCCCAAGCTGGCCACACTTATATTAATTTTTTTATTTTTTTCCTTTAAAGCCTAGAAGATGGTCACTTAAACAGAGACCCCCAAAGCAACTTTTCAGCTATCCGGCGCCGCTAACAAAAGAAGCATCCATTCTTTCTCAGAGGCGGTCACCTTCACACCAGTTGCCACTTTTTCTCAATCAGTCGGTGCCCTGCATTTGGCAACCACCCGCACACCACACTACTACAATAAAAAACTTCCAAATCTCCAGCATCTACTCCCAAAAAAAAAAAACGTGCATATACCAGCTCACTGCAAAACCACCCGCTCTGTACATTTGCCAGGGCATTAAGGGCAAGGCTTATTCACAAACCATGCATCCCATATGTACACACACCCAAAACACCTTTCAGATTTTCACCTGACAGTATTATAAGCACTCCATGTTCTATCAACGGAACCGCTACATGAGGACTCTCCTAGTCCACTCAATGACTGTGATTGCTGACTCACATTCTGTGCAACCACATTTCCACTTACATCAACCCCAACAACATCTTTTCTAGCAGCATCCCAGCTACTGATCTCATCAAATACATCATCCTTGCTTACCCTCAATTCATGTGTAGTAGGATTATAATATCTATATTCCTTTTGGTCAAGGGAATATCCAATAAACACACATTTTTCTACTTTTGGATCTATCTTATTATGCAACTCATCTGGCACATGCATATATGCAATACATCCAAAAGCTTTCAAGTGAGACAAATCAAGTTTCTTGCCAGTAAACTTCTCCTCTGGTATTACATCATGTATGGCTGCATCAAGAGTCATGTTCATGATATAAACTACTATAGACATAGCCTCAACCCAATAGCTATGTGGCATATTCTTCTCTGCCACCATCAATGCTTGTGCTATCTCTGCAATGTTCTTATTTTTCCACTCAGCAACTCCATTTAAGAGGGCACCATCCGCATCCACGTTGTATGGTAGGGTGCGTGGATTGAATGGTGGAATGGGTCTCTTGGGGGCTGGCTCATAATGCATAGATGAAGAGCCTCCCTATTGGGGAGACACATCGGGAGACCTTCTACTGCTTTTTGCCAAAGTAAAAGCACCCTGCACCGCCCCGCTAGCATGTCTACTATGCCCTCAGACTCCCTACTATGTTGTCGTCATTTTGTGAAGATAGATGTGAGGGACCAAGGTGGGTCTAGTCAAGGAATGTGGTGTAGTCTCATCACAACCTTATCGTGATAGGCCTGTACCACTCGGCCCCATGCCTATCAAAGGCGTGGTCGGCCCCGAATAGCCAAGTGGGGTAGATTGCCCCCATGGTGTCGACTGGCCCAATTGTAAGCCCTCTTGCATATAAGACTTATAGAATGCATAAAAGATTAACTTTGTGTATGTGAGAAGGTTTGGTGGAGCCATACATGTTTCTGAGTAACAAGCTTGCTACCCATATTGTTCATTTACAATAGATAGCAAATTTGCCACATCAAGGTCTTGTGTGAGAGGGGTCGATAGACATTGCCTATACATACATGCATGAGGGAACAAAACACAATTTCTCTAACAAAATCCATGCTTAAAGCTTAGACAAAAAATACAACATGTGATATTAGAACATTATTAAGACCTCCTACAATACTGCTTCGACAAGTAGGGTGGATAGTGCCCCTTTCGGATAATAGTTTTTGAGGACTTTCCACACGCTCCCTACTATCAAAGCCAAAGGAAACTCCTCTTTTACAAGAGAAGGATAGTGAGAAGATTGAGGCATCTCCCTCCACTATAACCATCTACTCATCACAGACAACCACTCCTAACTTGACATAAGCAGCATTCTAGATGGTATATAAGAATGCTCCATACACTACAAGACACTACTGCCATACACGTGTTCGATACACGCGATAAGTTACGGGCGCGTGTATGGTCGCGCATGTATATGAGTAGTATCGGGCGCGTGTATATTGGCATCTACATTTGTGTGTATACTGGTTTCAGAAAAGCGTGTGCCAGTGTGTGTATATACGCATAATTATACACGCGTGTATATTGAGTTCAGAAACACGTGTAAAAGAGCGTGTACATACGCGTAAAAACTGTTTTATAGATGCAATTATAGACGCGTAATTACACGCGATAACAGAGAACTTTATCAAGAAAAACTCCATTCCTTTACAAAATTAAAAACCATTTTCTTTAAACCATCTCATAGTACATTATAGTATATATCGTTACACAATCCCACTACATACATTTACAACAATGTAATATATTCAAAAATAAATCATGAGATGATAATTAAAAGATAACATACACAATAGAAATGTCATCAATTTAGAACGATACAGTGATGGATTGGTTAGGGTTCGATCTCATCTTCAATAAGATCCATCCTTGCCAAACGATCAACATCAATATTCATTTGATCAATTTGTAAGGCTACGATTAAATTTATTCCACTATCGATATTCTGTCCATTGATAATGGTACCGATGCCCTGATCATCCTCATCAACATCACCATCATCCTCAATGGTATGGTCATCCTCATGATCATGAGAAATAGCATGCTCATCCTCATTATCATGATCATCTCTTATTTCTTGATCACATCGATCACAACATCTTCAATGTTCGACATCATCTTCATTGCAGCTTGCTACATCCTCCATATGCTCCATATCCGTGAATGTATTATACATCACTTTGGAACGTGGTGCAATAGGGATGACGTACCACCATTTAATGTCATGCACCATTGGCAAATAGATAACCTACTCAAATACACATACTACAGTAATTAATTAGCATATCAAAATTCAAGGGGTACGCGAGCTTAGATATATATGTACATGAAACACATTAGTAAAAAAATGCATACCTGCTCACATTGTTGTGGCAATACGAGCCTATCTTTCTTTGTTTGCCAAAACTTTGTAGAGTCAATAGTTACATAGCCACTTGCATGGCGTTTTGTCGTTGCAATAGGCCCTTTTTCCACCACGTTCATTTGCCATTTGACATCCAAAACATACACAAAGAAGCGACAAAAGTCAAGCCTAAATATGTCTTGGATTGTGCCACAATAATCATCCATTTTTCCATTGGCTCCCTCAAAGCTACTAATGACACCGCAATCTTGTGTATTCCTCTTTTCATCAATTCTTTGTGTTCAAAAATGCTTGCCTTCACATCATATAGCATTGAACATAGTGCACTGGACCAAAATAGAAGCAATATTTGTGTAAGCAATGTGAATAAATATTAAAAGCAAATCACTTACAACTAATGCAAAACATTAGTTCTATGTACCTTTAACATGCATCCTCGTGCATACTCCCATTCTTCCGCCGTGATATGCAGCCCCTCGCCGCTCTCTGCTCTCTCCATTTCCTCATGCAACCAATCAACATGGATATCATTCGGAAGTGTTGCTAGATGCTTAGGGTACGCCTTACGAGAGCCATGTTGCCTCCGAAAGAGAGCTCTTTCAGCTTGCCTTTTTGTCTTTGCATCCTCATATCTTGTAACCCATCTGCTCATCACATCACTATTAAGGATGCAAGTGAAATTGAGATCATCAATCAATGTTCTGTCAATTACTTTACTCTGTCCTTTTCCTTCAGGCACAATAGAGGTCATCCTCAATTCCTCGTCATTGCTCCATAGTCGCGGCAAAGAGCTGTCCACCTGACCAGGAAATTCTGAAATATATACAAGAGACTCTTGTATCAACCAACCCTTGGCCATGCTTCCTTCGGGCCTTGCACTTTGCCTCACAAAGTCTTTTAAGGTCTTCATGAAGCGCTCTAGGAAGAACATCCAACGTGCATGCACAGTGCCACATAAAGCAATTTCGTCCCTTAAATGCACAATGAGATGTAGTTGACTTGTGAGAATGGTTCGCGAAAAAGTCACCTCTACCAAACAAACCATCTCCACTGCCATAACACGCGCATCATCCAACGTGGCTGGATCAATTGCTTTGGAACTAACATATGTGATAAATAAATGAATAGTACGTTATACCTCATGCACGTTCATTTTGCAAGGTATAATGAAGGGTGATTTGACATGGGTTTTACATACCTCACAAGCTCGCCCATCTTATAAATATATTTTTTTAAACTCTTATTTGCACAATGGTCGATGCTAGTAGGTAGTATGAACTGCGCACATAAGAGCACATGTATGTATGGTTTATGGCATTACAAAATTTAATTTCAATGTACAAGACTTGGAAAACACTTACTTGGAGCATCTTATGCCAATCGTGGGACTTCAACCCATATAGTTACTCAACGCCTCTTTTCTTAGTGGTTGTAAAGGCTCCCTTCAATGATCTCATGCATCCAGTGGGAGTACGCAAAGTGGTGATGGCCTGCTTTACCTGCTTCTCCTCTTTCTTTGATATAATCCATGGTGCAGAATGTGCCCACCCTCCTCTCGTGGTGGCCAAGCTTGACGCATACGTCCTGTGAGACCCGCAAGTCCTCCCGTACGCTAACATTGTCTCGTTTACCAATAACATGTTCCCAAATACTAGATCCCACATTCTTGAAGATGTGCATGGGATCAAGAAGATGGTTGATCTTAAGATGGGTCCAATAAAAACATGCATAATTACTCGATGTTTTCAAACCTGTTAAAATATAAATAAAAGTTAGAATAATAAATTCAATAGTTATAATTAATATAGCCAATAGTATTAGAGTAAGGAGGTAGTTAGAATTCTTACCAGAACAATCGTTGTATCCTGCAAAGTCATGCATTGTCCACATCAACGCTGCTTTTAAGTCGAAGTGTCGAGAGGAGGGAGGCCTACTAATGTCCACCACCGCAACACCTCTCCATAGTTCCTCCAACTCATCAATCAACGGTTCAAGATAAACATCCATATGCTTGACTTTATGTTTCCCTAGAATTAGAAGGGATAACATAAGATGTCCCTTCTTGATCGCCATTGATGGTGGAAGGTTGTAATTCACCAACACAATTGGCCACACGCTGTATGCAGTGCTTTTGAAACCAAACGGATTCACTCCATCCATACCTAGGCCAAGTTTCAAGTTTCTGGGCTCTGTTTTAAAGCTGGGCCACTCATCTTCAATATGCTTTCAAGCAGGAGTGTCTGCAGGAATTCGCCACATGCCATCATACGATCGATGTGAGGAATGCCATGACATGAGCTCTGCTATGGATTTGCACTTGAACACGTGTTTGATGCGAGGAATTATAGGAAAGTGTCGCAAGACTTTACGAGGTACATCAAAACTCTTCACATCTGTTCTATACCTTGCTTCACCATAAGTGGGACAATCTCGAGCCTCCTTATGCGTCCCACGAAAGAGAATGCAATCATTGACGCATGCATGTATGCGATCATAATCCAATCCTCTAAGAGATGTCACATAGCGCGTCGCTATATCTCTTGAGGTGGGTAGTCTATTCTCCTTTGGAAGCATGTTTGATAATAGCCTGCATCCAATATCATCAATTAGCCCTAAACCCTAAATCCTAAACCCTAAACCACTAATTCAAATTTGCAAGTTAGAATGCTTACTTCAATAATGCGTCAAGACCTGCATTGCTCCATCCATAAACTGTTTGTATATTGAGTAGTTCAAGTGAAGCACGTAAAATAGAGAATGTGCACCCTTCAAAAACCGGTGTCGATGAAGCCTTGTAAAGATGCTCTTGTTCCATATCATCGTCGTCCATACCTTTGGGATCATCCCTAAAAAGACACCGCACCATATCATCAAACACTTCCTCTTCCACAACTTCGTGGGGTGCAGGGCTATTGTCATCCCTTTCCCACTCATCTCTGACAATAGATCCCGAAGCTCCAGCATCATCTCGTTGACGCTTTGCGTGCTCTCGCCGCGCGTAGGGCACCATGCTAGGGTGTGGTACTGCATCCTGCTTTAATTAGAGTATATATATTACAACTCCATTAATTTGGATACCATGAGTCATTTGAATACTATCAATTTACATCTACTCACCTCTAAACCTGTTTGATTCCATTCTCCATACATGGAGATGTGATTCAAGGTAATTCGACGCGCTCGTACAATGCATCCTTGACATCGATTACACATACACTTGATCCTTTGTCCCAACCACACATCGCGATTACGATGATGCATTATCTCATCCTCACTAGAATTGCTTGAGGAGGTTGATGACATCCTATGTACAAAAGAGCAAACACATAATCATAATCAGTTTTTAATGAAAGTATAAAAAGTCTCTATATCCTGTGTTGATCGCGTGTAATAGCGCGTCTCACTGTTTTAAATCGCGTGTAGCAGCGCGTCTAGCTGTGTAAAATCGCGTGTATGAACGTGGCTGTTTATTATACACACGCTCCTACATGCGACCACCTGTCTATACCTAACACATAACCCGTCGCCTTCTCCAAAAACCATTTTCAAACTCCATCTTTCCTCTCCTTCGTCGCCGCCAAATCTTCCCTCTTCCAACACAGAACTAAAGCCAAGTGCAAGGAGTAGACACGGGTGCAAGGAGCAGACACGGGTGAAGAAAACCAGCCAAAAAGAAGACTCACTTTTCCAGAGGTGAGTCAGTTTGTCCTTTGTCCTATCTCTTTCCTTCCATTTGTTTATGTGATTGTCTCTTTTTTTTTTCCTTATGCGATTCTCTCCGTCCTTCTCTGGTCATGCCTACTTCAGTATTTTTGTGAACGATAGTGACAGTCTGGGCTTTCTTTTTAAGAAAGATTTGTTGGTGGTCTGTCGTTTTTGAAAAAGTTTTTGCACAGGCCGCGTGTACGAGCGCGTGTACCCTGTTTGCACAGATTGTTCACGCGTTTTTGGACGGGTTTTTACATGCGACTGTGTTTGTCCTTAAAGTTCACCCATGCTTGCGTGTCTTGCTTGTCCTCTTGTCCAGCTTGCATGTTTGGTCATCCAAAGCAGATTCTTCATGTATATACTTTTATTTTTACAGATTCTTCATGGATCCAGGTTCTTCATATCCAATCCATTTGCGTATGGCACTTGGATGATGGAGATGCTAAATCATTTTGGGCACCATCCTAGTCTAGTTGAGCTTACAGAGTACATGTATGCCCATCCCCCTCCTGGATTCCCTGGTATGGTCACCCCGCCCCCGAGAATCCATCACTCCACTGCCGTCTAGAGTCCGACGAGACGGCATGCAGCTTCTCCTCTTCCACGCCCACTGAGGAGACATACCCCGTCCCAGACACACTCACCCACACCCTCCCAGCACTACAAGGGATCGGGCTCAGACCCGTGCTCCTAGCCGCGGAAAATGACTTGTGGAAAAAAAGTAATGGGCCCGTGTATCAGCGCGATGGCCAGAGACATGCGTGTAAAAGCGCATGTATAGAAGAAGTCAGACGCGCTGATATGAGGCCGTATACACACGTTTTGTCAGTTTAGTTGCGCTTATACACGTGCATTTCACAGAGTATCTCCGTATATACACGCGACTTTTATAGAGTTAACGTGTCTATACATGCGAACAGAGAGCAAAAAAAAAACAGAGAGTGCTATTTGGTACCTGAATGCTGTTCTAGCATTCCAGCACCCAATAGCACTCTCTGGATTTTTTTGGGGTGCATTGCACCATCCACGAGGAAGATTTAGTGCATTGTCATTACACGATTCAAGAACGACATGAATGCATACATTGTCAATACACAATTCAAGACAGACATGAATGCAATACTATCAATTCACGATTCAATATTACATCTAGATCCGTCCTGCCTCCACATGCTGCCTGCTCTTCACGCCACCCTTTGCTCGTTTCTTTGCCTCCTTCCACTCGCGTTTGTGCGCAGTGGGGCAGGTTTCTCGGTAG
Source organism: Cibotium barometz (assembly GCF_041138505.1). Lineage (NCBI taxonomy): Eukaryota > Viridiplantae > Streptophyta > Polypodiopsida > Cyatheales > Cibotiaceae > Cibotium > Cibotium barometz. The sequence continues at coordinate 7,729,014 of NC_141057.1, read as the reverse complement.
GATAGCCACCCGCAGCTACATTTAGCCCATCATCATCGTACGCGAGTTTCTTAAGGTGAGATCTTTTGATCTCCCTTATTCGCATCCTTTCCCATACATCCGAGAATGTTGCATGTGGGGGATTGGGGTACCGACTATGTATAGCATCTATCACCTCCCCAACTAATCGGCTATTTTGATCTTTAAATCTAATAAAACAATTTCTGTACAAGTTTGAAAATACCCCACGCATGTACTCCATTACCTCTTTCCCCCTCGCATCCATCACTACCCCACCCCTATCCATCACATCATAGCAGATCACTCCTCGGGGAGTGTGTCTGGGACGGGGTATGTCTCCTCAGTGGGGGCGTGGAAGAGGAGAAGCTGCATGCCGTCTCGTCGGACTCGCAGGCATAGACGGCAGTGGAGTGACATGGATACTCGGGGGCGGGGTATAGATACTAGGCAATCCAGGAGGGGGATGGACATACATGTACTCTGTAAGCTCAACTGGACCAGGATGGCGCCCAAAATGATTTAGCATCTCCATCATCCAAGTGCCATATGCAAATGGATCGGATGAAGAACCTGGATCCATGAAGAATCTGCAAAAATAAAAGTATATACATGAAGGATCCATGAAGGGAAACACTCTATGTATCAAAGCACAGTCGCCATGAAGGGAATCACTCTATGTATCAAAGCACAAATGCAAGCTAGCACATATGATTTTGTGAAGGCAATCCATATGCAGATGGGATCATATCTCTCTTGAGTTGGATCGCAAGCATGGGTGAAACACAGTCACGTGTAAAAACCCGCCCAAAAACGCGTCTATATGCGCGTGAACAGTCTGTGCAAACAGGGTACACGCAGACATACACGCATTCCTACACGCGGCCCGCACAAAAAAATTTTCAAAAACGACCGACCACCGACAAATCTTTCTTATAAAAAAAGCCCAGACTGTCACAAAAGTACTGAAGCAGGCACGACCAGAGCAGGACAGAGAAATCGCATAAGGATTTTACCTCCAAGTTTGGCTTAATTCTCTAATTGCACAGTGAAGCCCCCGAACAATCAATTGGTCCACCAAGAAGAGAAGAGCAACTCCAAGAGTTGTTGTAGAGAGAGAGAGCTCCAAGCTCCCAAGAGAGAAAAAAATTTAAGGGATAATAGAAAATATGATTATTTTAATATAATACTAGCATGGTATAGCTCCAATATCCAATTACAAATGAGTGAGGGTCTATTTATAGATGAGGAAAATCACTAACCAAGTCCAACTGGGTTCTAGAATTTTTCAGGTTCAATTGGATTCAATTTGGACAAGATTTAGACTAGTTTGGCTTCTTTTTTTATTTGGTTTGATCCAGGAGAGAGGAGAGATAAGAATATCACAAAATTTTTGATTTAAAAACCCTTCCACATGTGAAAGAGGTGCCTACCTCAAGAGTCCCCCTTTCCTTACCAAGGTGTCAAGAATGCATAATTATTCCAAAATATCTCATTTTTTTAGTAATATCTCTTAATTTTTAACTAATAAAACTTTTACTCTGTCAACTCTTCATCTTATGTGAGCATTTACTCATTTTTGGATATTTTCTTTTATTCTTTGGATTTATCTCATCCCAACACTTGGATTAAATTCAATTGGCCCATTGGAACCTTAATTAGACCATAGTTTAAATATTTCTGAAAATGTAGACCCTTAGGCTAAGGTCCCTTATACCATTTTTAATTTATTCCTAATGCACATTGAAAAGTTCATTTTGAACTTTTGTTTCAAAGGAATCCATTTTAGACACTAGGAGGATTTTTATATCCAAAGATATCTCAATTTTAGATTATCTCTCTCTAGACATTTTCTCTCTCTAGGTCAAAATAGGGTAAAACAAGATCTTTCTTCTATTTTAGAGAGGGGAATAATTACAATAATCGAAGGGGAGGTTCTTACACCTTTACACCTCAAAGGATGGAGGGAGGAATCTTACATCCTACCCCACTTAAAAAACGCGAGATGTCCTCATCTCGCAGGTGGAGTGTAATCTCTTTCATCTTCTTCCTCTTCAATCACTTCCAGCCTTAGTGCCTTGGAAGTGGATGGCCGATTTGCAAACATCTCTGTTTGACTTTCCCTTTTCTGAGAGGCGGAGATCTTATATTACTTTGGATTAAAACTGAGGGTTAGTTAGAGGGTCTACCTTTGGGATTTCCCTGATTTGGAGATGGAAAGGAACCTGATTACTCTAGAAGGAAGGAGATGGAGTCTGGAATCTTGGTCCCTGACCTCCTTGCCTCGAAAGCCTTGATCCAAAAGGAGTTGGGCAATCCATACTGCAATATCCAAATCCTTGACAGCTATAGCATTTCACTTCTTTGTTCAAGGGTGGAACTTTTAAAGTTGAATTCCAGGGGGATTGAGTTCCGGGAAAAGGACCCTTCTTCCATTCTGGAACTTCCCATCTCCTGGGATTGACCTTGTTGTCTCTTAGGCAGTGGAAAGTTGGAATCACCTTCCGGAGCTAGAAATCTTTTGAAAGATGATGGCGTTGTGCTTTGGCGGGACCTTGACATCAAAGGCCTTGGTGAAAGCTTGCTATCCGCACTGCTTCAGCCATGGAAACTGGCCTTGAATTCTTTACTAGGATATTCAAAGGTTTGTTCAGTCGCCTAATGAACCTGGCCATTAGTTGTTCTTCATCTCTAGTGGTGGCGAGTACTTGAGGAGGAGAGCGAATGCTTGATGATATTCTTCAATGGTTCTACTCCCCTAGCTTAACTCTAAGAATTCGTTCATATTGGTTTCCAAAAAGCTGGGAGGTCAGAATCTCTTCCTTAGGTAAATCTTGAGATCATTCCATGTCTGGGTGTTCTGATCCAGATGGCTTGTCTTGCAGTGGTTTCTCCATGCCACTCTAGTTGTTTCAACTATCTTCAGCTTTGCAAGAGCCATTTTACTCTTCTCATTGTACCCAGTGACATCGAAGTATTCTTCCATTGCTTCGATCCACTTCTCCTCCACAGCCTCACCCAAGTTTTCCCCTTCCCCCTTGAAAGGTCAAGGTTGCGATCTATGAAGAGTTTTATGAACATCCGGGTCGAGCTCTTCCTCATCGAGTTTGGGGTTAACATTCCTACCGACAACCTCGATCCATGATCCTACCAATACGAAATTCTTATTAAGTCCCTTTTTAACCATATTAACCAAGCTGCTGAGGGGAAAAGTCCACTTTATATATAATTCAAATCCTTAAATCCAACTGATTTTGGGGTTCATTATAGTTTGGTCAGCTCCCCACAAAATCTTGGGATAAAGATCCCTTCTACAAGAAGAACATACAGAGCTCATTACTAGCAAATAATTCATTCATATTCTTATCACAATAATGGTCCATCAAACCGAAAACTCCATCTGAACATCCCTCCATGGGATTTTCAGTTATGCAGGTTCTCAATTTGTCATTTCTTAATTAGATCCACTGGGTCAAAGGTCGAACAGTAACGATCTGTCAGCACAATCCACTAATCTCATAGTGATTTGCTGAAGTTATATCGTCATTCCAGTTACTAACATCATCACTGGGATTCGTCCCATTCATCCTCATTGTGGCTTTGTTCAACTTATCTTCTTCTTACTAGAATTCAGAAATCATCATCTTTCAATCAAAATCCAAATCAACTCATCAATTCTCAACCAGAATTCTAAAATCCTATCAACCAGCATTCGAATTCATCATCTGGATAGCATTTATAATTCCAAGGTCTTAGATTTACTCGTATATATTGCTAGTAAAGAGCTGCAATTATACCCATGGTATATACAGGTAATCACGATCCTTAGAACTATAAGGTAAATACCATCATATCTAGGCCTCAAGAAAGTTAGGGATTCCATACAATTGTAGTACTTCCATCTGAGGACCCAATCTCCAATTTATGAATCTTCATTCTGAATATCAATTTGTATGAATTTCATCACACAATTACAATCTTTTACTAGTACTTCATAAAATTTTGACATTTCTTTCTTCTCGATTGATCCACTTTAGCCAATTCGCTCTAATACCAACTGAAAGATCCCTGCCCCCTCCGTGCAACAAATTCTGGGGTGCTAGCAGTAGAAGTAGCACTTCTTGCATAGGGCAGAGCCTCTCACTCAAGACCTTTTCAATAGTTCCTAGATCATAGTACCCAAAAATATAATCACATAAGAAAAATCTAGATGGACTCTCCATTGAAGAGTTGTTGTAGAGAGAGAGAGCTCCAAGCTCCCAAGAGAGGAAAATTTAAGGGATAATAGAAATAAATTATTATTTTAATATAATACTTGCATGGTATAGCTCCAATATCTAATTACAAATGACTGAGGGTCTATTTATAGTAGGTGAGGGAGGCTACTTACCAAGTCTAATTGGGTTCTAGAATTTTCCAGGTTCAGTTTGACTCAATTTGGACAAGATTTGGACCAGTTTGGCTCTCTTTTTTATTTGGTTTGATCCAAGTTTGAAGAGAGATAAAAATATCACAATTTTTTTGAATCTTCCACACATATGAAAGAGGCGCCTACCTCAAGAGTCCCCCTTTCCTTACCAAGGTGTCAAAAATGCATCATTATTCCAAAATATCTCATTTTTTTAGTAATATCTCTTAATTTTTAACTAATAAAACTTTTACTCTGTCAACTCTTCATCTTATGTGAGCATTTACTCATTTTTGGATATTTTCTTTTATTCTTTGGATTTATCTCATCCCAACACTTGGATTAAATTCAATTGGCCCATTGGAACCTTAATTAGACCATAGTTTAAATATTTCTGAAAATGTAGACCCTTAGGCTAAGGTCCCTTATACCATTTTTAATTTATTCCTAATGCACATTGAAAAGTTCATTTTGAACTTTTGTTTCAAAGGAATCCATTTTAGACACTAGGAGGATTTTTATATCCAAAGATATCTCAATTTTAGATTATCTCTCTCTAGACATTTTCTCTCTCTAGGTCAAAATAGGGTAAAACAAGATCTTTCTTCTATTTTAGAGAGGGGAATAATTACAATAATCGAAGGGGAGGTTCTTACACCTTTACACCTCAAAGGATGGAGGGAGGAATCTTACATCCTACCCCACTTAAAAAACGCGAGATGTCCTCATCTCGCAGGTGGAGTGTAATCTCTTTCATCTTCTTCCTCTTCAATCACTTCCAGCCTTAGTGCCTTGGAAGTGGATGGCCGATTTGCAAACATCTCTGTTTGACTTTCCCTTTTCTGAGAGGCGGAGATCTTATATTACTTTGGATTAAAACTGAGGGTTAGTTAGAGGGTCTACCTTTGGGATTTCCCTGATTTGGAGATGGAAAGGAACCTGATTACTCTAGAAGGAAGGAGATGGAGTCTGGAATCTTGGTCCCTGACCTCCTTGCCTCGAAAGCCTTGATCCAAAAGGAGTTGGGCAATCCATACTGCAATATCCAAATCCTTGACAGCTATAGCATTTCACTTCTTTGTTCAAGGGTGGAACTTTTAAAGTTGAATTCCAGGGGGATTGAGTTCCGGGAAAAGGACCCTTCTTCCATTCTGGAACTTCCCATCTCCTGGGATTGACCTTGTTGTCTCTTCGGCAGTGGAAAGTTGGAATCACCTTCCGGAGCTAGAAATCTTTTGAAAGATGATGGCGTTGTGCTTTGGCGGGACCTTGACATCAAAGGCCTTGGTGAAAGCTTGCTATCCGCACTGCTTCAGCCATGGAAACTGGCCTTGAATTCTTTACTAGGATATTCAAAGGTTTGTTCAGTCGCCTAATGAACCTGGCCATTAGTTGTTCTTCATCTCTAGTGGTGGCGAGTACTTGAGGAGGAGAGCGAATGCTTGATGATATTCTTCAATGGTTCTACTCCCCTAGCTTAACTCTAAGAATTCGTTCATATTGGTTTCCAAAACGCTGGGAGGTCAGAATCTCTTCCTTAGGTAAATCTTGAGATCATTCCATGTCTGGGTGTTCTGATCCAGATGGCTTGTCTTGCAGTGGTTTCTCCATGCCACTCTAGTTGTTTCAACTATCTTCAGCTTTGCAAGAGCCATTTTACTCTTCTCATTGTACCCAGTGACATCGAAGTATTCTTCCATTGCTTCGATCCACTTCTCCTCCACAGCCTCACCCAAGTTTTCCCCTTCCCCCTTGAAAGGTCAAGGTTGCGATCTATGAAGAGTTTTATGAACATCCGGGTCGAGCTCTTCCTCATCGAGTTTGGGGTTAACATTCCTACCGACAACCTCGATCCATGATCCTACCAATACGAAATTCTTATTAAGTCCCTTTTTAACCATATTAACCAAGCTGCTGAGGGGAAAAGTCCACTTTATATATAATTCAAATCCTTAAATCCAACTGATTTTGGGGTTCATTATAGTTTGGTCAGCTCCCCACAAAATCTTGGGATAAAGATCCCTTCTACAAGAAGAACATACAGAGCTCATTACTAGCAAATAATTCATTCATATTCTTATCACAATAATGGTCCATCAAACCGAAAACTCCATCTGAACATCCCTCCATGGGATTTTCAGTTATGCAGGTTCTCAATTTGTCATTTCTTAATTAGATCCACTGGGTCAAAGGTCGAACAGTAACGATCTGTCAGCACAATCCACTAATCTCATAGTGATTTGCTGAAGTTATATCGTCATTCCAGTTACTAACATCATCACTGGGATTCGTCCCATTCATCCTCATTGTGGCTTTGTTCAACTTATCTTCTTCTTACTAGAATTCAGAAATCATCATCTTTCAATCAAAATCCAAATCAACTCATCAATTCTCAACCAGAATTCTAAAATCCTATCAACCAGCATTCGAATTCATCATCTGGATAGCATTTATAATTCCAAGGTCTTAGATTTACTCGTATATATTGCTAGTAAAGAGCTGCAATTATACCCATGGTATATACAGGTAATCACGATCCTTAGAACTATAAGGTAAATACCATCATATCTAGGCCTCAAGAAAGTTAGGGATTCCATACAATTGTAGTACTTCCATCTGAGGACCCAATCTCCAATTTATGAATCTTCATTCTGAATATCAATTTGTATGAATTTCATCACACAATTACAATCTTTTACTAGTACTTCATAAAATTTTGACATTTCTTTCTTCTCGATTGATCCACTTTAGCCAATTCGCTCTAATACCAACTGAAAGATCCCTGCCCCCTCCGTGCAACAAATTCTGGGGTGCTAGCAGTAGAAGTAGCACTTCTTGCATAGGGCAGAGCCTCTCACTCAAGACCTTTTCAATAGTTCCTAGATCATAGTACCCAAAAATATAATCACATAAGAAAAATCTAGATGGACTCTCCATTGAAGAGTTGTTGTAGAGAGAGAGAGCTCCAAGCTCCCAAGAGAGGAAAATTTAAGGGATAATAGAAATAAATTATTATTTTAATATAATACTTGCATGGTATAGCTCCAATATCTAATTACAAATGACTGAGGGTCTATTTATAGTAGGTGAGGGAGGCTACTTACCAAGTCTAATTGGGTTCTAGAATTTTCCAGGTTCAGTTTGACTCAATTTGGACAAGATTTGGACCAGTTTGGCTCTCTTTTTTATTTGGTTTGATCCAAGTTTGAAGAGAGATAAAAATATCACAATTTTTTTGAATCTTCCACACATATGAAAGAGGCGCCTACCTCAAGAGTCCCCCTTTCCTTACCAAGGTGTCAAAAATGCATCATTATTCCAAAATATCTCATTTTTTTAGTAATATCTCTTAATTTTTAACTAATAAACCTTGTACTCAATCAACTCTTCATCTTATGTGAGCATTTACTCATTTTTGGGTATTTTCTTTTATTCTTTGAATTTATCTCATCACAACACTTGGATTAATCCAATTGGCCCATTGGAACCTTAATTGGACCATAATCTAAAAATTTCTGAAAATGTAGACCCTTAGGCTAAGGTCCCTTATACCATTTTCAATTTATTCCTAACGCACATTGAAAAGTTCATTTTGAACTTCTGTTTCAAGGGAGTCCATTTCAGACACTAGGAGGATTTTAATATCTACCAAAGATATCTCAGTTTTGGATCTCTCTAGGCCAAAACAGGGTAAAACAAGATCTTTCTTCTATTTCAGAGAGGGGAATAATTACAAGAACAGAAGGGAAGGTTCTTACACCTTTACACCTCAAAGGCTGGAGGGAGGAATCTTACAAGCCCCTTGGTATGCCTAATATTTTTGCAAGGCATTCTCTTGTTGATGGAGATTCTAGTAGCTTGGAGATGAGCCTTGATGTGAGGAGCTTGGGATTCCAGCAATGAGGACACTTGGTGTGAAGAAGGGTATGGAAGCCATGAATGAAAAGTTACAAAGATCTGGAAGATTTAAAAACCCTATGTAGAGGTTGACTTATGATCGTTATGTGTGGCACATCACTATGCTTATATGGCAAAGGTTGTGCAGGTTGTAGAACCCACATGTTTTGATGAAGCTATTCGAAATGTGTGTTGGGAGAAAGCTATGGATGAGGAGTATTTGCATTGTATGGAAATGAGACTTGGGATTTGGTGCCATTGCCATTGCCTGAAGGCAAGAAAGCTATTGGCTATAAGTGGGTGTATAAGATGAAACATAACAGTGATTGTATCATAAGCAGGTACAAGGCTAGATTGGTAGCCGAAGGATATGCGTAGACACATGGGATTGACTATGAGGAGACATTTTCCCCAGTTGCAAAGATGGCAACTGTGAGAGTTGTGACTGCGGGGTGGCTGCACAGCTAAAGGCTGGTTCTTACATCAGATGGATATAAAAAATGTGTTCTTGCATGGTGACTTGCAAGAAGAGGTGTATATGGATCAACCACCAGGTTTTGAGGATACATGTCACCCAAAGTATGTATGTAAGCTGCATAAGGCCTTGTATGGGCTGAAGCAAGCTCCACGAGCATGGCATGACAAGATTGATGAGTATCTTGTCACTATTGGTTTTCATATGGCAGATGCAGATCACTCTTTGTATGTGCGGAAGAGTGATAAGGGTATTGTGATCATCACCATTTATGTAGATGATCTTATTGTTGGTGGGGGTGAAAACTTGGATGATATTGAGTATGTGAAAAGTCTTCTCAAAAGGAAGTTTGAGATGAAGGATTTTTGAGATCTATGCTACTTTTTGGGAATTGAGGTCATTCGCACACTTGAGGGTATTTGAATGTCACAAGGACAGTATGCATTAGACATGTTGTCCAAGTTTGGGACGGCTGATTGTAAGCCAATCTCGGTGCTATTAGATCAAAATGGCAAGCTTAGTGTGGATATAGGTTATGTGTTAGAGGATCCCACTATAGGTGGATATAGGTTATGTGTTAGAGGATCCCACTATATACAAGAAGATTGTGGGGAGTTTGATCTATGTCATAAATAACAGGCCAGATTAAAGTTACACTGTTGGCTTAAAGAGCTAGTTTATACAAGTTTTGTGCAAACCACATCTTGATAGTGTGCAACTCATGCTTCAGCATTTAAGGGACACTATTGATGCATTGTTTTATGCAACAGGTGTACCATTGGATCTATATGGGTACACAGATACAGATTGGGCAGGTAGCATCTTAGACATGAGATCTACCAGTGGATTTATGTTTTCATTGGGGAGTGCTGTTGTGACATGGAGCAGTAAGAAGAAGCCCACAGTTGCTTTATCAAGTACAAAGGAGGAGTACAAAGGAGTTACGGTGGCAGCATGTGAGGTAGCTTGGTTACACAAGCTACTTGCTCATTTGGGGTTGTATGTGGGGAGAAAGGTTGTCATATATTGTGACAATATTAGCATTATACAATTGGCCAAGAACCCAATTTTCCATGCGCGGATGAAACACATTGAAATACATTACCACTTTATCAGGGAGAGAGTCTTAATAGAGGCAATATTGACTTGACCTAGGTCAACACACAGGATTAGGTTGCTAACATCTTCACAAAGGCCTTGGGAGCTGAGAAGCTCTGTAGATTTCGAGATATGCTTGGAGTTCATGAGGTGGAGTTGAGCTTGAGGGGGAGTGTTGAGATGTCAACCTCAACATGAGCTGACACTCACGAGGCGCCTGTATGACCGTTTCACATTTACATACTGGCGGGTTTGGTAGTAGCTGACACCATCGACATATCTTTGCCAGAGATGTTACAACTGGACTACACCAACAAGTCCACATCTACCCACTCCTCTCAGTGTGTTTACATTATGGACCACTTGTATATACTCTATTATGTGTGTTAGTCACTTTATCTTCTTTGTAGACCTCTTTCTTTGTGTGAAGAAGAAGAAGAAATTTTAGCCTCTCACCTTGTGTGTTCTCTTCTAGGGTTTGTGTAAGTGTGTGTGTGTGCTGCAAGAGCTAAAGCTCTCTCCTCCCCTGCATCTTTTCACTACTAGTACTAGAAAGCATCCTTCACAATCCCAATGGCACAAAATCGTCAACTGACAGTGACGAGCAGGAGTAGGAGCAGGGTCCTCCACCATGGGAAGGATAAAATATTCCACCTTCATAAGGGCAATGTTCTAGGAAGACCTTGCTTACCAATAAGGGTCACCTTCCAACATGAGAGGAAGTCCAACAATAAGAAGGCAAAGGACAAGGAGGCTCTACAAGTGAGGGTAGCATGCCTGGTATTTTATATTTACAAGCACCACCACAGTAGGAGGTAGTAGAACCTCCACCAGAAACTCCTCGTGCTGCCCCAAGGGACCTATGACTAGAAGAAGGTTTCTTATCCTCCAAGGCCTCAGAACCCGAATGTACCTCCATGTGCACCAAGGAGGAGGATGAAATATGGAGTCAAGGCACTCCAAGAGATACAAAGATTTCAAAAAAATGTAGATCTCCTTATTCCCAAGGCACCTTTCACATGTCTTGTAAAAGAAATCCTATATAGATACTCTCAAGACTATCGTGTGCAAAGCCTTGCATTAGGAGATTTATAAGAAGATGCAAAAGATTTTTTGGTGACCTTTTTTGAGGATGCAAACCTCTGTGCTATGCATGCCAAGAGGGCTACTATAATGACAAAGGATCTTAAATTAGCTAGACTTTTGCATCGTAGACTTGTAATCAGTCGTGTTTCTATGTAAGAATTTATCTTTAAAAAGCTCAAGTTTTTTTGTGTTATCTCATTTTAAGCTTGTATAGTCATGGATTTAAAATGAGAATTTTTTTTGAAAGAATCAAAAACATTGTTTTTGACCTTGTGCAGGCCTTCCAAGTTCTCCCCTAGGCCTCGGGGGGCTGCATGGGCCCAGAAGGCCCCAAGCCAGCACGGGGCGACCTAGAGCCAGGCCCCTCAAGGCCTAGGGGAGGTCTTGGAAGGCCTACACAGGGTTAAAAAAATGTTTTCGATTGTTTAATTTTTTTGGAATTGATTTCAAAAATAATTACAAAATTTCAGCTAATTAATACAAACTCAACTACAAAATTGAACTCACTCCATTCAACTGCAAATTCATCCTCAACTGTAAATTCATACTTATTTACACACTTAAAAAATTCACTTCATGTGAAATTCAACTATAAAAATTAAAATTGGCCCTAGCATAGATACTTCAAAAAAGTGTATTTTTATTACCAAAAAAGGGGGATTACATGATAAGCATTACAATTTACATCCCAAATTTTTCCTTGCACCTTCTCTTGTGGAGGGGAAGAGTGCTCGACATGATGGAATCTACAATACACTCAGCATCTCTCTCTCCTACACTTTTGGCGATGGTTGTAGTAACAAGGACCTTAGTAGTGCATCCTCCTTGAAAGGTTGAAAAATGGCCGACTTGTTGATGAGGATTATTTTCTCTACTGTCTTCAAGATACTAGACATTTGAGAGAAAAAAGTTGGAATCCTCCTATAGGGCTAAAAGCATTGTGGACAACCGCAATGTCTTTAGTTCGAATACAGCCCATGTAACGGGCCAATGTTGAATTAGTTCCAAAGGGATTCCTTATGCCACCCTTACAATGTGCTCAAGCATCCAACTCGATGACATGCTGCATAGAAACCACATTTTAGTAATCAATTATGCCATGAATAAGAGTAAAAAGCTACGGATTATTAACTTACTGAGTGTAGTTCATAAGATGCTATCACATCTGGCTGCTGAATGTTAATTAACTACTTGTGCTCCTCTAATTGTTCAGGAGGCAAATTCACCAAGATGACTTAATCCAAGCAATATATTTAAAATACTTAATCCAAGTAATATATTTAATCAAAAATATCCACATAATAATTTTGTACAAACTTATCCAAATTGAACCTATTTTGATCATTCAAGCTTGCTCCAAATAGTCTATACCATTCATTACATTATTGACAAAAAGGGAAAAGTTCGATTACAGCAAAGAAACCCAATTACACTCCTAATTGCAATTCCACACCCCCGTCCCTCCAAGAATCACGAACCATGAAAGACTTCTCCATACGTCTCCCAATCTACACAAACACACATGAACAAATATCACCAGAGAATTGATGGTGAAGATAAATCAACTGAAAAATCAATGAGGAAAAAACTAATACCTTTCAATGTTCTATCTTGAAGCTTGCATCTTGTACTTCTTAAAATCCCACGATTAGTAGGTGTTTTCGAATGTCTGCTGTAAGCTCCATTCTTTTCTAGCATTGACAAAAGGTCAATGGTGCCATTGGGTAGTTTGACCAATAGTTCTATGGGTGAATTAACACCCTCATATGATTGCAATGGTATCCACCCCCCATTTTTCTTCATCCCTCGCTCGTAAAATAATCAGATGTATAAATTTGAGCATGCTCTCAAGTATCAAAGTGTGATACTTAAAATCACAACTCTATTAAATAATATACATCTCACTATATCCCATGCATTTCCAAGTAAACCATTCATTTTCTGAGATTGTAATTTCTTGCAAATGAACATTTCTGGAGTGGCTTATGCAGGAGCTTACAAAAAATTTACATAAGAAGATGGGTGGGAGCATACAACTAAGACCTACTGATCAAGAGGGCTTTGTAAATTTTAAAGAGGATTATATATCACAAATCATATTTTGTTTGAAGGCATCTACTCCATTTGTCTAGGATTGGCCACTCTCAATATGGCCTAATGAGGGAAATGGAAGCTTTTCAAGTCTTCCATAGTCTTTACGCCTAGAGGGAACTATGTAAGAGTGTATGAAAAAGAATATTCTACTGCCAAGAAGTGTCCTAGGGTTCTTGTTGGGAAATAAAACCTCACTAGATGGTGGAATGGAAAGCATTGAAGGTCCCTCTTATGCTCTTCAATGGTTGTTCCTCTATGTAACTTGATGGAAATATGTTTACATACACAAAACCACAAAAAAAAGTGAACAACAAGGGTATAACAAAATGTTTTTAATAGAACCACATTAGTAACAAAATACTTACCAGTACAAGGAAACTTGGTTTTTTCCATTTGAGGAGGAAGATGAATGCCTTAAGCCATGTAGACATGTTGAACCATTTCTACCATGCCTCGACCGCTCAAAAAGTTGAAGGAAAATAGCATGCAAATTGATTGGGAGATCACCGAGGATGGTGAAATAAAAATCATTAAGGGCTTTGAAATTTTATATGATACAAATGTGATGCAAGATGGTGCATGTGATAGTATGGTTTGCAATGATGTATGATGTATGTGTTGTGATTCTTTGGATAAGCAAGAGAGTTTGATGTCTGATGTATGTGATGATAATGGATCATGTGATGGCAAGAAGCATTGCATATATAGCATTCATAAGATGGAGTATGAACTTATCTTGAAGCTCATTGATTGGATCGAGCACAAGCATGTGTACTCAGTAGGTTCTAGGTTTGACACCCCAGTAGCATTTCATGGTGGAGGCAGAATGGTATGTTAATGATGTACCTTAATTACTGGATGTCTCGGGGCAACAGCAGCTGGTGAAGTTGCACAAGATGAGATTGATCTATTTCTGGCTCGATGATGATGATGATGATGAAGGCAATTTATAGCTGCAATTTCAATTGTGATCCCGACGAAAATATTAGTGCGATCCGAGTTGGTGGTACAATTTGAATATAAACTGCCTATACTAACTTTATAAAGTAGCCTCGAGTAACAAACTCGTTTTAAACAATGCCTCCTAAGTGCGTTGAATGATGGTAGAAGGTCCACTTATTAGAGAAGAATTGGAATCCTCAACGCTCAGGCTATAATAAATAGGTTAGGGTCCAAGGACAAAAGTTAAAATTACTTCAGGTGGTCAGGTGAATTTATAGTCCAGACGACCTAAAAGGTGGTCAGGTAGCTCAAGGTTGATTTGCGACGCGCAGGTGGTGCCAGGGTCCTTTTTAAAATAGCCTGATTGCACAAAACTTCTAAAACGTTTTTTGTGGGTTTAAATGTGATGTTTGATGACCCAACAATCCATCCATCGTGTACTACTTCATTACCTTAGTTTTGGTACTTTTACCTTGAGATTTTCTCTCTCTCTCTCTCTCTCTCTCCCTCGCTCTCTACTCACAAAATAAATATTGTCTCCATTTCTATAAGAAAGAAAAACATTATTCGCTAATCAAGCATGTCGAAGACAAAGAAAGATGGAGAAGAGACAAGGAATTATATTCAAAGCCTTGTCGTAAACTCTTAACTTCTAATTCCTAACCTTTCTGTCATATCAAGACATATTTGGGTTTAAGGAGGATCTAATCCCTAATCCAGTTGCTCTGATACCAAGGCATATTTTGGATCGAAGGAGAATGGTAATTATGCGGATTTAAACAAGAACTTAAATTACTACAATTAACCCTCCACTTTAATCACCTCAAACTCATATATTTGAAATCTTATCATCATCTAATGAATCCATTGGCATTATCTCCTCAAATACTTCCATAAATTCCAATGAGCTAAATTTTAATGACATCTTGGAAGATACAGGAGAATGGAAATAGCATTACAAATTGATCTCTTTAGAGCCATAAAGATGAAAAATTATAAATATGTCTTTATATTTACAATATATACAATATATCTTTATATTTACAATATATCTTTATATTTACAATATATCTTTATATTTACAATATATCTTTATACAATATATCTTTATATCTTTATATTTACAATATATTTTTTTCATCTATGATGTAGAGACTATTATAAAAATATTAAACTATCTTTCAAATACTATCAAAAGTGGATGAACCTCTTGTAGTGAAACATGCCCATTTGCCATCTATTCACACAAATTTACCATAGATTGAAGTGATAACTTGTTTGGTTCACCAAAAAAATGGGGCACCAAAAGGATAGATGTGGCTTGTCCATGATTGATTGTAAGATGTTGTTTATGGAGGTCACAAAATGAAGGATGTCATTTTGCTCCATTCCATCACAAAATGTGGCTTGTCCATGATTGATTGTAAGATGTTGTTTATGGAGGTCACAAAATGAGGATCTCATTTTGCTCCATTCCAACATAAAAACACTAAACTTTCTCAATGTTGGAAGAGACTAGTTTTGTTGGGGTTGATTGGGATTGATTTTGCTTGTCGTTGTTTTGCTTCAAGTGTTGACAATTTTTCCTTTTGCAGCGCACTCCACTGTGCTAGTTATTTTGCTAAAGTAGACTATTAACATGAGGAGCTCATTCTAGAGAAGACTTCAATATAAAGTGTGTTTAAGGGTTATATTAAAAATCCCTTAAAATGATTCCTTTTTCTATCCAGAATTACATCATTTTTTCTATACAAACACAATTTTTTAAAATGCATTTAAAAAGCCCTTATGTAAGTGCATTAAAATACACCATTTTTTGAAAATTCCATTAAAAAAGCGCTTATGTAAGTACAATCTTGTAGTACAAAGCCCGATTTGAATAAAGTGGTTACGCATGTTTGGGGAGTTTCAAGCTGAGGCCAACCCTTCGATCACAAACACGTGCGCATGTGACAGCTAGCATTGCCACCATTGCCTACTATGACTATAAATATTGAGCCATTGTCGTTTTTTTTCTATACAAACATATTTTTTTAAAATACATTAAAAAAGCCCTTATGTAAGTACATTAAAATACACCATTCAAAAAATCCATTAAAGAAGTCCTTATGTAAGTACTTGATTTTGTAAATTTATCTCCAAAATGTGAATTTAAAAATACCTCTAGTAGACTCACGGGATACATTAACATATTTTTTAGTGAATCCCTTCAGATTGTGAGAGTGGATGGTACCAAAGTACTCTAACCTTTGTTGGAAAAAATCCAGTTGGATTTGCATATGTGCGAAATTAAGAAATGATGTGGATGCAACCACTCAATGTTGAACATAGGTACAACAACAAAGAGAGATAATGCCATGTCCTTGTTTTAAGGTCTCCGCACTTGCTACCCAATAAGAGCTCTTTTCACTCTTTAGCATGCACACACACAACTTCCTGCTTTGCTAGTTTTGCTGAGAAAGTTCATTGAGATGAACCTTCCCCCTTCCTATGTATCTATGTGTGTATGTGCATGTGTGTGTGTGATGTTGAGATTGATTGCACTTGTTGTTGTTTTGCTTTAGGTGTTGACAATTTTGCCTTTTGGAGCCCGCCCTACTATGCTAGTTATTTTGCTAATGTAGACTATTAACTCGAGGATTCATTCTATAGAAGACTTGAATATATAAAGCGTGTTTAAGGGTTATATTGAAAATCCCTTAAAATGATTCCTTTTTCTATCCAAAATTACACCATTTTTTTTCTATACGAACATAACTTTTTAAAATACATTAAAAAAGCCCTAACATAAGTACACTATTTTTTCTATACAAACATAATTTTTAAAAATACATTAAAACACCCTTATGTAAGTACATTAAAATACACCATTTTCTAAAAAAATCCATTTAAAAATCCCTTATGTAAGTACAATTTTATAAATTTATCTCCAAAATGTGAATTTAAAAAATACTTGCAGTAAACTCACGTGATACATTAAAATATTTTTTAGTGAAACCCTTGAGATTGTGAGAGTGGATGGCAGCAAACTACTCTAACCTTTGTTGGAAAAAATCCAATTGTATTTGCACATATGTGTGAAATTGAGAAATGATGTGGATGCAACAACTCAATGTTGAACATAGGTACAACAAAAAGAGATAATGCCATGTCCTTGTTTTAAGGTCTCTGCACTTGCTACGCAATGAGAGCTCTATTCAATCTTTAGCATCTACACACATAGCTTACTACTTTGCTAGTTTTGCTCACAAAGTTCATTGAGATGAAACTCCTCCCTTCCTCTGTCTCTATGTGTGTGTGTGTGTTGTGTATTTAAAAATATGCCGAGATAAAGTGTACTGAACGATGCTCAAAACTCCTCCTTTTATTACAAGATTACTAAGGGGATGATGATGCTTCTCTCTCTCTCTCTCTCTCTCTCTCTCTCTCTCTCTCTCTCTCTTCTCACAAAATAAATATTCTCTCCATTTCTATAAGAAGAAAAGCATTATTCCCTAATTAGGCATGTGGAAGACAAAAAAAAGATGGAGGAAATATAAGGAATTCTATTTAAAGCCTTGTCATTAACTCTTAACTTCTAATTCGGAGCCTTTTTGTGACATCGAGACATATTTTGGATCTAAGGAGAATGATAATTATGCAAGGAACTGAACAAGAACTAAAATTATTACAATTAACCCTCCACTTTAGTTACCTCAAGCTCATACATTTGAAAGCTTATCTATCCTAGTCACCACCTACACAAGTGGCCTACCCATTTGGTTCATGAGCTCCCCTACAACACCTCATCCACAACATAATTTGGGATTTACACTTTCAACTACTCCATTTACAATTAACACGAAATCTAACCTTGGAATAATACAACTTAAAATGCAACTTGGCATTACACCCATGGTCCTAAAAATCAATATAGGGGCAATATAACTCAAAATGCAATGCAACTTGCCATTTCAACCATGCTCCTAAAAATAAGTAGGTTGATGCTAGAAGATCATTCTCTAATAGTGTTGTTTTATGGTTGTGTATGAACCTTTGATACATTCTTGAGATGTAAAGACCCTTGGCACCCAGCAAGATAGAGTAGGTTGAGGTCAACATAGAACTATATACAAATTAGAGTTTGAACACTAGAAACTGATTGGTCACAAAGGAAATAACATTGCCTTGTTAAAATAGTATGTGAGTTCCTACTCATGGAATTATATTATGGCATTGTCATATGCAAGAATCTTCTTGAAAGAATCATTTGCAAGTGAGGAAAGTTCAAAGCGCCTTTGTGTCACAAAGATTGGGTTAGTTGTTTGGAAGTTGTTGGAATAGCCTTAGAGTTGTTGACTAACCAACCGCCCTAGGAATGAAAGGATGTAGATCTGTTTCAACGGAGGATGCTTAAGGATGTAGATCTGTTTCAACGGAGGATGATTAGTTATAAATCCATTGGCTTTTTGTTGGAGTCACTTTTGTGTAAATCCATTGTTGGAGTCACTGTTGTGTAAAAGGGGATCTGGGACGTTCCAATGAACTAAAAGTTGCGGCTAGTCTTGGCTCTCCTTGTTGGGGGCATGGGCGTCAACGGCTCATGATTACTACACGCAGAGTCTGGTAGAAAGCCTAATTTGAATAAAGTAGTTACGCGTGTTTGAGGAGTTTCAAGCCGAGACAAACCGCACTCGCCGACCCCCCTTCGATCACAAACACGTGCGCATGTGACAGCCACCATTGCCATTGCCTACTATGACCATAAATATTGAGCCATTGCCATGGCCGTGAACTGAGCTCACTGGGCCTGCTATTCTCTCTCACAAATTTGTGTAGATTGAAGTGATAAACTAGGGCTCATAGTCTGTCTGTCTCTCTCTCTCTCTCTCTCTCTCTCTCTCTCACACACACACACACACAGAGTGTCAATCGCAGCCCACAATGAAGCGCGCCGTTCTAATCGCAGCTTTTCTAGTAGTTATGTACTGCAACTTGCTCCCTGCTGCTACAAGTGCAACCAACACTTCTGTTGTGTCAGCAGCTTGCGACAAGCTTGGCATCCCGCAGGGCAGTGCCTTCTGGAGCCACCTGGGCTTTCTATTTACCCGGCTGGTGGAGAACACCCCCTACACGGAGGGCTACTCCTTCAAGACCCGCACGGGCGGTGGCGACGATCCCGCCTTCGGCGAGGCCTGCTGCAAAGCTTCCTGCTCGCCTTCGCAATGCGACGAATGCCTTCGGCAGCTCTCTAGCGACATATGGCGAATCTGCAACAGTGCTCTCGGAGCCCGCGTTGAGTACCCTGATTGCTGGATCCACTATGAATGCTACAACTTCTAAGGGACCCTTAGAGATCAGGTCGCTGCTCTATAGTATTAGAAAGTTCGCCATGATATTCTCTCTCGCACACACATTTATTATCGTCATAATCCACCACTGTTGGTGTTCTAGCTTAATGCATACGAGATATTGTTGTTCTATAGATATGTCACCTTGGGTCTTGAACCTCAAGGTCCTATACTTTATGGAATAAACACTTGGAATTGAACACACAAAATGTGATGGCATGGGAAAATGTTTATTTCCTACTTGGCTTTGTTCTTTTGGTAATTCGAAAGCTTGAAACTAGTGCATTAAGAGAATTGTTTGTTGTCCTCACAAGAAAGGAGCAACACCCTCGGAAAAGCAGAAACTCAGCATGCAAAATGATAGCCTACCAAATTACTTTAATTCGCAAACTTGGCAAGGTCATCTCTAGATGCGAATAATGTTTTGTTCTTTTCATTGAATTGCCTTATAATACTTGATTTAAACCGAAAGGATTTCTAATGATGTGTTTAAGAAGCTCCATAGCATTAAACATTCCAAAATCGTGCGTGGGGCACAAAATGCATGAAGTTTTATAGATAAATATTACGATGCTTTTGAGTAATATCGAGTCAATGAACATATCAAAAGCATACAAAGGATGAAAGCTTAATGAAAACGAGAATGACCTCATTTTTCCACGTCTATAGTCGATTAAATGACAAATATGAAAAGTTTTTATGGGAGCTTAATTCTTCTTCTAATATCATAACACGAGAGAGAGAGAGAGAGAGAGAGAGAGAGAGAGAGAGAGAGAGAGAGAGAGAGAGAGAGAACACAAAATGAGTAATGCATGTACCTTCACAAATAAAGACTTATCTGGCACTTGCACATAGTGCTTCACAACATTGAACCTTACATGTGTATGTTTTACACCTACTAAAGTTACTTCTTGAAATGCCATTGAAGAGTTTTATATTTATACTCTTAATGGCATACATATGTACAGTGGTCCTAGATATCCAAGAAAACAATATACAAAAGTTTTAAATGTGTGAGTCCATACTTTTAGTTTTTCATGCTTGGCAATACCACATAAGTGTTTTTTTAATGGATACATCAAATGAATGATATCGTCTATTAATGAAAAACATATGGCATTTTTTGAGAATATATATTGCAAATTTTAGAGCATTTTTTTCTAAGGAAATCTTTTAGGAAATGCCAAATTAAAATATTCGGTATTTCCAAAAGTTTTTTTTTTC
Organism: Cibotium barometz; assembly: GCF_041138505.1. Taxonomy (NCBI): domain Eukaryota; kingdom Viridiplantae; phylum Streptophyta; class Polypodiopsida; order Cyatheales; family Cibotiaceae; genus Cibotium; species Cibotium barometz. Next base: position 7,708,463 of record NC_141057.1, on the reverse strand, counting down.
TAGTAGGGATATTTAAAGAGAATTTGGAAAACTCTTTACTCAAGAGGAAAGGTTTTTCCAAAATGACACAAAAATGTGGCTTTAAAAAAAAGAGAACATTAACAGCCTAAGAGGTGGGATATGAATACTCATAGTCTTCTCATAAAACAAAATAAAATGCATACTTTCAGAATTCTAAATATGATCAGAGATTCAAATTGTCAAATGATCATGTTTATAAAATAAAAAAATCTATGCTAGAGAAAAAGGTCTATAGCTAAGTCATGGATAAAAATTGTACTATCATAATTGAATTTAAGTACTCTACATCCATGTTTACGCCATCACTATCTTGAACATGATGCATCACTTGCATCCTAGGATGATTTAGATCTATAAAGCATATTTCTTTGATCTATCCATAAGATCACATTGAGTCTATCACATTGTATGTACTTTTGGTTACACCACCAGAAAATTATATTTTAAACTATACCACATCGAGGGAATAACAACGTTTATTTTGTCAGGATGTCGGGGATTCTATTCGTTGCACTGCAGCAAAATTTCACTGCTTAGCAGTGCTTCTAGCAACAAAATTTCGCTGCTCCACAATGCTTATAGCAGCAAAATTTCACTACTATGGGCCGTGCCTATATCAGTGAAATTTCACTGTTGTACAGTGAAATTACGCTGCTATTTTTTCATTGCATGAAATTCTAAAGAGTTGTTGGATGCTGAATTTTAGAAACACGTTACATTTAAAAAATATCCATTAGAACCCTTGGAGCCACGTTTCGAGCAAAAATAAAAGATAATTGAAAATTTTTGAGAAGCGAAACAATGTCAAGATCATGAATCTATCCCATCTTGTAATAAATCCATATGTGTTGCTTCATCAATGTCTATATCTAATGGAAGCTCAATAAATCCAATGTGTTGCTTTATCAATAAATCCATATGTGTTGCTTCATCAATGTCTATATCTAATGGAAGCTCAATGAAAAGATGGGGTTCCATATCAATATCAATATCACTATCATGATCCAATGAAGCACTGTCAATGATTGATAGGTGACTCATCATCTTCATCGGATTGATGTTCCTCATGCTCTTGATCGGCTCCCTCCAAAATGTTTTCTTCATTGTCTTCTTCCAATGAGCCGATTTGAGGTAGTACTTGCACCTCATCCAGAGATTCGGCCTCCATATCTTGATCTTGAAAGATATGTTTTGATCAAGGGGAAACTTGTATAACATACCACCACTTTGGATCAATTCGATCCGCGTGAAACACAACCTAATATCACAAAGCAAAGGGGTTACACTTTTATTATACTACATCAAGATTTAATTTGGGATTGGTTGGATTACTAACTTATTGACCTTCAGTGAAGTAGTACGAAAGTATCTTTCTCAATGATCATTCCAAAACTTGGTGGAATCAATTTGAAAGAACCAATTCGATCGGCGTGAAACACAACCTAATATCACAAAGCAAAGGGGTTACACTTTTATTATACTACATCAAGATTTAATTTGGGATTGGTTGGGTTACTAGCATGTTGACAGTGAGTAAGGTAGTACGAAAGTATCTTTCTCATCATTCTGAAACTTGGTGAAATCAGTTTGAAAGAACCGATTTGGATGTTTCTTCACGGTTGCTTGAGCACCTCTATATATCACCTTGAACCATTTGACATCAAAGATGAATAGAACAAATGCTCTAAATCCAACCTCAAGAATATCGTGAATAGTTCCACAATACTCAAGATTGTCCTCTATAACATTGGTATCATGTCTACTAGCTCAACTGTCTTGCTCATCAAAAGTTGCCATCACACTACATCAAATGTGTTTCTTTTAGAATCCACACACTCCGTGCAAAAGTGCCTTCCCTTTGACCATATTGCATTATATAGTTTGTACTAATATTGAACAAAAGCATGACATTTAGTATAGTGCATTAAACAAGGCATATACGTGAGAATTTGATAGAGATGAAGAATGTACTTACGTGAGATTCACATCCTCTTGGATACTCATGCTCTTCTCTTTTGATCATCTCTCCATTTCGCCATGCCATCGTTATTGCCATACAAAGCCATTCTATATTGATCACATTTGGTAGAGGTTCCAAGTTAGGCGGGAATGGCAAGCGTCTATTTGCTCTTCTAAAAGCTCTTCTCTCATCCATTCATCTATTGATTACATCGTTATATCTCCCAATCCACTTCTCCATGATGGGACTATTTAGAATGTAGAATGTATTCACCTTGTGGCATAATGCTTCATCGAGTTTTCGTTGCTTGACAATCGTGGCATGAAAGGATCTATGCGAGGTAGATGTTTTGAGATTTACACAAGAGACTCTTTAAGTCCTTTAAGGTTTTCATGAACCTTACAAGGAAAAAGATCCATCGAACATGAACAACACCACACAATGCCACTTCATAACCAAATGGACCACAAGATGTAATTGGCTAGTGAGAATTGTTCTACTGAGAAAAGTTATCCTCGATCATACACTCTCTCAATAGCATTGAGATGAGCCATCTCAATGAATGTAGGATCCATCTCCTTTAAGGATACGTACCTACATACATAGCAATCGTGTGTGTTATTTACCAATACATAACTTGTGAGTGAATGAGAATACCAAATAAGCAATATAACTTAGGGAATTGAAGAGAATCATTTTGTGTAATCCATACCTAGCATAGAGAGCGCATAGAAATAATATGTCAAAATATTAGTAAGGAGAGCATATAGAACATGAAACATTCTATTTGAGAGAATAGAATGAGGTAGTCTTACCAAAGAAGATTTGTGACACTTGCATCACTCCATCCATAAGTTGTTTGCAAGTTCAATAGCTCCAAGTTTGCTCACAATGTGGAGTATGAACATCCCTCATACAAAGGGGTGCTTATGCATAGCCTATGCATACCCTATGTATAGTTCTTATGCATAGGGTATGCATACCCTATGTATAGTTCTTATGCATAGTCTATGCATAGTGCTAATGAACTAATGTTTTGATTTATTATGATCATTTTTTGTAGGTATATTCAAGAAAACGTGCCAAGGGTTCCGCTACGCAATGGTTCATACGGATTCGGCTAGAAGAGGTAAGCCCTCTTTTTCCATTCTTTATTTATGCTTCTTCTCTTTGTGTTTTTGTACCCTTGGCTACCGAGGATTAGGTTTAGGTCAAGAGCCTATGGCCCCTATGCATAGGCTATGCATAAGGGTATGCATAAGCTATGTACAAGGGTGTGCATGGGCTATGCATAAGCTATGCATAGGGTATGCATACACTATGCACATGCTTATGCATAGAGATATGGGGCATTATTATATGCCATCTAGAATGCGACTTATGTTAAGTTAGGAGTGGTTATCCGCAAGTAGGTAGTTATAGTGGAGGGGGAGACCTCAATCTTCTCACTATCTTTCTCTTGTAAAAGAGGAGTTTCCTTTGGCTTTAATAGTGGGGAGCATGTAGAAATTCCTCAGAAGCTATCATCCGAAAGTGGCACTTCCACCCTGCTTGTCTGAGTAGTATTGTAGGAGGTCTTAACAATTTTCTAATATCACATGTTGCCTTTATTGTCTAAGCTTTGTGTTTTTGTTTTCTCTTGGTTGGCTTGACATTGTCGAGGTAAGCTCTCTTATTCATTCAACCTCATGTTTATTTCACCCTTGGGTGCCGGGTTTAGGGTTTAGACTTATGCATAGAGATATCACTACAAGGGATCGGGCTCATACCCACGCTCCTAACCGCGAAAAATGACTTGTGGAAAAAAAGTAACGGGCCCATGTATCATCGCATGTATCATCGCAGCCAGAGACATACGTGTAAAAGTGCATGTATAGACGCAGCCAGACGCATTGATATGAGGGCTTATACACGCGTTTTGTCAGTTTAGCTGCACTTATACACGCGCATGTCATAGAGTATCCGCGTATATATACGCGACTTTTACAAAGTTAATGCGTCTATACACGTGAACAGAGAGCAAAAAAAAAAAATCCAGAGAGTGCTATTTGGTACCTGAATGCTGTTCCAGCATTCCAGCACCCAATAGCACTGTCTGGATTTTTTTTGGGGTGAATTGCACCATTCACGAGGAAGATTTAGTGCATTGTCATTACACGATTCAAGAACGACATGAATGCATACATTGTCAATACACGATTCAAGACAGACATGGATGCAATACTATCAATTCATGATTCAATATTACTATCAAAATTTTATGTGTACACATATATACAAGGGAGTCCATATATTGTCGAAGTAGCCCATGGCTTCAATTATAAACAAATATATACAAAATCAAATTGGTTTGTCTAAAGAAGCCCATGGCTTCAGTTACAAAAATGTATATACAACCACATCCTCAATATGGAATGTGATACTATAAGTCTGAGTACTACTCAGACCCAGATGATGACCCGCTGCTCCCTTCATGACCAGATGAGCTCACATAGGTATACATGTCCGATGAGTAGTGCTCACATCCAGTAGGAGTAGTGGCAGCGGGTGGATCATCAGTGGTGGCAGGAGCATCAGCAGGTGCAGCAAGAGCTTGTGCCTGTTCAAGTAATATATCGTATATAAGTATATATATATGTAATTCAATAAACCAAAATCATTCGTTTAGAGTTTTCAAGTACCTGTTGAACGTATGGTCTCATGGCCATCTCAAATTGCGTGTCTATAATACGTCTCTCGGTTCTGAAGAGGGCCCACGTGTCACGTTTGCTATGGCGACGAGCATACCCAGTATCGTGGGCTGTGGGCTTCCTCCCCATAACCCGTCGCTGTAACATAATCAACACAATTTGTAAGATTAAAACAATCATAGAATCAATGAATTAAGTAAACAATCAAATAAAGTGGCAAGATACTTACGAACTCTGCCTCCCATGACTCGACACCGCCAGATCCAAAATGCGAAGATCCAATGGTCTCCATCTGGATCCATCGTGCCTCCACATGCTGCCTGCTCTTCACGCCACCCTCTGCTCGTTTCTTTGCCTCCTTCCACTCGCGTTTGTGCGCAGTGGGTAGGTTTCTCGGCAGGATAGCCACCCGTAGCTACATTTAGCCCATCATCGTACGCGAGTTTCTTAAGGTGAGATCTTTTATTACTTAAGATCTCCCTTATTCGCATCCTTCCCCATACATCCGAGAATGTTGCATGTGGGGGATTGGGGTACCGACTATGTACACAACATCTATCACCTCCCCAACTAATCGGCTATTTTGATCTTTAAATTTAATAAAACAATTTCTGTACAAGTTTGAAACTACCCCACGAATGTACTCCATTACCTCTTTCCCCCTCGCATCCATCACTACCCCGCTCCTATTAATCCGTCACATCATAGTAAATCACTCCCTCCATCTCTCTCACCTCCTCCTCATCCTCACTGTCTCCTCTAACTCTTCTCCCTCTATCTCCTCTCTCACCACGTGCCCTACTACCTCCCCCACCAAAGCACCTGGCACATCCTCTACTCCCACTCTTTTTAATGCGGCGTTTGCTCTCCTCTGTACTGCGGGTGGAGTCACGACTGGGGGATTGTGTACGTGACTGTGGCTGTGAGAGGGAGTATGTGATGGTGGCTGTGAGCCCTGACGTGACGGTGCCTGTACTACAAGACACTGCTACCATACACGCGTTCAAGTCACGCAATAAGTTACAGGCGCGTGTATGGTCACGCATGTATATGAGTAGTATCGGGCGTGTATATATTGGCATCTAAATTCACGTGTATACTGGTTTCAGAAATGCGTCTACCAGCGCGTGTATGTTGGCATCTAAATTTGCGTGTATATTGGTTTCAAAAACGCATGTATATACGCGCAATTATACACGCTTTATTATACACGCGAACTTTATTAAGAAAAACTCTATTCCTTTACAAAATTAAAAACCATTTTCTTTAAACCATCTCATAGTACATTACAGTATATATCATTACACAATCGCACTACATGCATTTATAACAATGAAATATATTCAAAAATAAATCATGAGATGATAATTAAAAGACAACATATACAATAGAAATGTCATCAATTTAGAACGATACAATGATGGATTGGTTAGGGTTCGATCTCATCTTCAATAACATCCATCCTTGCCAAATGATCAACATCAATATCCATTTAATCAATTTGTAAGGCTACAATTAAATTTATTCCTCTATCGATATTCTGTCCATTGATAATGGTATCGATGCCCTGATCATCCTCATCAACATCACCATCATTCTCAATGGTAGGGCCATCCTCATGATCATGAGAAATGGCATGCTCATCCTCATTATCATGATCATCTCTTATTTCTTGATCATCGATCACAACATCTTCATTGGCATATTCGACATCATCTTCATTGCGGCTTGTTACATCCTCCATATGCTTCATATCAGTGAAGGTATTATACATCACTTTGGAACCTGGTGTAATAGGGATGACGTACCACCATTTAATGTCATGCACCATTGGCAGATAGATAACCTACTCAAATACACATACTGCAGTAATTAATTAGCATATCAAAAGTCAAGGGGTACGCGAGCTTAGATATATATGTACATGAAACACATTAGTAAAAAATGCATACCTGCTCACATTGTTGTGGCAATACGAGCCTATCTTTCTTTGTTTGCCAAAACTTTGTAGAGTCAATAGTTACACAGCCACTTGCATGGCATTTTATCCTTGCATTAGGCCCTTTTTCCACCACGTTCATTTGTCATTTGACATCTAAAACATACACAAAGAAGCGACGAAAGTCAAGCTTAAATATGTCTTGGATTGTGCCACAATAATCATCCATTTTTCCATTAGCTCCCTCAAAGCTACTAATGACACCGCAATCTTGTGTATTCCTCTTTTCATCAATTCTTTGTGTTCAAAAATGCTTGCCTTCACACCATATAGCATTGAATATAGTGCATTGGACTAAAATAAAAGCAATATTTGTGTAAGCAATGTGAATAAATATTAAAAGCAAATCACTTACAAAACTAATCCAAAACATTAGTTCTTACCTTTAACATGCATCCTCGTGCATACTCCCATTCTTCCACCGTGATATGCAGCCCCTCGCTGCTCTCTACTCTCTCCATTTACTCATGCAACCAATCTTGACATGGATAATATCATTCAAAAGTGTTGCTAGATGCTTAGGGTACGCCTTACGAGAGCCATGTTACCTCCGAAAGAGAGCTCTTTCTGCTTGCCTTTTTGTCTTTGCATCCGCATATCTTGTAACCCATCTACTCATCACATCACTATTAAGGATACAAGTGAAATTGAGATCATCAATCAATGTTCTATCAATTACTTTACTCTGTCCTTTTTCCTGAGGCACAATAGAGGTCATCCTCAAGTCCTCTTCATTGCTCCATAGTCGCGGCAAAGAGCTGTCCACCTGACCAAGAAATTCTTAAATATATACAAGAGACTCTTGTATCAACCAACCCTCGGCCATGCTTCCTTCGGGCCTTGCACTTTGCCTCACAAAGTCTTTTAAGGTCTTCATGAAGCGCTCTAGGAAGAACATCCAACGTGTATGCACAGTGCCACATAAAGCAATTTCGTCCACTAAATGCACAATGAGATGTGGTTGACTTGTGAGAATGGTTCACGAAAAAGTCTCCTCTACCAAACAAACCACCTCCACTGCCATAACATGCGCATCATCCAACTTGGCTGGATCAATTGCTTTGAAACTAACATATCTGATAAATAAATGAATAGTACGTTATACCTCATGCACGTTCATTTTGCAAGGTATAATGAAGGGTGATCTGACATGGGTTTTACATACCTCACAAGCTCGCCCATCTTATAAATACATTTTTTCAAACTCTTGTTTGCACAATGGTCGATGCTAGTAGCTAGTATGAACTGCGCACATAAGAGCACATGTATGTATGGTTTATGGCATTAGAAAATTTAATTTCAACGTACAAGACTTGGAAAACACTTACTTGGAGCATCTTGTGCCAATCGTGGGACTTCAACCCATATAGTTGCTCAATGCCTCTTTTCTTAGTGGTTGTAAAGGCTCCCTTCAATGATCTCATGCATCCAGTGGGAGTACGCAAACTGGTGATGGCCTACTTTACCTGCTTCTCCTCTTTCTTTGATATAATCCATGGTGTAGGCGGAAGACGAACGTGCCCACCCTCCTCTTGTGGCCAAGCTTGACGCATACGTCCTGCGACCCGCAAGTCCTCCTGTACGCTAACATTTTCTCGTTTACCAATAACATGTTCCCAAATACCAGATCCCATATTCTTGAAGATGTGCATGGGATCAAGAAGATGGTTGATCTTAAGATGGGTTCAATATGGTAGTCGAAAAAAATGGAGTACCTACACAAGACATTGCTCTATGTGATCTTTAATCCAATTAGAGACTACACAAAACAAGATTGAGAAAAACATTATGGTACATGTTCATGCCATCTCGAGGAAGAACATTTGTAGACTCCCAAATACGCTTCCAATCTTTTGCACGAAGTGTTTGTGGAGGAATGTTACTCTTACTAGCAACATATTTAGGATGATCTGACGGGAGAAATCGATGATGATTATCAAATATGGTCTTACATAAACCGTCAGCATACTCATGTACTAAAACGAAGGGCCACAAATAGGACATGCATGTTTACCTGATATTTTTAAACCTGTTAAAATATAAATAAAAGTTAGAATAATAAAGTCAATAGTTATAATTAATATAGCCAATAGTATTAGAGTAGGGAGGTAATTAGAATTCTTACCGGAACCATCGCTGTATCCTGGAAAGTCATGCATTATCCACATCAACACTGCTTTTAAGTCGAAGTTTCGAGAGGAGGGAGGCCTACTAATGTCCACCACCGCAACACCTCTCCATAGTTCCTCCAACTCATCAATCAACGGTTCGAGATAAACATCCATACGCTTGACTTTATGTTTCCCTGGAATTAGAAGGGATAACATAAGATGTCCCTTCTTGATTGCCATTGATGGTGGAAGGTTGTAATTCATCAACACAACTGGCCACACGCTGTATGCGGTGCTTTTGAAACCAAATGGATTCACTCCATCCATACCTAGGCCAAGTCTCAAGTTTCTGGGCTCTGTTTTAAAGCTGGCCCACTCATCTTCAATATGCTTCCAAGCAGGAGTGTCTGCTGGAACTCTCCACATGCCATCATCCGATCGATGTGAGGAATTCCATGACATGAGCTCTGCTATGGATTTGCACTTGAACATTTGTTTGATGCGAGGAATTATAGGAAAGTGTTGCAAGACTTTACGAGGTACATTAAAACTCTTCACATCTATTCTATGCCTTGCTTTACCACAAGTGGGATAATTTTGAGCCTCCTTATGCGTCCCACGAAAGAGAATGCAATCATTGATGCATGCATGTATGCGATCATAATCCAATCCTCCTGCAAGAGATGTCACATAGCGCCTCACTATGTCTCTTGAGGTGGGTAGTCTATTCCCCTTTGGAAGCATGTTTGATAATAGCCTGCATCTAATATCATCAATTAGCCCTAAACCCTAAACCCTAAATCCTAAACCCTAAACCCTAAACCACTAGTTCAAATTTGCAAGTTAGAATGCTTACTTCAATAATGCGTCAAGACTTGCATTGCTCCATCCATAAACTGTTTGTATATTGAGTAGTTCAAGTGAAGCACGTAAAATAGAGAATGTGCACCCTTCAAAAATCGGTGTTAATGAAGCCTTGTAAAGATGCTCTTGTTCCATATCATCGTCGTCCATACCTTTGGGATCATCCCTAAAAAGATATCACACCATATCATCAAACACTTCCTCTTCCACAACTTCGTGGGGTGCAGGGCTATTGTCATCCCTTTCCCACTCATCTCTGACAGTAGATCCCGAAGCTCCAGCATCATCTCGTCGACGCTTTGCGTGCTCTCACCGCGCGTAGGGCACCATGTTAGGGTGTGGTACTGCATCCTGCTTCAATTAGAGTATATATATTACAACTCCATTAATTTAATTTAGATACCATGAGTCATTTGAATACTATCACAATTTACATCTACTCACCTCTAAACCTGTTTGATTCCATTCTCCATACATGGAGATGTGATTCAAGGTAATTCGACGCGCTCGTACAATGCATCCTTGACATCGATTACACATACACTTGATCCTTTGTCCCAACCACACATCGCGATTACGATGATGCATTGGCTCATCCTCACGAGAATTGCTTGAGGAGGTTGATGACATTCTATGTACAAAAGAGAGCAAACACATAATCATAATCAATTTTTAATGAAAGTATAAAAAGTTTCTATATCTTGTGTTAATCGCGTGTAACAACGCGTCTATATCCTTAAAATCGCGTGTATAGTATCTTGTGTTAATTGTGTAAAAGCATGTCTCACTATTTTAAATCGCGTGTAACAGCACGTCTACATCCTTAAAATCGAGTGTAACAGCACGTCTACATCCTTAAAATCGCGTGTATAAACGCGATTGTTTTATTATATACGTGAAAATACACGCGCTCCTACACGCGACCACCTATCTATACCTAAAATAATCCGCTGCCTTCTCCAAAAAATCATTTTCAAACTCAGCTTTCCTCTCCTTCATTCCCGCCTCTTTCAACAAAGCACTAAAGCCAAGTGCAAGGAGCATACATGGGTGCAAGGAGAAGACACGGGTGAAGGAAACTAGCCAAAAAGAAGACTCACTTTTTCAGAGGTGAGTTAGTTTGTCCTTTGTCCTGTCTCTTTCCTTCCATTTGTTTATGCGATTGTCTCTTTTCCTTATGCGATTTCTCTGTCCTGCTCTGGTCGTGCCTGCTTCAGTACTTTTGTGACAGTCTGGGCTTTTTTTATAAGAAAGATTTGTTTGTGGTCGGTCGTTTTCGAAAATTTTTTTGCGCAGACCGCGTGTAGGAACGCGTGTATGCCTGCGTGTACCCTGTTTGCACAGACTGTTCACGCGCATATACACGCGTTTTTGGGCAGGTTTTTACACGCGACTGTGTTTCACCCATGCTTGTGATCCAACTCAAGAGAGATATGATCCCATCTGCATATGGATTGCCTTCACAAAATCATATGTGCTAGCTTACATTTGTGCTTTGATACATAGAGTGATTCCCTTCATGGCGACTGTGCTTTGATACATAAAGTGTTTCCCTTCATGGATCCTTCATGTATATACTTTTATTTTTGCAGATTCTTCATGGATCCAGGTTCTTTATCCGATCCATTTGCGTACGGCACTTGGATGATGGAGATGCTAAATCATTTTGGGTGCCATCCTGGTCCAGTTGAGCTTAGAGAGTACATGTATGTCCATCCCCCTCCTGGATTGCCTGGTATCTATACCCCACCCCCGAGTATCCATGTCACTCCACTGCCGTCTATGCCTGCGAGTCCGACGAGACGGCATGCAGCTTCTCCTCTTCCACGCCCACCGAGGAGACATACCCCGTCCCAGACACACTCCCCGAGGTGTGATCTACTATGATGTGATGGATACGGGTGGGGTAGTGATGGATGCGAGGGGGAAAGAGGTAATGGAGTACATGCGTGGGGTAGTTTCAAACTTGTCCAGAAATTATTTTATTAGATGTAAAGATCAAAATAGCCGATTAGTTGGGGAGGTGATAGATGTTGTACATAGTCGGTACCCCAATCCCCCACATGCGACATTCTCGGGATGTATGGGGAAGGATGCGAATAAGGGAGATCAAAAGATCTCACCTTAAGAAACTCGCGTACGATGATGGGCTAAATATAGCTGCGGGTGGCTATCCTGCCGAGAAACCTGCCCACTGCGCACAAACGCGAGTGGAAGGAGGCAAAGAAACGAGCAAAGGGTGGCGTGAAGAGCAGGCAGCATGTGGAGGCAGGACGGATCCAGATGTAATATTGAATCGTGAATTGATAGTATTGCATTCATGTCTGTCTTGAATCGTGTATTGACAATGTATCACTACAAGGGATTGGGCTCATACCCGCGCTCTTAGCCGCTAAAAATGACTTGTGAAAAAAAGTAGCGGGCCCGTGTATCCGCGCATGTATAATCGCAGCCAGAGACATGCGTGTAAAACCGCGTGTACAGTACCTCTCAGACGCGCGTATACACGGGTGTGTAGCCGCGTTTTTTTTTCACAGACGCGTTAATACACGCCAATATACACGCTTCTTATTATATTAGACGCGGTTATACACGGGTGTATAGCCGCATCTTGTTCAGTTCCAATGTATAGACGCATTTTTACTTGCGTCTATACACGCGTTTCTTTTATTTAGATGCGCTTATACACGCGATATTGCCAGGTTATACGCGTTAATACACGCGGAATTTCCAGAGTATCCGCGCAGATACACGCAAGTTTTAGCAGTTTTGACGCGTTTATACACGCGAACAGAGAGCAAAAAAAAAAATCCAGAGAGTGCTATTTGGTGCCTGAATACTGTTCCAGCATTCCAGCACCCAATAGCACTCTCTGGTTTAGGGTTTTTGGTGCATTAGACCATCCCATTAGACCATCCACCACGAAGAACATATGCACGAGGGAGATTAAGACATGAACGACATGAATGCATACATTGTCATTACACGATTCAAGACAGCCATGAATGTAATACTATCGATCAATCAATTCAATATTACTATCAAAATTTCATACATGTATACAAGGGAGTCCATATCTCAAAGTAGCCCATGGCTTGAGTTTACAAAAAAATATATACAATCACATCCTAAATATGGAATGTGATACTACAAATCTGAGTACTACTCAGACCCAGATGATGACTCGGTGCTCCCCCCATGCTCAGATGAGCTCGCATCGGTCGGAATGTCCGAGGAGTAGTGCTCACGTCCACCCTCTGCAGCGGCGGCCGGTGGATCATCAGCAGCTTGTGCCTGTTCAAGTAATATATAGTATATAAGTATATATATATATATATATGCAATTCAATAAACCAAAACCATTCGTTATGAATTTTCAAGTACCTGTCGACCGTATGGTCTCATGGCCAACTCAAACTGCGCGTCCGTAATACGTCCCTCGGCTCTGAAGATGGCCCACGTGTCACGTCTGCTATGCCGGCGAGCATACGCAGTATCGTGGGTTGTGGGCTTCCTCCCCGTAACCCGTCGCTGTATCATAATCAACACAATTTGTAAGATTAAAACAATTCATAGAATCAATGAATTAAGTAAACAATCAAATAAAGTGACAGGATACTTACGAACTCTGCCTCCCATGACTCGACGCCGCCAGATCCGAAATGCGAAGATCCAACGGTCTCCATCTGGATCCGTCGTGCCTCCACATGCTGCCTGCTCTTCACGCCACCCTCTGCTCGTTTCTTTGCCTCCTTCCACTCGCGTTTGTGCGCAGTGGCAGGTTTCTCGGCAGGATAGCCACCCGCAGCTACATTTAGCCGGTCATCGTACGCGAGTTTTTTAAGGTGAGATCTTTTATTACTTAAGATCTCCCTTATTCGCGTCCTTCCCCATACATCCGAGAATGTAGCATGTGGGGGATTGGGGTACCGACTGTGTACAGCCTCTATCACCTCCCCAACTAATCGGCTATTTTGATCTTTAAATTTAATAAAACAATTTCTATATGAGTTTGATACTACCCCACGCATGTACTCCATTACCTCCCTCCCCCTCGCATCCATCACTATCCCGCCCCTATCCGTCACATCATAGCAAACCACTCTCTCCATCTCTCTCATCTCCTCCTCTTCCGAACTGTCTCCTCTAACTCTTCTCCCTCTATCTCCTCTCTCACCCCGTGCCCTACTACCTCCCCCACCTCCCCCACCTCCCCCACCAAAGCACCCGCCGCATCCTCCACTCCCACTCTTCCTACTGCTGCGGGTGGAGTCACGACTGGGGGATTGTCTACGTGACGGTGGCTGTGAGCCCTGACGTGACGGTGGCTCTGAGGGAGCACGTGATGGTGGCTGTGAGGGTGTACGTGAGTGTGTCTGGGACGAGGTATGTCTCCTCGGTGGACGTGGAAGAGGAGAAGTTGCATGCCGTCTCGTCGGACTCGGAGGAATAGACGGCACTGGAGTGCCCTGGATACTCGCGGTAGGGGTATAGACATCAGGCAGGGAAGGAGGGGGATGGGCATACATATACTCTGTAAGCTCAACCGGACCAGGTTGGCGCCCAAAGTGATTCATCATCTCCATCAACCAATTGCTATACGCAAATGGATCGGATGAAGAACCTGGAATATCCATAAAGAACCTGCAAACAAACATCATCATGTACATCATGTACATTCTCTTGACTCACACATTGTCATTACACAAGTCAATTGCCTGCAAACCATGAAATCTAAAACGCCGCAGTTTTCTGTCTGCAGAAACGCGTGTATACACCCGGCAAAAAACGCGTGTATACACCCGGCAAAAAACGCGAAGTTGTGGAAGAGGAGGTGCTTGATGATATGGTGCGGAATCTTTTTAAGGATGATCCCAAAGGTATGGACGACGATGATATGGAACAAGAGCATCTTTATAAAGCTTCATCGACACCGGTGTTTGAAGGGTGCACATTCTCAGTTTTACGTGCTTCCCTTGAACTACTTAATATACAAACAGTTTATGGATGGAGCAATGCAAGTCTTGACGCATTGTTGAAGTAAGCATTTTAACTTATAAATTTGAATTAGTGGTTTAAGGTTTAGGATTTAAGACTAATTATAATTGATGATATTGGATGCAGGCTATTGTCAAACATGCTTCCAAAGGAAAATAGACTGCCCACCTCAAGAGACATAGCGAGGCGCTATGTGACATCTCTTGGAGGACTGGATTATGATAAAATACATGCATGCGTCAATGATTGCATTCTCTTTCGTGGGACGCATAAGGAGGCTCTGACATGTCCCACTTGTGGTGAAGCAAGGTACAGAACAGATATGAAGAGTTTTGATGTACCTCGTAAAGTCTTGCGACACTTTCCTATAATTCCTCGCATCAAACACATGTTCAAGTGCAAATCCATAGCAGAGCTCATGTCATGGCATTCCTCACATCGATCGGATGATGGCATGTGGAGAATTCCCGCAGACACTCCTGCTTGGAAGCATATTGAAGATGAGTGGCCCAGCTTTAAAACAGAGCCCAGAAACTTGAGACTTGGCCTGGGTATGAATGGAGTGAATCCATTTGGTTTCAAAAGCACCGCATACAGCGTGTGGCCAGTTGTGCTGGTGAATTATAACCTTCCACCATCAATGGCGATCAAGAAGGGACATCTTATGTTATCCCTTCTAATTCCAGGGAAACATAAAGTCAAGCATATGGATGTTTATCTTGAACCACTGATTGATGAGTTGGAGGAACTATGGAGAGGTGTTGCGGTGGTGGACATTAGTAGGCCTCCCTCCTCTCGACACTTCGACTTAAAAGCAGTGTTGATGTGGACAATGCATGACTTTCCAGGATACAGCGATTGTTCTGGTAAGAATTCTAATTACCTCCCTACTCTATTACTATTGGCTATATATATTAATTAGACGGTTTGACTTTATTATTCTAACTTTTATTTATATTTTAACAGGTTTGAAAACATCAGGTAAACATGCATGTCCTGTTTGTGGCCCTTCGTTAGTACATGAGTATGCTGATGGTTTGTGTAAGACTATATTCGATAATCATCATCGATTTCTCCCCTCAGATCATCCTAAATATGTTGCTAGTAAGAGTAACATTCCTCCACAAACACTTCGTGCAAAAGATTGGAAGCGTATTTGGGAGTCTACAACTATTCTTCCTCCAGATGGCATGAACAGGTATAGTGATGTTTTTTCAATCTTGTTTTGTGTAGTCTCTAATTGGATTAAAGGTCACATAGAGCAATCCCTTGTGCAGGTACTCCATTTTTTTCCGGCTGCCATATTGGACCCATCTTAAGATCAACCATCTTCTTGATCCCATGCACATCTTCAAGAATGTGGGATCTGGTATTTGGGAACATATTACTGGTAAACGAGACAATGTTAGCGTACGTGAGGACTTGCGGGTCGCAGGACGTATGCGTCAAGCTTGGCCACGAGAGGTGGGTGGGCACGTTCGTCTTCCGCCTGCACCATGGATTATATCAAAGAAAGAGGAGAAGCAGGTAAAGTAGGCCATCACCACTTTGCGTACTCCCACTGGATGCATGAGATCATTGAAGGGAGCCTTTACAACCACTAAGAAAAGAAGCGTTGAGCAACTATATGGGTTGAAGTCCCACGATTGGCACAAGATGCTTCAAGTAAGTGTTTTCCAAGTCTTGTACGTACGTTGAAATTAAATTTTGTAATGCCATAAACCATAAATGTGCTCTTATGTGCGCAGTTCATACTACCTACTAGCATCGACCATTGTGCGAATAAGAGTTTGAAAAAATGTATTTATAAGATGGGCGAGCTTGTGAGGTATGTAAAACCCATGCTCAGATCACCCTTCATTATACCTTGCAAAATGAACGTGCATGAGGTATAACGTACTATTTATTTATTTTTCAGATATGTTAGTTCCAAAGCAATTGATCCAGCCACGTTGGATGATGCGCTTGTTATGGCAGTGGAGGTGGTTTGTTTGGTAGAGGAGACTTTTCCGCGAACCATTCTCACAAGTCAACTACATCTCATTGTGCATTTAGTGGACGAAATTGCTTTATGTGGTACTGTGCATGCACGTTGGATGTTCTTCCTAGAGCGCTTCATGAAGACCTTAAAAGACTTTGTGAGGCAAAGTGCAAGGCCTGAAGGAAGCATGGCCGAGGGTTGGTTGATACAAGAGTCTCTTGTATATATTTCAGAATTTCTTGGTCAGGTGGACAGCTCTTTGCCACGACTATGGAGCAATGAAGAGGACTTGAGGATGACCTCTATTGTGCCTCAAGGAAAAGGACAGAGTAAAGTAATTGACAGAACATTGATTGATGATCTCAATTTCACTTGTATCCTTAATAGTGATGTGATGAGCAGATGGGTTACAAGATATGAGGATGCAAAGACAAAAAGGCAAGCAGAAAGAGCTCTCTTTCGGAGGCAACATAGCTCTCGGAAGGCGTACCCTAAGCATCTAGCAACACTTCCGAATGATATCCATGTTGATTGGTTGCATGAGGAAATGGAGAGAGCAGAGAGCGACGAGGGGCTGCATATCACGGCGGAAGAATGGGAGTATGCACGAGGATGCATGTCAAAGGTACATAGAACTAATGTTTTGCATTAGTTGTAAGTGATTTGCTTTTAATATTTATTCACATTGCTTACACAAATATTGCTTCTATTTTGGTCCAGTGCACTATGTTCAATGCTATATGGTGTGAAGGCAAGCATTTTCGAACACAAAGAATTGATGAAAAGAGAAATACACAAGATTGCGGTGTCATTAGTAGCTTTGAGGGAGCTAATGGAAAAATGGATGATTATTGTGGCATAATCCAAGACATATTTAGGCTTGACTTTCGTCGCTTCTTTGTGTATGTTTTGGATGTCAAATGGCAAATGAACGTGGTGGAAAAAGGGCCTGATGCAACGATAAAACGCCATGCAAGTGGATATGTAACTATTGACTCTACAAAGTTCTGGCAAACAAAGAAAGATAGGCTCGTATTGCCACAACAATGTGAGCAGGTATGCATTTTTTTACTAATGTGTTTCATGTACATATATATCTAAGCTCGCGTACCCCTTGACTTTTGATATGCTAATTAATTACTGTACTGTGTGTATTTGAGTAGGTTTTCTATCTACCAATGGTGCATGACATCAAATGGTGGTACGTCATCCCTATTGCACCACGTTCCAAAGTGATGTACAATACATTCACTGATATGGAGCATATGGAGGATGTAACAAGCCGCAATGAAGATGACGTCGAACATGCCATTGAAGATGTTGTGATCGATGATCAAGAAATAAGAGATGATCGTGATAATGAGGATGAGCATGCCATTTCTCATGATCATGAGAATGACCCTACCATTGAGGATGATGGTGATGCTGATGAGGATGATCAGGACATCGATACCATTATCAATGGAGTACAGAATATCGATAGTGGAATAAATTTAATCGTAGCCTTACCAATTGATCAAATGGATATTGATGTTGATCGTTTGACAAGGATGGATCTTATTGAAGATGAGATCGAACCCTAACCAATCCGTCACTGTATGTTCTAAATTGATGACATTTCTATCATCTCATATGCATGATTTATTTTGAATATATTTCATTGTTGTAAATGCATGTAGTGGGATTGTGTAATGATGTATACTGTAATGTACTATGAGATGGTTTAAGGAAAATAGTTTTTAATTTTGTTAAGGAATTCAGTTTTTTTTCAGTTTTTCTCTGCCATGCGTGTATTAATCCGTGTACAGTAGCGTGTATTTATCCGTGTATAATAGCGAGTATTACCCCGTAAATATTATCGTGTATTTATGCGTGTATTACTGCGTGTATATAAACGCGTTTATACACGCGTTGATAAATGCAAATATACACGCGAACTTAAATGCTAAAATACACGCGCCCGATTCTATTCAAATACAAGCGCGACCATACACGCGTTCGTAATTTATCGCGTGTATGAAACGCGTGTATGGCAGCATTGTCTTGTAGTGTATGCATTCATGTCGTTCTTGAATCGTGTAATGACAATGCACTAAATCTTCCTCGTGGATGGTGCAATGCACACAAAAAAAAATCCAGAGAGTGCTATTGGATGCTGGAATGCTGGAACAGCATTCAAATAGCACTCTCTGTTTTTTTTTTGCTCTCTGTTCGCATGTATAGACGCGTTAACTCTGTAAAAGTCGCGTGTATATACGGAGATACTCTGTGAAATACACGTGTATAAGTGCAACTAAACTGACAAAACGTGTGTATACGTCCTCGTATCAGCGCGTCTGACTTCTTCTATACACGCGCTTTTACACGCATGTCTTTGGCCATCGCGATGATACACGCGCTGATACACGGGCCCATTACTTTTTTTCCACAAGTCATTTTTCGTGGCTAGGAGCATGGGTATGAGCCCGATCCCTTGTAGTGTTGGGAGGGTGTGGGTGAGTGTGTCTGGGACAGGGTATGTCTCCTCAGTGGGCGTGGAAGAGGAGAAGCTGCATGTCGTCTCGTCGGGACTCTAGACGGCAGTGGAGTGACATGGATTCTCGGGGGGCGGGGTGACCATACCAAGGAGTCCAGGAGGGGGATGGGCATACATGTACTCTGTAAGCTCAACTGGACTAGGATGGCGCCAAAATGATTTAGCATCTCCATCATCCAAGTGCCATACGCAAATGGATTGGATATGACGAACCTGGATCCATGAAGAATATGTAAAAATAAAAGTATATACATGAAGAATTTGCTTTGGATGACCAAACATGCAAGATGGACAAGAGGACAAGCAAGACACGCAAGCATGGGTGAACTTTAAGGACAAACACAGTCGCGTGTAAAAACCCATCCAAAAACGCGTGAACAATCTGTGCAAACAGGGTACATGCGCTCGTACACGCGGCCCTCGCAAAAACTTTTTCGAAAACGACAGACCACCGACAAATCTTTCTTAAAAAGAAAGCCCAGACTGTCACTATCGTTCACAAAAATACTGAAGCAGGCATGACCAGAGAAGGATGGAGACAATCGCATAAGGAAAAGAGACAATCGCATAAACAAATGGAAGGAAAGAGTTAGGACAAAGGACAAACTGACTCACCTCTAGAAAAGTGAGTCTTCTTTTTGGCTGGTTTTCTTCACCCGTGTCTGCTCCTTGCACCCGTGTCTACTCCTTGCACTTGGCTTTAGTTCTGTGTTGGAAGAGGGAAGATTCGACGGCGAGGAAGGAGAGGAAAGATGAAGTTTGAAAATGGTGTGCCCCATCAGCAGAGTGATTACATTCCACCACATTTTCTCTCTCTTCCTTTTGTTGTACCTGTACTCCATGAGTCTTGGAAGTGCTTGCCTCCCCTTGTGATGGAATAGATTCAATTATAGACTGCCTTTTCCTTCGTATAATATCAATTATCTCATCATGGAATTCTTTCTTTGCAATCCCTAGAGGAATTCCCCTAGTGTAAATTCCACCCTGCTGTTTAGAATCCTCTCTTCAAGCACCTTTTTGAGATCTGTTGCGGCTTCTCAATATCAGATTGAAGCTTATAGAGAGGACTTTTTCCTTTACCCTTCTCCTTCTCATGCTTCATTTTTGCTGGCACTTCTTCCATTGATACTTCCTGTGGAGGTCTGCTATGCGGTGGAAGCATATGTGATGGCCCAGGATCCTTCTTCTCACTACCACGAGTAACCCTTTTTGATGGCCCTCCTTCCTCATTTTCCCTTTTACGCTTCTCCTCTACCTGTGCCTCATTATTTTGGCATTTATCAATGTAGGCATGAACAGATAAAGAATCCACAGGCTCCTCCCAGCCAGTCTCAAGATGTATACAGTCACCTGCCTCATGCAAAGCTTGCTTAGACACCTTCTTTGATGCAATTAATTCCATTGCTGATGGCCAAAAATCTTCATTCTCATAATCTTCATCATTCTCAGATCCCTGCTTTGATTGACCAGCCTTTAATCCATAGGTTACTGCCTCAACCATAGAGATGGCATGACTAGCAGCCATATCCTCAACCAGCTTTTTCATCCCTCCTTTCCCAAAGTTTGTACTCAATGGAAGACCAGTCTCTGTAAGATGGATTTTCCCATCTTTGAAAAACACAAGTTGATTTTTAAGGGCTTCTTTATAGCTAGCACAATCTTTCTTTGCATGTTCTGGGTCATCACACCATATGCATCTGTATGTAAACCCTTCTTTGCTTTGAGGCCTTTGCATAGAAACCTGCCCTAATGGTAGCCCCTTTTCTTCAATCTTGGACATCTTCAATTTTAGGTCTCGCATACCCTTAATAAGCTCATCCATCGGCCCTTCTACCTTTGGGATTGTAGCAGCTGGTTTTGGTAGATTCTCAGGGGTAACAGCAGTTATAGGAGTTCCCGAGCTCATCACCATTTTATCCCTCCTTCGTTGCCGCTTTGCTAGCATGGTGACCGCATCCTCAACATCATTCCAATCACTCTTTAGTCCCTGCTCTGTATCCTTATCCTCAAGGAGAATTTCCAGTTTTTCTTGGAGATCTTTCCCAACTGCTTGTAAGAAGAGCTCTGTTTTTTCTCTGTCCAAAGTTGTGCGCTCTATCCTTGACAGCTGGGCATAGCGCTTCTCAAACTCTCTTAGCAGCTCTGTGGCAGAAATTCCCATTTTAGGTTTTGTGACCCATTCCAAGAAAGTTCGTTTGGTCACTCGCTCAGAATCCTCCATGAAATATTCGTCCTTTAAAGCAAGCTTGAACTCCTCCCAATTTCTGCCACCATGTGCTGTCTGCAATCCTCTTATGCGCTCTCTTATTTCACGAACACATACCAGCTCAAAACTTCGAACCATATCCTCCTTAGTCACCCTGTTTAGCTCCATTTCCTTTATGTAATTGCGCATGTACTTTGTGATGTCTTTACCATCAAATTGATCCACCTTTTTCACGATTGACTTCAGTGCTTTAGTCGTGAAAATTTGCTCCCTCTCAGCCGCTTGCTGCTATTTCATATACATAGTAAACATCTGAAACATTTGCATAACCCCGGGGTCAAAATGAACCCCCTGACCCTTAGGATTCTCAGCCATAGCCTCCCTGTGTATTTCACCACACTCTCACCCCAGCAGTTTCACGTCGGGTTCACGAAAGAGCTGTCGTGACGTGGACGATGTCGCTGGGAAAGTACGAGACTTCTAGCTGTGAGAGTAGCTTCTGATTCCCACAAGGAAACTCAAACACATAACTCTTCATGGATCACAAGGCACCTCCATTTTTGATATCATAAACATGTACAAATTCACCTCAATACATCCATGAATTCAGCCTGATGATTGCACATAAATTGTGTATCAAGTGACTATCCCTTTCCAAGCATAGATTTACTGGCTCCTTTTTCCAAATCCCTCAAACCAATCACATGTAGGCATAACATAACCTTCAAATATTTCACACATACATGTGACCATTTACATTCCATACATCCAGTGTCATCAATTCCATCATTTCAAGATGTTCTTTATCACTGTAAGTAGAGCAAGGTGAGATTTTCATTGATTTTTCTCTATTCCTTCTATGGCGACTTCGCTCTGCAGACTGCGCATGGATGAATACATGTGTAAAATGAAAATCGTATCATTAGGTAGCACTCAAATTGCTCTCCAATTCTAACTCCTACATGCCATGAACAGTAGCCGCCTCATTGATTTTTTTTTTCTCTGGTTAGTTGGCGCACTGGTTCCCTTTTCTGCACACCCCCCGAATTCTGATATCTGGTTCACCATCCATGGGCATAAGATATTATTGAAGGGATCATTCTGCCTATGAGGATACACAAGGACTTTGAATGTGTGCAGTATCTTAATAAAGTTCTTCTTGTTTTGCTCATTCCACGATACCTCCAAAGGGTATTCTTTAAAACCATTCCTCATATCATACATGCTCTCACATCTCCATACATCTTGAGAAGGGTGTTCCCTACTGCAAGGCTTACCATAAGCATAAGGCTCCATATTTCACACCACACTCATATACAAAAGCTCCGAGACCTGACTCAGCCTCAGCTCGTCTTATTGAACCTCATTTACAATATGAACATATGTACATGGCATCATATAATGACTCGTCATAGCACTTAATCCCATGCATCTAGATTTGCATTTGATAGTCTCATATGCATGGTTTCACACCATAGACGTGCCATGGCACGACAACGCGCTGTTACACGCGATTTAAAACAGTGAGACGCGCTATTACACGCGATCAACACAGGATATAGAGACTTTTTATACTTTCATTAAAAACTGATTATGATTATGTGTTTGCTCTTTTGTACATAGGATGTCATCAACCTCCTCAAGCAATTCTAGTGAGAATGAGATAATGCGTCATCGTAATCGCGATGTGTGGTTGGGACAAAGGATCAAGTGTATGTGTAATCGATGTCAAGGATGCATTGTACGAGCGCGTCGAATTACCTTGAATCACATCTCCATGTATGGAGAATGGAATCAAACAGGTTTAGAGGTGAGTAGATGTAAATTGATAGTATTCAAATGACTCATGGTGTCCAAATTAATGGAGTTGTAATATATATACTCTAATTAAAGCAGGATGCAGTACCACACCCTAGCATGGTGCCCTACGCGCGGCGAGAGCACGCAAAGCGTCAACGAGATGATGCAAGAGCTTCGGGATCTATTGTCAGAGATGAGTGGGAAAGGGATGACAATAGCCCTGCACCCCACGAAGTTGTGGAAGAGGAAGTGTTTGATGATATGGTGCGGTGTCTTTTTAGGGATGATCCCAAAGGTATGGACGACGATGATATGGAATAAGAGTATCTTTACAAGGCTTCATCGACACCGGTTTTTGAAGGGTGCACATTTTCTATTTTACGTGCTTCACTTGAACTACTCAATATACAAACAGTTTATGGATGGAGCAATGCAAGTCTTGACGCATTATTGAAGTAAGCATTCTAACTTGCAAATTTGAATTAGTGGTTTAGGGTTTAGGATTTAGGGTTTAGGGCTAATTGATGATATTGGATGCAGGCTATTATCAAACATGCTTCCAAAGGGGAATAGACTACCCATCTCAAGAGATATAACGAGGCGCTATGTGACATCTCTTAGAGGATTGGATTATGATCGCATACATGCATGCATCAATGATTGCATTCTCTTTCGTGGGACGCATAAGGAGGCTCGAGATTGTCCCACTTATGGTGAAGCAAGGTATAGAATAGATGTGAAGAGTTTTGATGTACCTCGTAAAGTCTTGCGACACTTTCCTATAATTCCTCGCATCAAACACGTGTTCAAGTGCAAATCCATAGCAGAGCTCATGTCATGGCATTCCTCACATCGATCGTATGATGGCATGTGGCGAATTCCTGCAGACACTCCTACTTGAAAGCATATTGAAGATGAGTGGCCCAGCTTTAAAACAGAGCCCAGAAACTTGAGACTTGGCCTAGGTATGGATGGAGTGAATCCATTTGGTTTCAAAAGCACCGCATACAGTGTGTGGCCAATTGTGTTGGTGAATTACAACCTTCCACCATCAATGGCGATCAAGAAGGGACATCTTATGTTATCCCTTCTAATTCCAGGGAAACATAAAGTCAAGCATATGGATGTTTATCTTGAACCGTTGATTGATGAGTTGGAGGAAATATGGAGAGGTGTTGCGGTGGTGGACATTAGTAGGCCTCCCTCCTCTCGACACTTCGACTTAAAAGCAGTGTTGATGTGGACAATGCATGACTTTGCAGGATACAACGATTGTTCTGGTAAGAATTCTAATTACCTCCCTACTCTAATACTATTGGCTATATTAATTATAGCTATTGAATTTATTATTCTAACTTTTATTTATATTTTAACAGGTTTGAAAACATCGAGTAATTATGCATGTCCTGTTTGCGGCCCTTTGTTTTAGTACATGAGTATGCTGACGGTTTGTGTAAGACCATATTTGATAATCATCATCGATTTCTCCCATCAGATCATCCTAAATATGTTGCTAGTAAGAGTAACATTCCTCCATAAACACTTCGTGCAAAATATTGGAAGCATATTTGGGAGTCTAGAAATGTTCTTCCTCTAGATGGCATGAACAGGTACAGTAATATTTTTCAATCTTGTTTTGTGTAGTCTCTAATTGGATTAAAGATCACATAGAGCAATCCCTTGTGTAGGTACTCCATTTTTTTCGGCTACCATATTGGACCCATCTTAAGATCAACCATCTTCTTGATCCCATGCACATCTTCAAGAATGTGGGATCTGGTATTTGGGAACATGTTATTGGTAAACGAGACAATGTTAGCGTACGGGAGGACTTGCGGGTCTCGCAAGACGTATGCGTCAAGCTTGGCCACCGCGAGAGGAGGGTGGGCACATTCTGCACCATGGATTATATCAAAGAAAGAGGAGAAGCAGGTAAAGCAGGCCATCACCACTTTGCGTACTCCCACTGGATGCATGAGATCATTGAAGGGAGCCTTTACAACCACTAAGAAAAGAGGCGTTGAGCAACTATATGGGTTGAAGTCCCACGATTGGCACAAGATGCTCCAAGTAAGTGTTTTCCAAGTCTTGTACATTGAAATTAAATTTTGTAATGCCATAAACCATACATACATGTGCTCTTATGTGCGCAGTTCATACTACCTACTAGCATCGACCATTGTGCAAACAAGAGTTTAAAAAAATATATTTATAAGATGGGCGAGCTTGTGAGGTATGTAAAACCCATGTCAAATCACCCTTCATTATACCTTGCAAAATGAACGTGCATGAGGTATAACGTACTATTCATTTATTTATCACATATGTTAGTTCCAAAGCAATTGATCCAGCCACGTTGGATGATGCGCGTGTTATGGCAGTGGAGGTGGTTTGTTTGGTAGAGGAGACTTTTCCGTGAACCATTCTCACAAGTCTACATCTCATTGTGCATTTAGTGGACGAAATTGCTTTATGTGGCACTGTGCATGCACGTTGGATGTTCTTCCTAGAGCGCTTCATGAAGACCTTAAAAGACTTTGTGAGGCAAAGTGCAAGGCCAGAAGGAAGCATGGCCAAGGGTTGGTTGATACAAGAGTCTCTTGTATATATTTCAGAATTTTCTTAGTCAGGTGGACAGCTCTTTGCCGTGACTATGGAGCAATGAAGAGGACTTGAGGATGACCTCTATTGTGCCTGAAGGAAAAGGACAGGGTAAAGTAATTGACAGAACATTGATTGATGATCTCAATTTCACTTGCATCCTTAATAGTGATGTGATGAGCAGATGGGTTACAAGATATGAGGATGCAAAGACAAAAAGGCAAGCAGAAATAGCTCTCTTTCGGAGGCAACATGGCTCTCGTAAGGCGTACCCTAAGCATCTAGCAACACTTTTGAATGATATCCATGTTGATTGGTTGCATGAGGAAATGGAGAGAGTAGAGAGCGGCGAGGGGCTGCATATCACGGCGGAAGAATGGGAGTATGCACGAGGATGCATGTTAAAGGTACATAGAACTAATGTTTTGCATTAGTTGTAAGTGATTTGCTTTTAATATTTATTCACATTGCTTACACAAATATTGCTTCTATTTTGGTCCAGTGCACTATGTTCAATGCTATATGGTGTGAAGGCAAGCATTTTCGAACACAAAGAATTGATGAAAAGAGGAATACACAAGATTGCGGTGTCATTAGTAGCTTTGAGGGAGCCAATGGAAAAATGAATGATTATTGTGGCACAATCCAAGACATATTTAGGCTTGACTTTCGTCGCTTCTTTGTGTATGTTTTGGATGTCAAATGGCAAATGAACGTGGTGGAAAAAGGGCCTATTGCAACAACAAAACGCCATGCAAGTGGCTATGTAACTATTGACTCTGCAAAGTTTTGGCAAACAAAGAAAGATAGGCTCGTATTGCCACAACAATGTGAGCAGGTATGCATTTTTTTACTAATGTGTTTCATGTACATATATATCTAAGCTCGCGTACCCCTTGAATTTTGATATGCTAATTAATTACTGTAGTATGTGTATTTGAGTAGGTTATCTATCTGCCAATGGTGCATGACATTAAATGGTGGTACGTCATCCCTATTGCACCACATTCCAAAGTGATGTATAATACATTCACGGATATGGAGCATATGGAGGATGTAGCAAGCTGCAATGAAGATGATGTCGAACATTGAAGATGTTGTGATCGATGTGATCAAGAAATAAGAGATGATCATGATAATGAGGATGAGCATGCTATTTCTCATGATCATGAGGATGACCCTACCATTAAGGATGATGGTGATGTTGATGAGGATGATCAGGGCATCGGTACCATTATCAATGGACAGAATATCGATAGTGGAATAAATTTAATCGTAGCCTTACAAATTGATCAAATGAATATTGATGTTGATCGTTTGGCAAGGATGGATCTTATTGAAGATGAGATCGAACCCTAACCAATCCATCACTGTATCGTTCTAAATTGATGACATTTCTATTGTATATGTTATCTTTTAATTATCATCTCATGATTTATTTTTGAATATATTACATTGTTGTAAATGTATGTAGTGCGATTGTGTAATGATATATACTATAATGTACTATGAGATGGTTTAAAGAAAATGGTTTTTAATTTTGTAAAGGAATGGAGTTTTTCTTGATAAAGTTCTCTGTTATCGCGTGTAATTACGCGTCTATAATTGCATCTATAAAACAGTTTTTACGCGTATATACATGCTCTTTTACACGTGTTTCTGAACTCAATATACACGCGTGTATAATTGCGTCTATATACACACACTGGTACACGCGTTTTTGAAACGAGTATACACGCAAATGTAGATGCCAATATACACGCGCCCGATACTACTCATATACATGCGCGACCATACACGCGCCCGTAACTTATCACGTGTATCGAACATGTGTATGGCAGTAGTGTCTTGTAGTGTATGGAGCATTCTTATATACCATCTCGAATGCTGCTTATGTCAAGTTAGGAGTGGTTGTCTGTGAGTAGATGGTTATAGTGGAGGGGGATGCCTCAATCTTCTCACTATCCTTCTCTTGTAAAAGAGGAGTTTCCTTTGGCTTTGATAGTAGGGAGCGTGTGGAAAGTCCTCAAAAACTATTATCCGAAAGGGGCACTATCCACCCTACTTGTCG
Organism: Cibotium barometz; assembly: GCF_041138505.1. Classification (NCBI taxonomy): domain Eukaryota; kingdom Viridiplantae; phylum Streptophyta; class Polypodiopsida; order Cyatheales; family Cibotiaceae; genus Cibotium; species Cibotium barometz. The sequence goes on along the minus strand of NC_141057.1, from coordinate 7,680,625 downwards.
AAGCAGTATTGTAGGAGGTCTTAATAATGTTCTAATATCACATGTTGTATTTTTTGTCTAAGATTTAAGCATGGATTTTGTTAGAGAAATTGTGTTTTGTTCCCTCATGCATGTATGTATAGGCAATGTCTATCGACCCCTCTCACACAAGACCTTGATGTGGCAAATTTGCTATCTATAGTAAATGAACGATATGGGTAGCAAGCTTGTTACTCAGAAACATGTATGGTTCCACCAAACCTTCTCACATACACAAAGTTAATCCTTTATGCATTCTATAAGTCTTATTTTTTAGTCTTATATGCAAGAGGGCTTACAATTCGGCCAATCGACACCATGGGGGCAATCTACCCCACTTGGCTAGTCGGGGCCGACCACGCCTTTGATAGGCATGGGGCCGAGTGGTAGAGGCCTATCACGATAAGGTTGTGATGAGACTACACTACATTCATTGACTAGACCCACCTTGGTCCCTCACATCTATCTTCACAAAATGATGACAACATAGTAGGGAGTCTGAGGGCATAGTAGACATTCTAGCGGGGCAATGTAGGGTGCTTTTACTTTGGCAAAAAGCAGTAGAAGGTCTCCCGATGTGTCTCCCCAATAGGGAGGCTCTTCATCTATGCATTATGAGCCAGCCCCCAGGAGACCCATTCCACCATTCAATCCACGCACCCTACCATACAACGTGGATGCGGATGGTGCCCTCTTAAATAGAGTTGCTGAGTGGAAAAATAAGAACATTACAGAGATAGCACAAGCATTGATCGTGGCAGAGAAGAATATGCCACATAGCTATTGGGTTGAGGCTATGTCTATAGTAGTTTATATCATGAACATGACTCTTGATGCAGCCATACATGATGTAATACCAGAGGAGAAGTTTACTGGCAAGAAACTTGATTTGTCTCACTTGAAAGCTTTTGGATGTATTGCATATATGCATGTGCCAGATGAGTTGCATAATAAGATAGATCCAAAAGTAGAAAAATGTGTGTTTATTGGATATTCCCTTGACCAAAAGGGATATAGATATTATAATCCTACTACACATGAATTGAGGGTAAGCAAGGATGATGTATTTGATGAGATCAGTAGCTGGGATGCTGCTAAAAAAGATGTTGTTGGGGTTGATGTAAGTGGAAATGTGGTTGCACAGAATGTGAGTCAGCAATCACAGTCATTGAGTGGACTAGGAGAGTCCTCATGTAGCAGTTCCGTTGATAGAACATGGAGTGCTTATAATACTGTCAGGTGAAAATCTGAAAGGTGTTTTGGGTGTGTGTACATATGGGATGTGCAGTAGTGTGGTGTGCGGGTGGTTGCCAAATGCAGGGCACCGACTGATTGAGAAAAAGTGGCAGCTGGTGTGAAGGTGACCGCCTTTGAGAAAGAATGGATGCTTCTTTTGTTGGCGGCGCCGGATAGCTGAAAAGTTGCTTTGGGGGTCTCTGTTTAAGTGGCCATCTTCTAGGCTTTAAAGGAACAAAATTAAAAAAAAAATATAAGTGTGGCCAGCTTGGGAATAGCCATGTGGAAGCCTTTGTTTGCTGCCAGCACATCGTCTAGAAGGTGGTGGCGAAGACGCAAAAGCGAGTGCCTTGTAGAAATGGGCCGCCTGGTAAGAGATCGCCTTGCTGAGGGCTGCCAGTGAGAGGCGAGTTGAGGTCGCATCGAGAGGCGAGTTGAGATCGCCTTGCTGAGGGCTGCAGCGAGAGGCGAGTTGAGGTCGCAGGGAAAGGAGCCACCTTGGTGCTAAGAGCTGCAAGCCTCTGGGTACGCAGGTGTGGCTAGCGAGAGAGAAGAAGGCCTCGTTGATAGGCTACTGGCACCTGCTTTATGTGACAGGTGAGAAGTGGCCGGTTTTTGTGTCGAGGGCTGATGGCAGTGAAGCAGAGAAAAGGGGACAAGTTGGAAGTGAAGGAGGGTTGCTAGTGGGGCGCCCTCTGAAGAGAAGTAGAGACCGGGAGACAGAGGCTTGGTTGTCAGACGCAAGGGTGAATTCCCGTGGCAGTAAATCCTGGCCAGAGTCCTGGTTTTTGGTGTAATTACTGAGTTTGTTTGAAGTGTGATGAAGATGGGACTGGATTTCCCAAAGTGTTGTGTGGATGGTGCTGTGTATGTTTTTGCTGAATGATCAATTGTCTATCGTGGTTTTGAGCTGTCTTTCTGGTGTGGGTGGGTGGTGAATTGTGAGAAGTGTTCCAGCTGGTGGCTAGTGGTGCCCCCGTTCGTGGTGTTTTATCAAAGTTTGGGAGGTGAAGGGCTATAGAGGTGTGGTCTTTTTTCCTTTTTTTCACCTCACAAATACCAATCCTAAAAATGTAGTTGGTACATCACATAAAGGCAAAGAGAAAGTGGTTGAGCCCTGAAAGATCCCTGCCCCCTCCGCACGCAATGAATTCCAGGGTGCTAGCAGCGAAAGTAGTACTTCTTGCGTAGAATAGAGCCTCTCACTTGGGGCCTCACCCATGGATATCCAGACAAGAGACTAATCCCTCGATTTTTCCAAAATCGAACCCGAAAAAACTTCCCTCGCCCAGCAGACAGGCGATTCCTCCAAGATATTTTATTTTAACATAGTCAAGGTCTTAACTAACCAAACTAATCCAACGATCGAACCCGTAAGTCACGTGGTCAGATCAAGGAAGAGACTCGCACTTGGATCATAGAGACCAACATGTTTTTCCTCATCAAGAGGTATATCTGTTGTTTATTTTCCATAGAACAAGGGTTATCCGGGATTTACTTGATTTATTGTAACTTAACAGAATTGAGTCTCATTTTTGGGATCCATGAGTCCAGCCCTCGGGGGGGTCACTCGTATAAATATGTAAGTATCACGTGGGTTCAACAGAAGGACATTTTAAATATTTAAAACTTACAGAAATATATTTACAGAGGGGATTTATTTATTGTATTTTAAAAAAAAATTGCAGATTTGAATAGGAAAGAATACATTATATTCACTAAAAAATTCACAGATAAGGGACTTTTTAAATAGGCCTTGAATGCACGTGATATAGAGAATTTACATATAGTGGCCCCCCCCCCGAGGTCCAGTCTAACCCTATCCAATCCCATGGGTTAGCCGACTGCCCAACCACTGTAGTGATAGGATTCATTTAAAATTTGGTTATTTTTGGCCCTGGGTACAAGGGAAAAGAGCTCCCAGGCCCCCTAGCCAGCACTTCAAGCAAACTTCAAGATAGTCACACCACTTACAGACCCAATATGAAATTGCCTGTTTCACAGATTCAGTTGTCTTTAAAACAACCTTCTAAATGAAACAATAGTATCACTGATCATAATCCTCCAAAATATCTAGCTTGAATTCTAATTTCCAATCATTCCTTCATCGGCGTACTTATGGCATCATTGGCAACCAGAACGCTCACCACCTGTTCACTCAGGGGACTTTTCAATAGTTCTTAGCTCATAATACCCGAAAATAAAATCACATAAGAAAAATCTAGATGGACTCTCCATTGAAGATCAGCAAGATCAACCAACAGATCCATATAAAGAGTCATGGACTCAGCCGTTGAGGACCAGCAAGGCCAATCAACCAGATCCATACCTGAGTTCAGAAAACAACTCTAACTCCTTATTCCATTTTCTTCCTTGACACACGCGTGGGTATCTTTGGCAACCCAAAGCCCAAGCACCGTATGGTCACCACCCTCTAGGTTGGCAGGTCACCTAGCGCTTCACTTCCTTGGTCCCTCATCCACCGTACCGGAAGCTCACCATTTAAATCGAACCGAGGCTGGTCACTCGACCGCCGACCTTGCTATACGCGAGATGTCCTCCATTGACTCTCCATCAGCTATTGCAACTTTATCACTTAGGTCTCCACGATCTCATTCCCAAGATGGTCAAAATGCTTCCCCATCATTCTTGACATAAAATAATAATTTAAAAACAGGGTACATAAATACAGTTTCTAACGAACTCTCATCTTTCCACATTGTTCCACATCATTTCTTGTTATTCCACATTATTCTACATCAATTCACATTACTTATTCCACATCCAGTCATGTATTCCCATCGTCCTCCTTCATCCATTCTCATCCAATCACATCATGTTACATCTCATCACATCACATCACAACATATCCACATCACATCCATATATCATTACATCACGTTCACATCTATTTACATCACTTCACATCCATTCACATCTACCCAAGTCCACATCACATCACATCTCATCTATCCACATCATATCTCACCCATTCAATCCACATTACATCACATCCACATCTATCCATATCACACCACATCCATTCATAGCTTATCACATTCATCCACATCCATTCATTCATTCACATTCACATCTATCCACATCCATTCATTCATTCACATGCATATCTATCACATCACATCTCATCCTCATCCATTTACATAACATCACATCCTTTCACATATCATCACATCTCATTCTCATCCATTTCTATCACATCACATCCTTTCACATCTCATTCTCATCCATTTACATCACATCACTTCCTTTGACATATCATCACATCTCATTCTCATCCATTTACATCACATCACATCCTTGAACATATCATCACATCTTATTCACATCTCATCACATTCACATCCAGGACCTAATGAGGGAAATGGAAGCTTTTAAAGTCTTCCATAGTCTTTACACCTAGAGGGAACTATGTAAGAGTGTATGAAAAAGAATATTCTACTGCCAAGAAGTGTCCTAGGGTTCTTGTTGGGAAATAAAACCTCACTAGATGGTGGAATGGAAAGCATTGAAGGTCCCTGTTATGCTCTTCAATGGTTGTTCCTCTATGTAACTTGATGGGAATATGTTTACATACACAAAACCACAAAAAAAGTGAACAACGGTATAGCAAAATGTTTTTAATAGAACCACATTAGTAACAAAATACTTACAAGTACAAGGAAACTCGGTTTTTTCCATTTGAGGAGGAAGATAAATGCCTGAAGCCATGTAGACATGTTGAACCATTTCTACCATGCCTTCATTTTGAGTTTTCTTGAAAGCTAGCAATCTTCCCTTCCAATGATGTTCCAAAACACCACAAGCTCTGGCGCTCTTGAGCTTGGCTATAAGTAAACCCAATCATTAACCCTGAATCTCTCTGCAACCCACATACTTTCCTCATTCCTAGAGTTGTTAATAACATACTCAGAGATGGAATCACTAGGTCTCCTATTCGATGTTTCCATGGCTGAGAACTTACAAGAGGATAAAGTGACTTAAGTGATATTAGAGGAGTAATAGTGAGATTAGAAGGCTACTAGAGGATTAGACAAGAGCTTACAGAGCCATTAAACCTTCCAGCTAGATTTACAAGTAGTTAGAGAGGGATTAAAGAGGTTATAGCAAGATTAGTAGAGATATGGAAGCTTGCAAGAGGGTTAGAAACTTGCTGTAAGATTAGAGAGAGATTAAAGACACACAAGAGGATTAGAGAGAGATTAAAGACACACAAGAGGATTAGAGAGAGATTACAAGCTCACAACAAATATTAGAAAGAGATTAGAAGGTTAGAGGCAAGATTAGAGAGGGATTAGAGAGGTTATAGCAAGATTAGTAGATATATGGAAGCTTTCAAGAGGGTTTGAAACTTGTTGCAAGACACACAAGAGGATTGAAGAGAGATTACAAGCTTACAACAATGATTAGAAGGTTTGAGGCAAGTTAGAGAGGCATTAGAGAGCTCTAGGACTAATGGTTTACAAGTGTATTTAGTTAAAGAGCATAGAAATGGGCTAGGAATCTTAGAGAATCCTTTTTTCACTATAGAATAATATGGAATAACTTTTTTGGGGATAAATTCACATTTTTAGAGGGAAAAAAATAAAATTTAGGGTTACTTTTTGGCTGTGCCGATCTGGTGGGGTCCAAGGGAGGTGAAGTGATACTAGTGGGGCTACTAGATGAAAAAGGTGATGTGATTGGGGGTACTAGGGAGAAAAGCCTAAAGTATATCAATAAATACTCCTACTTTAGGTCCTAAAGCTGACTGGATCACAAGGCCGTACCAATGCCTAGCGCCATAGAAGATGGTGAAAACATTAGAGGTATATTACTCGATGAAATGCCCTCTTACAAAGTAAACCCACGGACGCCCAATGGTGGCTAAGATACCTCGAATCCACTAAGGTGTACGAAGAGTTTTCTAAGAATTGTCGTTAAGAGTTAAGTAAGATATCCCTGGAAGGAAAACATAAGGAGGAGGTCATCCCTCAAGAGCTGAAAATGTAAAGCTCAGAAAGGTAGGGTGCCGAAAACAAAACAAGGCTCTAGCTAAAGTTAAGTGCGAAGCCAAGAGGTTGATGGCTCAAACAAAAAGAGAGGATGAAGATAAACAAGACCTACTCTCATTGCCGGACCATTTCAAGACATACATAATTGACAAACAAAAGGTGGTGCAATTGACAACCAAAAGAGTAAAGGAAGATGGTCTGTCCACATCATACGATGGTCCACCCGAGGTCAAAGAAATTGATATAGCAAAGCCAAGGGAGGAAACCAAACCTGTCTATATCACTAAGGACTTGACTCCGACTAAGGAAAAGGAACTCATCACTCTCCTTAAAGAATTTAGGGATTTCTTTGCTGTTCACATTGATGCATCAAACTTTGCAATAGGATGTGTATTCGCACAACTTGGTGAGTTCAAATTGGATTACCCAGTCTGCTTTGCTAGTCGTCTCGACAGTTGAATGATGCAAACAAAAATTACACCACTACAGAATGAGAAGGGTTGTCCATGGTTTATGCTATCAAGAAGTATTGACATTATCTATTGGCCAACACATTTGTATTTTTTGTGGACCATCAGGCATTCTTATACTTGGTGAATAAATCAGAGATGCTTCAAATCCTAGAATTGCAGATTTTGGTATACAGCTAGCATGGCGGAGGGAGTACTTGATCATACCCGAATATAGTCAATAGTACAGGTTTGCACAGCCCACACAAAGAGTGGATCTGCTGTTTATGCCACTCAAGTAGAGGATGACGCCACTTGAGTTCCATGATGCAAAGTAACGGGATTCACATGTGTGCTACAACTTTACAGTATTTGTCCCAGGAACTTTTTCAGATATAGCACAACAAAGACAACAAATGGTGACCTGGGTACGTGAGTGGCACCGTATTCCAAATCCAGCTATGGTGGCTAGTGTTCAGATTCTTGAAGCTGATCGTTGTGCTTATTGAACAACCAAAAGAAAGATACGATGGCTTTGACGCAGATCACCTCCTCTTCAACATGAACCAAGGCCCAAGTGAGCGAGGCATGATGTTGTACTACCATTGCCTCAGGTGTCTACCAGCTTATATGCATGTTACATTTCAAGACATGGTAGACATCAGGTTCTGGACTTCCCACTCTCTGCATTCCGAAGAACCCTAAGACAGCTTCAATCCTATCGAAACTTTTATCAACATGAGTTCAGCGGGACCTTGGTAATAGGTTCTCAGGACATAACCTACATCAGTAGGGGGGATGTTAATCCCATTTTGAATTAACAATTATGCTCCTCCATTTGAGGACATTAATAAGTTTCATGATGCAACGACACTAAAAAGGTTGTAACATTATGAGATACTGGGCACCCAAGGCCTTAGTTTGTAAGTTTTGGCCAAGATCTTGAATAGAAAATCACATGTTGCTTTACAATATGAAGACGTGAAAAAATATTTATAAAAAATAGTTAAATAGCCAAAAAATTGCATGCAATGTGTTACATTCATGTACAAATTGGGATGATCATTGGACTTGGGATGCAGAAGTACTAAGCATTGTATGTGTGACATAAAGAAAGCTGAAAAATGCAAGTGCCAAAACTTTCGTGCAATGAAACAATCGCTAAAATAAGTACTAGGCATTGTATGTGTGACATATACTATAATAAAGAAAGTTGGAAAATGCAAATGCCAAAACTTCTGTGCAATGAAACAATCACTAAAATAAATTGGATTTTCAATCAAGGGGTGCCATTTGAACACCCACTATATGTATAATGTGCCCCAAACACCATGCAACTAAATTCCATACATAACTACGAGAGATTGGAACTTTAAGTTGTGAAGATGCCTATTTTCAGGCGACCTTCAGGGCGCCCAATTGTCAAAAGCTTAGCCCCTTATCTTGCAACCACCCAGCTATGGTACCTATAGAGCTAGGTTGGCTTCCTACGCAATAGAGTGAAGGTGTACGATGTATCTCTAATGTATCCTGACTACAATGAGGCAAAACAAGGCTCCTAAGATAGAGCCGTGAGAGGCAATGGAGTGAGGTGACGTTTGAAAGTACTTTTTTGCATGTTTGGTGAATTTACACCTAAATATGATTGTGTTATTTCCCCATCCTTTCAACCATGCAATTCAAACTTGGAGTTCCTTCCTTCCTTTTACAACTAATTCACTTGAAGTAAATCTTTTCCCTCCACAAGAAGTCCACCCACAAAAACCACATGAGAAAACCCAAAAAATGGAGAATAGTGGTACCACCAATCCATGCTTTCACTTGGTGATGATGGCATTCATTTATATGCTTTTGCATCAAAGAAAGATCACATGCATGATAATGCATGGAGTAAGGCACCTAAAGGTACAGTATGTGATGAATCTATATGCATGAAAAATGATAGTGTATGGCATGGCGAGTAAATTTATGATAATGCATGGAGTAAGGCACCTAAAGGTACCGTATGTGATGAATCTATATGCATGAAAAATGATAGTGTATGGCATGGCGAGTAAATTTATGATGATGGTCGCTATGACGACCCAGTTTGGCTTGATGATGATCCAAGTAATAATGGTGATACACATGGATATTTGGCATGGGATGATGCACCCACATTGACCAAGGAACAAGCTTTGGAGATTCCCCTTCGACTGCTCAAAAAGTTGAAGGAAAATGGCATGCAAATCGATTGGGAGATCACCGAGGATGGTGAAATAAAAATCATTAAGGGCTTTGAAATTTTATATGATACAAATGTGATGCAAGATGGTGCATGTGATATTATGGTTTGCAATGATGTATGATGTATGTGTTGTGATTCTTTGGATAAGCAAGAGAGTTTGATGTATGATGTATGTGATGATAATGGATCGTGGATGGCAAGAAGCATTGCATATATAGCATTCATAAGATGGAGTATGAACTTATCTTGAAGCTCATTGATTGGATCGAGCACAAGCATGTGTACTCAGTAGGCTCTAGGTTTGACACCCTAGTAGCATTTCATGGTGGAGGCAGAATGGTATGTTAATGGTGTACCTTAATTACAGGATGTCTCGGGGCAACAGCAGCTGGTGAAGTTGCACAAGATGAGATTGATCTATTTCTCGCTCGATGATGATGAAGGCAATTTAAAGCTGCAATTTCAATTGTGGCTCTGAATCCCAATCCCGACGAAAATAAAAATTTATGGAGTGGCTTATGCAGGAGCTTACAAAAAATTTACATAAAAGGATGGGTGGGAGCATACAACTAAGACCTACTGATCGAGAGGGCTTTGTAAATTTTAAAGAGGATTATATATCACTAATCATATTTTGTTTGAAGGCATCTACACTCCATTTGTCTAGGATTGGCCACTCTCAATATGGCCTAATGAGGGAAATGGAAGCTTTTCAAGTCTTCCATAGTCTTTACGCCTAGAGGGAACTATGTAAGAGTGTATGAAAAAGAATATTCTACTGCCAAGAAGTGTCCTAGGGTTCTTGGTGGGAAATAAAACCTCACTAGATGGTGGAATGGAAAGCATTGAAGGTCCCTCTTATGCTCTTCAATGGTTGTTCCTCTATGTAACTTGATGGGAATATGTTTACATACACAAAACCACAAAAAAAAGTGAACAACAAGGGTATAGCAAAATGTTTTTAATAGAACCACATTAGTAACAAAATACTTACCAGTACAAGGAAACTTGGTTTTTTCCATTTGAGGAGGAAGATGAATGCCTTAAGCCATGTAGACATGTTGAACCATTTCTACCATGCCTCGACCGCTCAAAAAGTTGAAGGAAAATAGCATGTAAATTGATTGGGAGATCACCGAGGATGGTGAAATAAAAATCATTAAGGGCTTTGAAATTTTATATGATACAAATGTGATGCAAGATGGTGCATGTGATAGTATGGTTTGCAATGATGTATGATGTATGTCTTGTGATTCTTTGGATAAGCAAGAGAGTTTGATGTCTGATGTATGTGATGATAATGGATCATGTGATGGCAAGAAGCATTGCATATATAGCATTCATAAGATGGAGTATGAACTTATCTTGAAGCTCATTGATTGGATCGAGCACAAGCATGTGTACTCAGTAGGTTCTAGGTTTGACACCCCAGTAGCATTTCATGGTGGAGGCAGAATGGTATGTTAATGATGTACCTTAATTACTGGATGTCTCGGGGCAACAGCAGCTGGTGAAGTTGCACAAGATGAGATTGATCTATTTCTGGCTCGATGATGATGATGATGATGAAGGCAATTTATAGCTGCAATTTCAATTGTGATCCCGACGAAAATATTAGTGCGATCCGAGTTGGTGGTACAATTTGAATATAAACTGCCTATACTAACTTTATAAAGTAGCCTCGAGTAACAAACTCGTTTTAAACAATGCCTCCTAAGTGCGTTGAATGATGGTAGAAGGTCCACTTATTAGAGAAGAATTGGAATCCTCAACGCTCAGGCTATAATAAATAGGTTAGGGTCCAAGGACAAAAGTTAAAATTACTTCAGGTGGTCATGTGAATTTATAGTCCAGACGACCTAAAAGGTGGTCAGGTAGCTCAAGGTTGATTTGCGACGCGCAGGTGGTGCCAGGGTCCTTTTTAAAATAGCCTAATTGCACAAAACTTCTAAAACGTTTTTTGTGGGTTTAAATGTGATGTTTGATGACCCAACAATCCATCCATCGTGTACTCCTTCATTACCTTAGTTTTGGTACTTTTACCTTGAGATTTTCTCTCTCTCTCTCTCTCTCTCTCCCTCGCTCTCTACTCACAAAACAAATATTGTCTCCATTTCTATAAGAAAGAAAAACATTATTCGCTAATCAAGCATGTCCAAGACAAAGAACGATGGAGAAGAGACAAGGAATTATATTCAAAGCCTTGTCGTAAACTCTTAACTTCTAATTCCTAACCTTTCTGTCATATCAAGACATATTTGGGTTTAAGGAGGATCTAATTTGGATCTAATCCCTAATCCAGTTGCTCTGATACCAAGGCATATTTTGGATCGAAGGAGAATGGTAATTACGCGGATTTAAACAAGAACTCAAATTACTACAATTAACCCTCCACTTTAATCACCTCAAACTCATATATTTGAAATCTTATCATCATCTAATGAATCCATTGGCATTATCTCCTCAAATACTTCCATAAATTCCAATGAGCTAAATTTTAATGACATCTTGGAAGATACAGGAGAATGGAAATTGCATTACAAATTGATCTCTTTAGAGCCATAAAGATGAAAAATTATAAATATATCTTTATATTTACAATATATACGTAAAATATATCTCGGTAGTACAAGTTTTTTTCATCTGTGATGTAGAGACTATTATAAAAATATTAAACTATCTTTCAAATACTATCAAAAGTGGATGAACCTCTTGTAGTGAAACATGCACATTTGCCATCAATTCACACCAATTTACCATAGATTGAAGTGATAACTTGTTTGGTTCACCAAAAAAATTGGACACCAAAAGGATAGATGTGGCTTGTCCATGATTGATTGTAAGATGTTGTTTAAGGAGGTCACAAAATGAAGGATGTCATTTTGCTCCATTCCATCACAAAATGTGGCTTGTCCATGAATGATTATAAGATGTTGTTTATGGAGGTCACAAAATGTGGCTTGTCCATGATTGATTGTAAGATGTTGTTTATGGAGGTCAAAATGAGGATCTCATTTTACTCCATTCCAACATAAAAACATTAAACTTTCTCAATGTTGTGAAGAGACTAGTTTTGTTGGGGTTGATTGGGATTGATTTGCTTGTAGTTGTTTTGCTTCAAGTGTTGACAATTTTTCCTTTTGTAGCGCACTCCACTGTGCTAGTTATTTTGCTAAAGTAGACTATTAACATGAGGAGCTCATTCTAGAGAAGACTTCAATATAAAGTGTGTTTAAGGGTTATATTAAAAATCCCTTAAAATGATTCCTTTTTCTATCCAGAATTACATCATTTTTCTATACAAACACAATTTTTTAAAATACATTAAAAAAGCCCTAAGTGCATTAAAATACACCATTTTTTGAAAATTCCATTAAAAAATGCTTATGTAAGTACAATTTTGTAGTACAAAGCCCGATTTGAATAAAGTGGTTACGCGTGTTTGAGGAGTTTCAAGCCGAGGCCAACCCTTCGATCACAAACATGTGCGCATGTGACAGCTAGCATTGCCATTGCCTACTATGACCATAAATAGTGAGCCATTGCCGTTTTTTTTTTACAAACATAATTTTTTAAAATACATTAAAAAAGCCCTTATGTAAGTACATTAAAATACACCATTAAAAAAATCCATTAAAGAAGTCCTTATGTAAGTACTTGATTTTGTAATTTTATCTCCAAAATGTGAATTTAAAAATACTTCTAGTAGACTCACGTGATACATTAACATATTTTTTAGTGAACCCCTTTAGATTGTGAGAGTGGATGGCACCAAAGTAATCTAACCTTTGTTGGAAAAAATCCAGTTGGATTTGCATATGTGCGAAATTAAGAAATGATATGGATGCAACCACTCAATGTTGAACATAGGTACAACAAAGAGAGATAATGCCATGTCCTTGTTTTAAGGTCTCCGCACTTGCTACCCAATAAGAGCTCTATTCACTCTTTAGCATGCACACACACAACTTCCTGCTTTGCTAGTTTTGTTGAGAAAGTTCATTGAGATGAAACTTCCCCCTTCCTATGTATCTATGTGTGTTTGTGCATGTGTGTGTGTGACGTTGAGATTGATTACGCTTGTTGTTGTTTTGCTTTAGGTGTTGACAATTTTGCCTTTTGGAGCCCGCCCTACTATGCTAGTTATTTTGCTAATGTAGACTATTAACTCGAGGATTCATTCTATAGAAGACTTGAATATAAAGTGTGTTTAAGGGTTATATTGAAAATCCCTTAAAATGATTCCTTTTTCTATCCAAAATTACACCATTTTTTGTCTATACGAACATAACTTTTAAAAATACAATTAAAAAAGCCCTTACGAAGTACACTATTTTTTCTATACAAACATAATTTTTAAAAATACATTAAAACACCCTTATGTAAGTACATTAAAATACACCATTTTAAAAAAATCCATTTAAAAATCCCTTATGTAAGTACAACTTTATAAATTTATCTCCAACATGTGAATTTAAAAAATACTTGCAGTAAACTCACGTGATACATTAAAATATTTTTTAGTGAAACCCTTGAGATTGTGAGAGTGGATGGTAGCAAACTACTCTAACCTTTGTTGGAAAAAATCCAATTGTATTTGCATATGTGCAAAATTGAGAAATGATGTGGATGCAACAACTCAATCTTGAACATAGGTACAACAAAAAGAGATAATGCCATGTCCTTGTTTTAAGGTCTGTGCACTTGCTACCCAATGAGAGCTCTATTCAATCTTTAGCATCTACACACATAGCTTACTACTTTGCTAGTTTTGCTCACAAAGTTCATTGAGATGAAACTCCCCCTTCCTTTGTCTCTATGTGCGTGTGTGTGTTGTGTATTTAAAAATATGTTGAGATAAAGTGTACTCAACGATGCTCAAAAATCCTCCTTTTATTACAAGATTACTAAGGGGATGATGATGCTTCTCTCTCTCTCTCTCCCTCTCTACTCACAAAATAAATATTCTCTCCATTTCTATAAGAAGAAAAGCATTATTCCCTAATTAGGCATGTGGAAGACAAAAAAACGCTAGAGGAATTATAAGGAATTCTATTTAAAGCCTTGTCCTAAACTTTAAACTTCTAATTCCTAGCCTTTTTGTGACATCGAGACATATTTTGGATCTAAGGAGAATGATAATTATGCAAGGAACTAAACAAGAACTATAATTATTACAATTAACCCTCCACTTTAGTTACCTCAAACTCATATATTTGAAAGCTTATCTATCCTAGTCACCACCTACACAAGTGGCCTACCCATTTGGTCCATGAGCTCACCTACAACACCTCATCCACAACATAATTTGGGATTTACACTTTCAACTACTTCATTTACAATTAACACAAAATCTAACCTTGGAATAATACAACTTAAAATGCAACTTGGCATTACACCCATGGTCCTAAAAATCAATATAGGGGCAGAATAACTCAAAATGCAATGCAACTTGCCATTACAACCATGCTCCTAAAAATAAGTAGGTTGATGCTAGAAGATCATTCTCTAAAAGTGTGGGTATCTACTAGCATGCTCCTAAAAATCAGTATAGAGTTGATGCTACAAGGTCATTCTCTAATAGTGTGGGTGTCTACTAGCACATGCAAAATGTTTTTTTATATTTACAAACACAAGAAACTTTTTTGTGAATTGTTCCATTTCATTTCCTCATTCTCCACATGCATGTGAATCTAATAAAAAGGGAGAGTTGCATGTGATAAATTTTATAATCTTACCATAAAAATTCCTTGTGTGTCTGTTTTGAGGCATGGTATGGTCTTTTTTGGTTGGTGGTAGAGAAGACCTCCTTCTTTATCATGTGTGGTTTCTCTAAAATACTAAATAATGGTATTGTAAGTGTGAGGGTTGTGTAACCCTTCAAACTCTAGTTAATATGCATGCATAAGTTTTTTACACATTGCACATTTATAAATGTTTAAATATCTTTACACACTCGTGAATGTTTCATGCCCCATTGACTATTGGATCAGTTGTGCAATAGAAGGTTTTTGATATATATGAACTTCTTGGCTATGAATGCAAGCTAAATGCATTTATCGTTGAAAGGGACATAACGGAGAGATTCTTAGATAGTTTACTTAATAAGCCCTTAATAATGTGAATATTAAAGAGATGCACATGTTGTTTTATGGTTGTGTATGAACCTTTGATACATTCTTGAGATGTAAAGACCCTTGGCACCCAACAAGAAAGAGTGGGTTGAGGTCAACATAGAACTATATACAAATTAGAGTTTGAACACTAGAAACTGATTGGTCACAAAGGAAATAACATTGCCTTGTTAAAATAGTATGTGAGTTCCTACTCATGGAATTATATTATGGTATTGTCATATGCAAGAATATTCTTGAAAGAATCATTTGCAACAATTATTGAGGAAAGTTCAAAGCGCCTTTGTGTTGTTTGCAAGTTGTTGGAATACCATGACTGTAGCCTTAGAGTTGTTGACTAACCAACCGCCCTAGGAATGAAAGGATGTAGATCTGTTTCAACCATTGGCTTTTTGTTGGAGTCACTTTTGTGTAAATCCATTGTTGGAGTCACTGTTGTGTAAAAGGGGATCTGGGACGTTCAAATGAACTAAAAGTTGCGGCTAGTCTTGGCTCTCCTCGTTGGGGGCAGAGTCTGGTAGAAAGCCTAATTTGAATAAAGTAGTTACGCGTGTTTGAGGAGTTTCAAGCCGAGACACATAGTCTGTCTGTCTCTGTCTCACACACACACACACACACACACAGAGTGTCAATCGCAGCCGTTCTAATCGCAGCTTTTCTAGTAGTTATGTACTGCAACTTGCTCCCTGCTGCTACAAGTGCAACCAACACTTCTGTTGTGTCAGCAGCTTGCGATAGGCTTGGCATCCCGCAGGGCAGTGCCTTCTGGAGCCACCTGGGCTTTCTATTTACCCGGCTGGTGGAGAACACCCCCTACACGGAGGGCTACTCCTTCAAGACCCGCCTTCGGCGAGGCCTGCTGCAAAGCTTCCTGCTCGCCTTCGTAATGCGACGGATGCCTAAGGCAGCTCTCTAGCGACATATGGCGAATCTGCAACAGTGCTCTCGGAGCCCGCGTTGAGGGGATCCACACGGAGGGCTACTCCTTCAAGACCCGCACGGGCGGTGGCGACGATCCCGCCTTCGGCGAGGCCTGCTGCAAAGCTTCCTGCTCGCCTTCGCAATGCGACGAATGCCTTCGGCAGCTCTCTAGCGACATATGGCGAATCTGCAACAGTGCTCTCGGAGCCCGCGTTGAGTACCCTGATTGCTGGATCCACTATGAATGCTACAACTTCTAAGGGACCCTTAGAGATCAGGTCGCTGCTCTATAGTATTAGAAAGTTCGCCATGATATTCTCTCTCGCACACACATTTATTATCGTCATAATCCACCACTGTTGGTGTTCTAGCTTAATGCATACGAGATATTGTTGTTCTATAGATATGTCACCTTGGGTCTTGAACCTCAAGGTCCTATACTTTATGGAATAAACACTTGGAATTGAACACACAAAATGTGATGGCATGGGAAAATGTTTATTTCCTACTTGGCTTTGTTCTTTTGGTAATTCGAAAGCTTGAAACTAGTGCATTAAGAGAATTGTTTGTTGTCCTCACAAGAAAGGAGCAACACCCTCGGAAAAGCAAAATGATAGCCTACCAAATTACTTTTCGCAAACTTGGAAAGGTCATCTCTAGATGCGAATAATGTTTTGTTCTTTTCATTGAATTGCCTTATAATACTTGATTTAAACCGAAAGGATTTCTAATGATGTGTTTAAGAAGCTCCCCGTCTATTAATGAAAAACATATGGCATTTTTTTGAGAATATATATTGCAAATTTTAGAACATTTTTTTCTAAGGAAATCTTTTAGGAAATGCCAAATTAAAATATTCAGTATTTCCAAAAGGTTTTTTTTCCTAGTAGGGATATTTAAAGAGAATTTGGAAAACTCTTTACTCAAGAGGAAAGGTTTTTCCAAAATGACACAAAAATGTGGCTTTTAAAAAAAGAGAACATTAACAGCCTAAGAGGTGGCACAAAATTTGGGATATGAATACTCATAGTCTTCTCATAAAACAAAAATGCATACTTTCAGAATTCTAAATATGATCAGAGATTCAATATGTCAAATGATCATGTTTATAAAATAAAAAAATCTATGCTAGAGAAAAAGGTCTATAGCTAAGTCATGGACGAAAATTGTACTATCACAATTGAATTTAAGTACTTTACATCCATGTTTACACCATCACTATCTTGAACATGATGCATCACTTGCATATCCTAGGATGATTTAGATCTATAAAGCATATTTCTTTGATCTATCCATAAGATCACTGTCTTCATCACATTGAGTCTATCACATTGTATGTACTTTTGGTTACACCACCAGAAAATTATATTTTACACTATAACACATCGGGGGCATAACAGCGTTTATTTTGTCAGGATGTCGGGGATTCTATTCGTTGCTCCGCAGCAAAATTTCACTGCTTAGTAGCGCTTCTAGCAACAAAATTTCGCTGCTCCACAATGCTTATAGTAGCAAAATTTCACTACTGTGGGCAGCCCCTATATCAGTGAAATTTCACTGTTGTACAGCGAAATTACGCTGCTGTTTTTTCACTGCATGAAATTCCAAAGAGTTGTTGGATGCTGAATTTTAGAAATACGTTACATTTAAAAAATATCTATTAGAACCCTTGGAGCCACGTTTCGAGCAAAAATAAAAGATAATTGAAAACTTTTGAGAAGCAAAACAATGTCAAGATCATGAATCTATTCCATCTTGTAATAATAAATCCATATCTGTTGCTTCATCAATGTCTATATCTAATGGAAGCTCAATAAATCCATATGTAATGCTTCATCAATGTCTATATCTAATGGAAGCTCAATGAAAAGATGGGGTTCCATATCAATATCAATATCACTATCATGATCCAATGAAGCACTGTCTCAAAACGATTGATAGGTGACTCATCATCTTCATCAGATTGATGTTCCTCATGCTCTTGATCGGCTCCCTCTAAAATGTTTTCTTCATTGTCTTCTTCCAATGAGCCGATTTGAGGTAGTACTTGCACTTCATCCAGAGATTCGGCCTCCATATCTTGATCTTGAAAGATATGTTTTGATCAAGGGAAAACTTGTATAACATACCACCACTTTGGATCAATTCGATCTGCGTGAAACACAACCTAATATCACAAAGAAAAGGGGTTAAACTTTTATCATACTACATCAAGATTTAATTTGGGATTGGTTGGATTACAAACTTGTTGACATTCAGTGAAGTAGTACGAAAGCATCTTTCTCATCATTCCAAAACTTGGTGGAATCAATTTGAAACAACCAATTCGATCGGCGTGAAACACAACCTAATATCACAAAGCAAAGGGGTTACACTTTTATTATACTACATCAAGATTTAATTTAGGATTAGTTGGGTTACTAGCATGTTGACAGTCAGTAAGGTAGTACGAAAGTATCTTTCTCATCATTCCGAAACTTGGTGAAATCAGTTTGAAAGAACCGATTTGGATGTTTCTTCACGGTTGCTTGAGCACCTCTATATATCACCTTGAACCATTCCCACCTTGAACCATTTGACATCAAAGATGAATAGAACAAATGCTCTAAATCCAACCTCAAGAATATCGTGAATAGTTCCACAATACTCAAGATTGTCCTCTATAACATTGGTATCATTGTTGCGTGGCGAGTGGACGAGTGGTGATCAATGCAAGGATACAACTCAAAGATGCAAGCAGGAAAACAAGTGACATTCTTCTTTGGGGCTCTTGTAAAGAGTTCCAAGTTGTAGATGAGTGTGGGAGTGGGCTTAAGAATAATCCCACATGGGAAGTTTTGGGAGTTTTAGAGTTTTTGTATAAAAAGTGGCTCATTTGAGAGCTTATGTACACATTGGGCTAAACTCATGTTTGAGCTCTCTTGAGACTAGCTCTCCCTCTTTTTCCATAGAGGTGCAAGCTCTTCTCTCTCCCCATCTACATTATTGTATGAGCAATGTTCTTTTTTTAATTCAATGCAATGAGATGATGTTTGTTTGTCTCTCTTCTCATGTCTATTCTCTAGTGTGCATATTTCTTTGTTGATAGTTTCAAGGTTTGTGTGCATGCTAGGGAAGTAAGTGCTTGAGAATGAAGTATGCTTTGAGCTTGTGTATGCATTAGCTTAGCTTTCTTCTTGTATTGGATGCATGAATGAGTGGGATGATGAGTGAGTGAGCAATGGCAAGATTGAGCTTGTGTGTGTGTTAAGTCTATGTCAAGGTAGTAGTGTTCTTAGCATTCTCTCCATTTGTTGGATAAGCTTTTGTGCACCGGTACGGGTTGAATCCCTAGCTCCGAAAGGGATGCAAATCCCATTGGATTGAGCTACACGTGGATCATGCTACTCTTGCTACAAGTGAGAGAGTTTTCCGTCTCTCCATTGGCGCCGTCGCCGGGGAGAAGACTCAAATCCGGTTGAGAGTGTGTGGAAACCACCACTATTTTCTCTTTTGGTTGCAAAACCATTGAGTGATTAGGTTAAGTTCGGGTGTGCGATCCCAGTGTGAGTGGATAAGGTTAGGATAAGAAAAGCCCATTGAGCGGTTGAGGTTTCTCTCGATTGTTTTTTATGTTTTATTGCTTTTATGCTTTTTCAAGTACTGTTCATTATGCTTACCTTCATTGTTTTTTGTCATTTCATGCTTTCATGCTTTTCGCTAACATGTAATTAGTAAAAAATAATAAAAGAAATAAAAGAAGCGCAGGCGACCTGCGGGAGAGGTGGCCGAAGGCTGGCCGCAAGTCAGGCGTGGAGGCAGCTGGCCGGCGAGAGGCAACAAAAGAAGGAGACGAAGAAGGCGTCAGGCTAAGGTGGTCGACGGGGCACAGCAGGCGTCAGCGAAAGCAAGCAAGCGTTGAAGGCGACTGTGAGGCGAACGCAGGCCGTTGAAGGTTGCATCAAAAGAAGTGGAAGGCGAGCTGTGTGGCTGTCGGCCTGCTGGCTAGCGAAGAGCGCAAGCAGACGGGCGAAGGCAGCTGAGTGGAAGGAGACGAAGAAGAGAGGACTGGTGGCTGTAGCAGACGAAAGCAGAGAAAGAGCTGCGAAGGAGGCGAAGGCTGCACAGAAGGCCCAGGCGCCACCGACGACGGGGCCAAAAACCAAGAGGGTGAAGGCGAGGCGCAGAGGAGGAGGAAAAGGTGAAGGAAGCCGGCAGAGGTGGAGAAGGGCGCCTGGCCGTGAAGAAAGCGAAGGAAAAGTTGGCGGCTGCTGTAGAGTGGCCGGCGGTTGCGAAGGCAGCTGCAGCTAAGGGCCACGTGGAAAGAGCGTGCGAAGAGAAGGCTTGCGAAGCAAAGGTGGTGGTGGCCGGGCCTCATTTGAAGGCGAAGGGTTCTGTGCAAGGCCGGCGAGGCTTGAGACTGCAGTAGACGAAGAAGCAGAGGCCCGGTACGAAGGTGCGAAGCTGACTGGCTGCAAGCTGGCGAAGGCGGTGTGCTGCAGAGAACGTGGCGGCAAGAAAGAAGGCGCACCGGCCGAAGATAAGGTTAGTATTTTTTTATTTTTTTTATTTTTTTTAATTTCCTTGTTCTTTATTTTTTTGAAAAAAAAATAAAAAAATAAAACCATAAAACAATAAATTTTTTTTTAAAAAAAAAGAGAAAATAAAAGAAAGAAAAAAAATCAAAAAAATTAAAAAATTAAAAAAAATTCTGTAATTTTAGGAGTCCACATTTTTTGCATATTCTGTAATTTTTTATTTTTTAAAATTTTTTGTATTTTTTTACATAATTAATGTAACTTGCATTTTTTTAAATTTTTGTAATTTTGTGCATAATTAGTATTTTTTAGCGTAATTCATATTTTTGTGTAATAAGTAAAAAAGTAAAAAAATCAAAAAAATAAAAAAAAAAGAATAGATAGCTACACACATATTCATGTTAGTTGCATTTAGTGGTTAGGTAGGGTTTAAAAATATATATATATATATATATATATATATATATATATATATATATACATAAATATATATATATATATACATATATATATATATGTATATATATATAAACCAAAAAAAAATAAAAAAAATAAAAAACCAAAAAATTTTGACCTTATGCACTTGCGATCGGGACGTCATATAGACATTGCCATAGGGCCTAGGGCACCTTCTAGAGTACCTACGCAGGAAAGTGGGACCCAATCAGTAGGAAATTTGGCAGATACTGCTGAAACCTTTTCCGAATCCCAATTTGATACCCTTTCCAGAACAACTAGCTCATTGTCCATGGACAATCTAGGGCCGTCAAATAGTCATCCCTTAGCCCCAAATAGGACACCCACAAGATCTTTTAATCCATTTGAAGCCGACGCCATGGGGTTACCACTCAATGTGAGACTTCAATATGTCTACACACGAATGCTCAAGGAGCTGAGATCTTTAGGGATCCACAACAACGGTATCTTGTTAAGATCGCAGGCTTTTTCTCAGAACTTGATAGAGCACCTCTAGTCAATGACCAGGGTAACATGTACATGGGTGAAGATGGTGTTCGCTTACGAAGTCACCTATCATCCAGAGAATGTAGACAAATTAGGGGAGCTCTCTAAAAGCGAGTTCTTAGACTTATCAAAGCTTTCCAGAGCAAGGGAGTCTAGAGATGATTGGCTCATTGAGCCGGACATGCTTGGACGATCCAATGCCCAGTCCTCAAAGCCATCCATAGATGATTTACTTCTTGTAGATCTAAATTTGGAAAGGGACAAGAAAGGCAAGAGCAAAGTGGATTAGGGGGCTGAGAACCAATGGGAGTTTGTACGACAAATTCTAGTGATAAAGGTCTTACAGGATGACCCACTTCAAGAGGTCTATAAGGACTCTTTAGAGGGATATTATGCCACAACTAGATTGCCAGAGCTAGATCTTCCTCTAGCACTTGTGGTGGTAGTCGAGAAGCTTGCAGGACACATGAACCGAATCGTTGATAAATGGGCCAATGAATACCGAACCTTAGATTGGAAGGAGATTCGTGAGCTCACGTGGAAAGGACCACCATTATTCATGGAAGTGTTCTCAACAAATACAGCTAAACCAGGAGAGACAGCCTTTCTTGGAGAAACTGCTGCTCCTCCCCTACGAGAGTTCATTAGAGAGGGACCCTCAACATCAAAGTGGACCACTGCAAGTAGCCCAACTCTAGCACCAAGATATTATCCCACACCAAAAGTGTGACCACAGATCACACCACAACAATGTTTTTCTCACTATGACAATCGGAGGGTAGGGCAGCCAACTCGGCCTCCCTTAAATGCACCTCCTGAAATGCGGGTAACCAGATCTTTGGAGGGGGTTGGTGAGGCAGGTAATAGGAGACCCACACCAATTTGGGATACATGTGGACCATCTTACCAAAGAGGGGAACAATTCCCACTGAGAGTGAGAGGCCGTAGGCCCTATGATGAATATTCAAGACAAGTAAGGCCATCAACTCTTCAGAAACTGGTAAAGAAGTACGAAGGGTTAGGAGATCCATATGACCATGTAGCAGCATTTAGGCAAGCAGTTCGAGCTGAGCAAGTGACAAGCATACTCAAATTGAAGGATTTGGGCTCACTCTTGAGGGAAAGGCCCTTGCTTGGTTTCAGGCACTAGAGGCTTCAGACAAATCTTCTTTACGAGTTCTGGAAGAGAGATTCATTGCTGCTTTTTCCTTGATGGGGATTCAACATGACACGGTAGCAAACATCTACTCTTTCAAGCAAGGCGAGAATGAGAGTGTTAGAGACTGTGTAAATAGGATGCAGCAGTACATTAATCGTTGTCCAGAAGATGAGAAGCCCACCCAGAGTCGATTAATTTCTCTCTTCTTAAAAGGACTCAAAAATTCAACACTGCATACACATCTCTATGCAAAGAAGCATACAAATTTCAATGAGTGTTGCCATGATGCTATGGATTTCACAGATAACTTCAAATTCCAAGATGGTACTGGCCCTGAGGTGAAACCTAGAGATCAGTGGGGTGATGACCAAAGTTCAGGGTCTAGTGCGCTAGTAAATCCAGACTAGATAGCTAACCTAGTACTAAGGAGATTGGGACAAACCTATCGCCCATCCATGCAGCCACAACAACAGCAGCAGCAAATGAGGAGTGTACTACCTACAGGTCCTCATCTTTGTGGAGCATGTGGCGGTAACCATAAAACCGAAGAATGTAATACCTTTTCTCCTCTAGTCACAAACCAACCCACAAAGAAGTGGTGCCAGGCCTATGCTTGGAACTTTACCCACACCACAGAGGAATGTACTCGCATTGCAAGAATGAGACAGGAGCGTGAGCAGCAAAGGGGTGGAGTGACTCCACAAATGCATCAACAGTATACTAATTTTGAACGTAAGCCACCGATAGCACAAGAGCAAGCACGACCTGTTCTTGGAGCTCAACCTCCTGCTCCTGGGACTGCTCCTATGAGGGTTGTTGACTACGACAATTCAAATACATGTAGAGACTTGGTAAATCCAGGCTATGTGGAGGAGGAATATGCATCATATTCATCCAAGGAAAATCTCTTTGAAAGTCCCGCATATCCAAGTCAAGCACTGGAGCCTCAACCAGGGGAACAAAATTCTTTGATGTTGCTAGGCGGCTACCAACCTAGGACTCTAGGCCCCTCAGGTCAATGGCAGCAAAGGAAAGTAGAAGCCAAACTAATGGGCTCCTGTTATAAGTGCGGAGAACCCCATTGGGCTCGTGATTGTCCACATCGCTCAAGGCAAGCAGTTTGATCCAATACAACAGTACCACAGTTTCCACCAATTGAAAGATATTGTCTAGGGTGTTGTGTAGAACACTTCCCAAAGGATTGTTTGCTGAAACCACATGAGGAAGGCACCTCTCAACCAAAGGTCTCACTCAATTTTGTAGGGGCAGTTCCATCGCCACCTTCATCAGAGAATGAGGATGTCGTGCCACTTAGAGTCATGACTAGATCACAGACACAAAATGCCGAAATGCAGACTGATGAGACACCTCAAACTAGGGATGCAAAGGCAAATCTAGTGGACAAGACCCTACATTCCAATAGAAAAAGGACCACTAGCAGGAAAAAGAACCGCAACAAGCAAACTAAGAGTGCATCCACTAGTTCTCAAGAAGTCTCTAAACAAAACATGAGGGATCAAGCTTTTACATCCCAAGAAGTGCATGAGGAGCATCAACCTCAACCTAGGCCTAGTGCTAAACAAGATGAGGCTAGTACGACCGAGGATAGTTCTGGGGGTTCTGTTTTTGTGGATAAGGTGAACGAGACTCTAGATGCCATCATTGATGCTCATAGAAGTCGCATTGCAGCTTTATCTGAGCTACCCCAGAAGCTTCAAGAATACCCAAACCCTCGTGTGAGAAGAAGATCAATCTAGCTATACATCAGCAACTCATTAGGGAAGCTCAATCAATACTTGAGGGCCCACCTCCATCTATTCCTCGGGGCCCAACCTCTCTTAAGCCAACATTAGAAACCATACCAGAAGTGTCATCAAGTCGGGAAATGAAAAGTGAGCTCATCTCACAATCTCATAGCGAGAAGTCCGCACCAATTGCCACCCCATTGAAAGAAGGTATTCTGCCACCACCTAGCCTTGCCTTCCCATGCAATGATGAAGTTATTGATGCTAACGACGAGGACATGGCAAATGAGATGTGGGCAGCAGTTCATGAGAAAGTTAATGAGAATATGTCCTCTATTATTTCACCTCCATTCTCTAAGGTGGATTTTACCAGGGGCACGGAAAACAACTTTAGACGCCCAAGCATCCAGGAGGAAGTTCAAACAATTGTTTCTCCTAGAAGTAAGCATACAATGAAAACCTTACCATCATATTTGGGAGAATATGAGAACTGTTCTCAAACCTTGAGGGTATCCTCCATGCATAGAAGGTTGACAAAGGAGATGGATATGGGTATCGTGCAAGCTATTTTGTCAGCACCAGTGGCTTGTACCTTACCTTTGCTTGATTTGATAAAGCTTCGACTTGAGTTGTGGAATGATATTGCCACATGTTTGTCAGAGCAGGTATTGCTACAAAAGGGTCACCATCATTGTACTATACACCCTGAGACAAAGCATGTTATGCCAGTTCCTATCAACAAAGTAGGAAAATTTTGTGAGGACGATCAGGGAAATGCTACCCTCCCATTAGAAGTGCGAAAAGTAGCTTCAACTGCAATACTTGATAGTGGTGCAGGAGTGGGCATTGTGACAAGGTCCATTTGGGAAAAGTGGGGCAAACCAGCTATTAGGAGTAAAAGGATGCGCTTGCAGCTAGTAGATGGAAGCTTAGAACATCCCCTTGGGCTGCTTGGTTGAGAACATATTGGTCACCACATGTGGGATTGAATATGAGCACACCTTTGCAGTAGTGGATTTTGGAAAACATCCAAACTATGAAGTGATATTGGGTAGACCATTCATGCGACAATTTCAAATGATTCAAGACTGGGGATACAATTATTTGTACCTCCGACATGATTCTTTCATCACAAGGGTCAACCTAAAGAATCACTCATATCGTGATATAACAAGGTCTCCAATAGATGAGTTTGATTCTGCTTCATCTGAGGGCTCAAGAGTTACATTGTCAGATGGGCGAGAAGATCTGTGGATGTGTGGAGCCTCATGTAGGGATTTCAACACTGAGAGACTTAAGGGTAATCGAAGTGTATCAGATGAGGCATACATTCCACAACCCTTCCTTGAGCACTTAATTGATCCACTAGAATGGAATCATGTCCTTGCAACATTATCGACATGTGCTTTACCTAAGCCAATTCAATTTTGTGACTCAGATGGATATGACATTATTCCTATACGAATGGTACAACCACGTGACCTTCTAGATGTTTTGTACTATAGGGATGCATCCACAACAGCACTGCATGTAGAGGAAGTCTCAGTGGAGGATTTAACACTCGAATCTGCTAATGATGCTGATAAGAAAGATGGATGGGACTCTGATTTTGATAATGATGTGATAATCCCTGAGGAAGAGTTAGGAAAGGCACGCCTACTCTTGAGAGGAAGGGAGGTTCAAGTAGAGATCCCTCGAAGCCCGACCTAAATGTAAATGCTGTAAGAGCCACAAGAGAATCCGTAAACAAGATGTGAGAGGGAACGACGTGAGAGACTACAAAAAGAAAAGGAGGAGTTTAAGAATGAACACTCTCGACCACCACCTCACTTCTCAGGAAAGAATGGATATCTATACTATGTCCAAGCACAAGATAGTATCAAAGATCAACAAGTAAAACGATCAGATGGGTTCCAAGCAGGAGAAAAGCTAAAAATTGTTAGTAAAAATCGCAAAAAAATGAAGAAACAAAAACCAAAACTCAAGTCTAAAACCGATTCAAAAGAGAATGTCGGAAGTGCAAAGATAATGGTTGAACAAAAAAATATGATGCAAGATTGCAACAGAGAGCTCAAAACCACATGGTCTTCAATTAGTGATGACTCAAGTGGACAAGAACAAGGTCTCAATGTTCCCCCCAACTTCACACAGTACACTCTTCAAGATCGGAAGATTGTTCTTCAACAGTCCATGCGACAAAAACCAAGCGTGCCAGGGGTTTCATATGATGGTCCAGAAGATGCAAAAAAGATTGATATCGCTAAGCCAGGAGAAGAGCCTCCCTATGTGTGGATTGCCACAGACTTGTCCTTAATGAGGAGAAGTTATTAATTCAAACAATAAAGGAGTATCGCGATGTTTTTGCTTGGAGTTATAAAGACCTCAAAGGAGTCGATCCAAGCATATGTCAACATACAATTCCATTGCGAGAGGATGCAAAGCCTTCCAAGCAATGTCCTTATACTTACAATGAGAATTTTGCACGAAAGATAAAAGAAGAAATAGACAAGCTCTTAGAGGCAGAATTTATCTATGGGATTGAACACACTGAATGGGTCTCCTCTATTGTAGTGGTGCCCAAGAAAAATGGGAAACTTCGAGTATGTGTAAACCTCAAGAAGGTAAATGCAGCTACTGTACGTGATCATTACCCACTTCCAATCACGGATCATGTTCTGGAACGAGTTGCAGGGAAAAAGGCCTATAGTTTCTTGGATGGATTCTCCGGTTACAATCAAGTGTCAATTGATCCAAAGGATCAACACAAGACCGCCTTTGCTACTGAAGATGACATCTTTGCCTATCGTGTTATGCCATTTGGTCTAACAAATGCACCAGCAACCTTTCAGCGGTTAATGAGTCATGTATTCAAGGAGTACCTTAGGCAATTTCTTGAGATCTTCATGGATGATTTATGTGTTCACTCACAAGAGCGTGATGATCATATAGAACACCTCAGACTTGTGTTTCAAAAGTGTCAAGTTTATCGTATATGCTTGAATCCTGACAAGTGCAAATTCATGGTAAGACAAGGGAAAATTTTGGGCCATATTGTTTCTCGCAATGGGATTTCAACAGATATGGATAAAATTGATGTCATTGTCTCATTACCTCGGCCTATCAACCCTAAAGGGGTACAAACATTCATGGGACATTGTGGCTATTATCGTCGATTCATCTACATGTACGCTGTCCTAGCCAGACCATTATATGCTCTTCTTGTAAAGTTTAATTGGACTGATGAGTGTGAGGAATCCTTTGAAAAGTTGAAGCAAGCATTAGTGACTGCACCCATCTTACGGGCACCAGATTGGAACCAAATCTTTCATGTCCATATTGATGCTTCAAACTTTGCAATTGGATGTATTTTGGCTCAATCGGGAGAACATAATAAAGATTTCCCAATCTCATATGCTAGTCGACAGTTGAACTGAAAAGATGCAGGGGGGGAAGAGAGCTTGAGCTCTTGCAAGCACACACACACACTCACAAAACCCTAATAGAGAACACACAAGGTGAGAGACTGAAAATCTTCTTCTCTCTACTCAACACTCAACACACCATATACAAGAATAAGAGTACACAAAATATGAAAGGTACTCAACCAAATACATACACGGGTTCTCTATAGTGTGAACCCGACTAAATGAGCTGGCGCTATAACTATGCCAGTCTCTAGAGTGGCTGTCACACAGCCTGTCATCCCACTGGCCGCATATCACCTAAGATCTCACCAACCATGCCAGTGGTGTAAGTGCGGGGCCTATCCCCCAGGCGGGTCATCAGTGTCCACCGCCTCACTAGAGCTCGATATCTCAACACTCCCCCTCGAGCTCAAATCCATCTCATGTACACCAAGCGAAGCCCTGAATCTGCGGAGCTTCTCTGTACCCAATGCTTTGGTGAAGATGTCAGCTACCTGATCCTCTGTGCTGACATAAACAAGGTCAAGGTCTCCTGCCAAGACCTTCTCTCTGACGAAGTGGTAGTGGACCTCTATGTGCTTCGTACGAGCATGAAAGACTGGGTTCCTGGCCAACTGTATACTACTAATGTTGTCACAGAAAATGACAACTTGTCTATCCACTGATAGACCCAAATCTGCAAGTAGCTTTCTCAACCAAGCTACCTCACATGCTGCCATAGCAGCTCCTCTGTACTCGGTCTCTGTACTCGATAGAGCAACCGTAGGTTGCTTCTTGCTGCTCCAAGTCACAGCAGCACTCCCCAAAGAAAACATGAATCCACTGGTAGATCTTCTGTCTGAGATACTACCAGCCCAATCAGCATCTGTGTACCCATGTACACATATCTCTGTCCCAGTCTCATAGAATAGTCCACAATGCAAAGTAGACCTCACATACCTCAGTATGCGTCTCACTGCATCTAAATGCGGTTTCCATGGAACCTGCATAAACTGACTCACCAACCCAACAGCATAGCTCAAATCTGGTCTGGTGATCGTCATGTAGATCAAACTTCCTACTATGCTCCTGTACATAGTAGGATCCTCCAAGATCTCTCCTGAATCTGCACTCAACTTGCCATTCTGATCCAATGGCACAGAAATAGGCTTACAGCCTGTCATACCATACTT
Source organism: Cibotium barometz (assembly GCF_041138505.1). Taxonomy (NCBI): domain Eukaryota; kingdom Viridiplantae; phylum Streptophyta; class Polypodiopsida; order Cyatheales; family Cibotiaceae; genus Cibotium; species Cibotium barometz. The sequence continues at coordinate 7,651,647 of NC_141057.1, read as the reverse complement.
GGACAACATGTCCAAGCCATACTGTCTCTGCAGTAATCCAATACCATGTGGTGACCTAATCACCTCAATGCCCAAGAAATATCTGAGCTCCCCCAGATCCTTCATCTCAAACTTCTGTCTAAGCAAGATCTTTACATCAAAGATCTCTGCATCATGGTCCCCCGTAATGATCAAGTCATCTACATAGATGACAACAAGCACAACTCCTCTATCACCATGTCGCACATACAATGAGAAATCTGCATTGGCTACATGAAAGCCAATAGTGACAAGATATTCAGAAATCTTGTCAGACCATGCTCTTGGTGCTTGTTTTAAGCCATACAAGGCTTTCTTCAACCTGCAAACATGCTCGGGGTGACCCACATCCTCATAACCAGGTGGCTGCAACATATACACCTCTTCTTGCAAATCCCCATGCAAGAATGCATTCTTTACATCCATCTGATGTAAAGACCATTGCTTTGACGCAGCCACTGCTATCACAACTCTCACTGTTGCCATCTTGGCAACTGGGCTGAAAGTTTCCTCATAATCAATCCCATATGTCTGCGCATATCCTTTGGCTACCAATCTAGCCTTGTACCTGTTTATGCTTCCATCACTGTTATGTTTAACTTTGTACACCCACTTGCATCCAATGGCTTTCTTGCCTTCAGGCAATTGCACTAAATCCCAAGTTTCATTTCCATATAGTGCATCCATCTCCTCATCCATGGCTTTCTCCCAACACACATTTCCAACAGCCTCATCAATGCATGTGGGCTCAACAACCTGCACAACCTTTGCCATATATGCATAGTGATGTGCCACATAACCATCATAAGTAAACCTCTGCACAGGATTCTTCACTCTCCCAGATCTTCGCAGCTTTTCATTCATGGCTTCCATAGCCTTCTTTACACCAGGTGTTCTCATAGCTGGGATCCCAAGCTCCTCATCAAGGCTCATATCTGAGCCACTAGACTCTCCATCAACATGAGAATGCCCTGTAGAAATGTCAGGCATACCAAGGGGCTCAACCACTTTCTCTTTTCCTTTACGTGATGTACTAATCACATTTGCAGGGCTGGTATTATGACGCAGCCTGCCACTCCATGGTCTATCAACAGACCCACTAGATGAGGACTCTCCTGGTCCACTCAAAGACTGTGATTGCTGACCTGCATTCTGTGCAACCACACTTCCACTCACATCAGCCCCAACAGCTTCTTTTTCAACAGCATACCAGCTGCTCATCTCATCAAAGACAACATCCCTGCTTACCCTCAACTCACGTGTAGCAGGGTTATAACACCTGTATCCCTTTTGCTCAAGGGAATATCCAATAAACACACATTTTTCAGCTTTCGGATCCAGCTTTGTTCTCAGCTCATCTGGCACATGCACATATGCAATGCATCCAAAAACTTTCAAATGAGATAAATCTGGTTTTCTGCCAGTAAACCTCTCCTCTGGAGTTACATCATGTATGGCTGCAGTTGGAGTCCTATTCATGATGTATACTGCTGTAGAAACAGCCTCAGCCCAATAGCAATGCGGCATATTTTTCTCTTCCATCAATGCTCGGGCAATCTCAGCAATGTGCCTGTTTTTCCGCTCAGCAACTCCATTTTGCTGCAGAGTGTATCTGCATGTAAACTGTCTCCGAATACCATTCTTCTTCAGGAATTCAGAGAACTCATTGGAGAAGTACTCTCCCCCTCCATCTGACCTTAGGCACTTTACATATTTTCCTGTTTGCTTTTCAACCAAAAATCTGAAATTCTGAAAGTGAGTGAACACCTCACTCTTCTCCTTCATGAAATATACCCACACTTTCCTTGTGTGGTCATCAATGAAAGTGACATAGTACCTGCAACCTCCCATAGACACGGTCTTCGTAGGACCCCATACATCTGAATGCACAACATCTAGTGCATTTCTGCTCACATATCTGTTGCGTGGAAACACATGCTTTGTTTGCTTCCCAAATTGGCATGCTTCACATATTTTCTGCATACCTTCCACTTTAAATTTTGGCAGCCCTGTCACAAATCCTTTTGTCTGCATAGACTTCAATCTCTGCACATTTACATGTCCAATTCTTTTATGCCATATGTCTGTGTCTGCAACAACTCCTGAACCATTTGCAAATATCGCAGCACTCATTTCAGGCATGTCTACATCCAAAGTAAACATTCTGCCCACTCTGTTGCCTTTTGCAACCAACCTGCACTTGTCTTTGAAATCTTCAACATAACACCCATCAGGGTTAAACCGAACCTGCAACCCCTGCTCAATCATCTGGCCAACTGAAACCAGATTCTTTGTTATGTTCGGTACATGAAGTACATCTGCAAGGTACTTCACTTTGCCATCCTGCATAGATAATGGCACATCTCCAACGTGGGCAATTGGATGAGCAGTGTCATCCCCTGTTTCCACAAAACCTGGTCTTTCCGGGTTCTTCATCTCCTTGAACCACTCCCCATGACTCGTCATGTGGTTCGAAGCGCCTGAATCCACATACCATACATTATCTTTTTGTGCTGCATCAACATTTTCAGACATGGCATTCACAACATGCTGCATAACAAACAACCTTTCATTGTCCTCATTATTTCTGCTTGAGGATGCATAGTTGTTTTGCTGCACTTTCCCATTTTGCATGTCAGCCTGCTTCTTATAACATTCTGACTGCACATGTCCTGGCTTACCACAATAGTAGCATTCACGTGCATCATTATATTGCCTTTGCCAATTTCCACGGCCTCTTTGACTCCCCCTGCCTCTGAATTTGCCTCTTCCACCTGCGTGTTGTTGTTGTTGTTGATTCTAGGACTGTTGTTGTTGCTGCTGCTGCTGGCCATAATTCTGATTACCTGTTCGGCCACCTCCTTGACCGCGTCCACGGCCTCCTCTACCTCGTCCTCTTCCTGAACTCGTGTAGAAGGCCTGTTGCTCTGAACTGTTTTTGCTTTGTGAAGACTGTTGGTCTTCACCCAAGTTCTTCTCTTCGATAATCAGCATAGACACCAAATCTGTAAAGTTGGGAATGTTTTCCCGAGTCTGAATAGACGTCTTAAACGCCTTGTATTGTGGCCCGAGACCACGTAGACAGACTTCCACCTTGTCATCATCATTTACTGACACACCAATAGATGCAAGGGATTCCACAATGCCCTTTATCTTCAGCGCATAGTCATTCACAGACATGCTCTTTTTCTCCACAGTATGAAGTTCATTCTTCAACTGTATCTTACGTGCCTTGGTATTTGTTTCATAAAGCTTTACCAAGGTGTCCCACGCCTCCTTGGGGGACTTGGCATCCTGAATGTGCCCAATCATGGTGTCCTGTATACTAATGGAAAGCCAATACATTACTTTCCTGGCTCCTTGATTCCAGTCTTTAAACTCTTTCACATCTGCAGCAGTCGGATTTATATCCGGTATCTCCGGTGCCTCTTCATGCTCACCTTCTATGTAGTCCCAATAGCCTTTTCCCATCAGGAAATCAGTCAACCTGAACCTCCAAGCATGGAAGTTATTCTTGTCCAGCTTCTCAGCCACAATCTGAGTTATCCCATCATTTGACATCTTGCCAAACACACAACTTTACCAGAAATTGCACTCTGGTTTTTCTGCACAAATGCTGTATTTTCTGCACAGCGGTACTGCAGTACTCTCAAATGTCACAACCAGTGACTTCAATGCACATACATACACCCAATGGCAACTGTAGACCTCTTTGCAGCACCCACAGTGTCTGCACAGTCAATCTGTCTTCCTGCAGTTCTTAAAATAGAGTTCTGCAGAGAATCGATGACTTACCCGCAGTGCTCGAAATCGCCTGCTTTCTGAAAAACAGAGGTCCAAACACGCCCGAAACGCGTTTTCGGCCCGTAAAATGTAGTCCGAAGGATTGTATAGTTGCCCTATAGCTTCACTCCCGCGAAGAAAGCTCCTCAATCAGAGATCGTTTGCCGGTGCCTCCCGTAGAGCTCCCGACAAGGGTGTAGTCACCAACACAATAGGGAAGAGTAGTTGAAGCTCTTACCCTCGTACCGCTTCCTGTGGTTCTCTTGCTTGCAGCTCAGCCCTTAGCACGAACCAGGCTCTGATACCATGAAAAGATGCAGGGGGGGAAGAGAGCTTGAGCTCTTGCAAGCACACACACACACTCACAAAACCCTAATAGAGAACACACAAGGTGAGAGGCTGAAAATCTTCTTCTCTCTACTCAACACTCAACACACCATATACAAGAATAAGAGTACACAAAATATGAAAGGTACTCAACCAAATACATACACGGGTTCTCTATAGTGTGAACCCGACTAAATGAGCTGGCGCTATAACTATGCCAGTCTCTAGAGTGGCTGTCACACAGCCTGTCATCCCACTGGCCGCATATCACCTAAGATCTCACCAACCATGCCAGTGGTGTAAGTGCGGGGCCTATCCCCCAGGCGGGTCATCAGTGTCCACCGCCTCACTAGAGCTCGATATCTCAACATGAACAATGCTGAGAAGAATTATACCATGACAGAAAGAGAAGGTTTGTCCATGATATATGCAGTGAAAAAGTTTCGCCATTACCTTTGGCAAACAAATTCATATTTTTTGTGGACCATCAAGCATTGCGATATTTGGTGAATAAGCCTTGTGCAACTGGACGGATTGTGAGGTGGTTTATCATCCTTCTTGAGTTTGATTTTGAAGTGGCAGTCCGAAAAGGAACAACTCATCTTAGGGCAGATCATTTGTCTCGAATCACCTCTGCCAAAGCTCCTGTGGGTGTGGATGATGATATGTTAGATTCAACATTTTTCCTTGTAGAGACAGCTCCTAAATGGTCTGAATCCATCTTAGAAATTTTGACAAGTGGGCAGATACAACTAGCGGGTCCTAATGTGGACCTATGGCGACCATTCAAGTTAATCTCAGGGAGATTATATCGTCAGGGTAATGATGGAGTGTTGTGGCTTATACCTAACCCTGACCAATATGAGGAGATCTTGGAATGGACACATGCGGGTATCGGTGGAATCCATGCATCAGCTACTACTTGTGTGCGACGTATATCTGAGGATGGGCAATGGTGGCCTACCATGCATGCGGATGCTAAAAAGTTTGTTCGTAACTGTGCTTCATGTCAAATTTAACAGCCAATTCATAATGTCACATTATTCCAAATTTCAACTACACCAAGTTGGAGTAAGTATGTTGTGGACTATCTTCAGCATGGTCATACTGATCAAAAAATTCCTAAATATCGAAAGCATGCTATTGAAGTTGAAGCGGCAAACTATATGCTGATAGAGGGCCAACTCTACAAGAGGGGCAAGGATGGCAACTTACGCATGTGTGTATGTGAAGCTGACTACTTGAAAATCTTGACTCATGCACATGCAGGTGTTGGGGGTGGACACTTTTCGAGCAATACCACAGCTAAGTTGATTAGGTGGTCTGGGCTTTGGTGGCCAACCTTACAAATGGATGCCGAAGAATATGTAAAATGTTGTGACACCAAACCTCCCATCACAAAGGACAATATGCCATTGCGGCCTATGTTAAGCACACGTGCTTTTGCAAAATGGGGTATTAATTTTGTCGGTCCCATTAAACCTCCAGCTCGTCACACGCATGCCGAATATATTATAGTCGCAACAACTGACTATTTGACCAAATGGGTAGAGGCAAAGGCTACAGTTAAAAATGATGCCAGAACCATAGCCAAGTTCTTGTATGAGTACATGTTTACACGCTATGGCTTACCTATTGAAATCGTTAGTGATCAAGGTGTGCACTTTGTGAATGAAGTCATAGAGTTTTTGCTTCAAGAATTTATGGTAATTCACAAGCGTTCTGCACCCTATCATCCCCAGACCAATGGACAAGCTGAGAGTACTAATAACAAGATTCTCTGCACAGCACTCACAAAGATTGTTGAGGGACATAGGACTAATTGGGAGCAAAAGTTGCACTCAGTTCTTTGGGCATATAGTACAGCCTATACAACATCTGTGGGCACAACCCCATTTGAGCTTGCTTTTGGGTTAGATGCAATTCTTCCCATTGAATTTCTTGTACCTACTCTACGAGTTGCTAAACAATTGGACTGGACTGGTCATGAGCTTTCACAACGCATTGATGAATTGGAAAAGCTTGATGAGACCCGCTTATTGGGGCGGTAATGGGGATGTATGCCGAGAAGAGGAGACAAAAGCAATGGTATGATAGAAATGTAACAACTGGCCGATTCAAAAAAGGGGACCTTGTGCTCTTGTACACACCTAAGAAGCATAAGAGAAAGCTCAAGAAATGTGGCCTAGGACCGTTTGTGATTAATGAACTTACTCCAAGTGGTGCAGTGTGTTTAGAGACACTAGAAGGTGAGTAAATTCATTAATGGAAGTCGTCTCAAGAAATACAATGAACCATTAACTGAGGCCATGCTTCAACAAATGCATGTTGCACACACACGGAAAGAAGCACATGACCTACTTAAACATCAGGCTCAAGAAGAGGCTAAAGCTAGAGTTGCAAAAGCCAAGGAGCGTCGCAAGGCTTCTATGTTGGCCTTACAGTTGGCTACTGGTGAACAATATGTCAATCCTTTCAATATTCAAGTGTGTCTTCATCTTCATGAGACTACCTACTTTGTCTCTGCCTTAATTGACTCTGGTGTGCAGATTCTCTCATTTGACACATGGATAGCCTTGAGACAACCAACACTTGTGCACATTCCTGTTGACTTACGAAGCTTCTCAAGTGAAGATAACCCTATAGAGGGAAAATGTGTCATTATGATGTCCATTCAGAATCACCAGATGTCAGTTCCCTTTTATGTGGCAAGTAAGTCCAAGACAGTGGTAGAGGCTGTTCTCGGTCGATCATGGTTAAGTGCTACCAATTGTTCATTAGATTGGAAGAATAGACAATACAAATTGCAAATTGATTCTGATTGCATCTTTGAATCTGCTACTCCACGAGCTTTATCATGTCAAAAGGGTGGTGTTTCTACCTTACACAACCCACTTTCAAAATCTTCTCTTGAAGCTCCACCACAAATGATGTGGATAATCGATGAGTCCTCAAGTGAGGGCCATGGCTGGCATATTCCAACTACTCTAGTCAGTGCTCAAAGAAGGCCAGGCAAGAAGGAATTATCAATTTGGCTACCCAAAGATGCGTACAAACTTGTACCATCTAGCCTAGTTGCTAAGCCTCCTAAAAAGCACATCTTTTCTAAGCCTAAACCTCAGATTGTTACTCGTTGGGTCCCAAAGCATGTTCTTAAAGCACAAGGCTATTATGAGGGTGCAACAGCAATTTGGCTTCCTAAATGCCATGGTTTGCTAGGGGTAAAAGAGTGTATCAATAAGATTCCAAAAGCCACCCTTGGTTTTCCATATCAATGGGTGCAAAGGAAATTAACACAACCTCTTCAAGATAGGATAGGTGGTTGTGATAGCACCTACAAATCTCCTTGTGTTGACCTTCCCAAAACATGTATTGAATCACCAGTTGTCCCAATTTCTCCTTGTTACACAATTCCACCATCAACTTGTGTACCTAAGACAAATCCAACTTTCCATGAGGCTCCTTTGAGCATAGATTCTAGCATTTCAATGCCTAAATCCTCTTATCTTGCTCAAATTCCTCGACAATTGCTAACCTTCCCACCTCTTAAGAAGGACACACCCAAAACCAAAGATAAGGCATTAACACTACAATTGAAGCTCTTTGGTAGATCAGTGTTTGAATAGTCTCACATTTACTAATGTGGTTCCTTATGCCTTTAGAGGATTGTGTTCTTTTTGAGATGATCTTATCTACAATGTTTTTGATAGGGATTGTAATGATGGATATGAGTGTATAAAATTTAAAGTTTCTAAATTTCATTATTCTACGCCCAGATACCTCCTGATGGATACTTGGCGAGATACATGTCCACCATGCATTGACCCTGATAGTACTCAACCTGAACATCACAGGGGTTATAGTGCTCCTCCTTTTCAAACTCATTCTAGGTACTTTTATGCTCCTTTAGGTGAAAATTGCTGTGGGAATCACTTTGTCACTTTATTCTATCAACAGCATCACCCATTTCCACATTGTCAAGAGTGTGCATGACTTGTATTAGGAGAAACTTCACACATTTGTTGGATATGCCGCTCTTACTTTCGACGATATGGCACGAGCTTAATGAAACAAATTGTGGGAATTACACCCCAACGCCATAACCTTCTTGATGTGAGAGTACCAAAAGAGAGGACCAAATCAACGTAGATTACCTGAGGAGGTTCAAGCACAACAATGGAGGGATACATGCATAAATGACTTGCAACCACCTATCTTGCAAGCCCTCCTTCCCCAAGCCTCAACATGTCAATTTTGGATCACTATGAGTACCTACATTGAGCAGTTCCAAAATCAAAATTGTCTGCTTAACCTTCCCATAGAACCAATGCCATATTTTAGCGAGGAAGCACTCCTTCCTCTACCACCTTCTCCAGAGGCCGGTTTTTGTACAGGGTTGTCCTTGCATCTTGAAGTGATTGATACCATGTTTCCAGCAGAAGTGGACACGGATCCACCACCAGTACAAGGGTAAGCTTATCATCCACAATAAGATCAACAAGCCATGGCACTTTTCTCCCACTGGGTTTTTCTCCTCGGCTATATTCGGTGATTGGCACCAATAACAAATTTTATTCCTTTCTTTTCTTTTCTTGTTTGTTAATAAACATTTTGCAGAGATCTCAGCTAAACAAGAGCATACAAACACGCCCCAATAGTCCACCTACCGTGCACACAAATTAGGAAGGGGGGAGACATGCAATGCCTACAAAGAGCAAAGAGAAGCAATCTGCACAACATCAGCAATGCATCAATGCAAACGCACAACATCAACGAGCATTACAACAGGTGTATTCAAATCATAATATTTTGTTCTTTATGTGCTTTTAACTTTTGGATATATTGTTTGCATGTTCACACACAGTTGGCTGGTTTAAGTTTTAGATTAGTTGTTAAAATATGGTGAGTAATTTCTAGATTCTTAGAGGACTTAGTAGAAGGTATTTCTATATGAAGACAGTGTAGGATATATACCAAGGGAGTATGCCAAGTTCTTATGCTCTCGAAGTATATTAGTTATCCCTAGTGGTAGCTACCTCTTAAGTATGCGCTAGCTGCTAGGATTAATAAAAAATTTATAAAATCATGCCCTAGAAAATATATACAAGTGAATCGAGACATGACGTGTCTACAGCCATGTGGAATGCTTGGTAGGACCTGGGGTTGTCTTAGCACCTTGGGGCCGATGCCTTGGTTTCCATGGGGTGAACACTGACGTCTAAATGATTCCGAAAAAGACCTTCAAGGACTCTATCGCCTTGATAGATTTTGGTAGGACTCTGGGCTACATTATGGGCCTTCGAGCCCGATGCCCTCATCTTCATGGGATACTCCTTATGTCAAAAAGAAAGAAAAGGGTCTGTTGCCCTTGAGATACTTAGCGGCCTTTAGATTCTCTTGGTGGAGGTCTCTTGGCCATTGCTTGGGTCTCATTGGGATGGAACCTTCCTCTTTATCATCTTTTACACACACACACCCAAAAAAAAAAAGAGAGAGAAAGGAAGAAGATGTCCAATCACCATTGCTCATATTTAGGAGTAGAGATTTGCCACTTAGGAATAACTTAAATACTTGTAGGACAATGAGACTGCGGTCATAACCTGTGGTGTGCAAGCACACTTGCCTTTGCATAGCACTATCTACCACTTAGTCTCACTTTGACTAGTTTTTACTCACCTCTTTTAGCACTCTTTAAAACTCTAATCAGCCTTTCACTTGTATGCTCATGTGTGGGATTGTCATTGCAAGTTTTTTTTCAATAAAAGACTTTACTTGTATCCGTTGTTTTTTGCAGCTTTTGCTTCTACCGCGCTCGAGGGCATGCGCAAAATAGGAAGGGGGGAGTGTTGCATGACGAGTGGTGATCAATGCAAGGATGCAACTCAAAGATGCAAGCAGGAAAACAAGTGACATTCTTCTTTAGGGCTCTTGTAAAGAGTTCCAAGTTGTAGATGAGTGTGGGAGTGGGCTTAAGAATAATCCCACATGGGAAGTTTTGGGAGTTTTAGAGTTTTTGTATAAAAAGTGAGTCATTTGAGAGCTTATGTACACATTGGGCTAAACTCATGTTTGAGGTCTCTTGAGACTAGCTCTCCCTCTTTTTCCATAGAGGTACAAGCTCTTCTCTCTCCCCATCTACATTATTGTATGAGCAATGTTCTTTTTTTAATTCAATGTAATGAGATGATGTTTGTTTGTCTTTCTCATGTCTATTCTCTAGTGTGCATGTTTCTTTGTTGATAGTTTCAAGGTTTGTGTGCATGCTAGGGAAGTAAGTGCTTGAGAATGAAGTATGCTTTGAGCTTGTGTATGCATTAGCTTAGCTTTCTTCTTGTATTGGATGCATGAATGAGTGGGATGATGAGTGAGTGAGCAATGGCAAGATTGAGCTTGTGTGTGTGTTAAGTCTATGTCAAGGTAGTAGTGTTCTTAGCATTCTCTCCATTTGTGGATATTAAGCTTTTGTGCACCGGTACGGGTTGAATCCCTAGCTCCGAAAGGGATGCAAATCCCATTGGATTGAGCTACACGTGGATCATGCTACTCTTGGTACAAGTGAGAGAGTTTTCCGTCTCTCCAATCATGTCTACTAGCTCGACTGTCTTGCTCATCAAAAGTTGCCATCACACTACATCAAATGTGTTTCTTTTAGAATCCACACACTCCGTGCAAAAGTGCGTTCCCTCTTACCATATTGCATTATATAGTTTGTACTAATATTGAACAAAAGCATGACATTTAGTATAGTGCATTAAATAAGGCATATATGTGAGAATTTTATAGAGATGAAGAATGTACTTACTTGAGGTTCACATCCTCTTGGATACTCATGCTCTTCTCTTTTGATCATCTCTCCATTTTGCCATTCTATATTGATCACATTTGGTAGAGGTTCTAAGTTTGGCGGGAATGGCAAGCGTCTCATTTTAGGAAGTGAATGGAGTCTTCTTGGGTCCTTTAATTTGCCCAAGCCTAATCAAGGTGATTAAGGAATAGCCAAATGGGGGGTTGCCATGTGGACTGAAATGTTGGGTTTGTAAGAGAGGTGTAAGATTGGTCAAAGGGTGCACTTTTCCCCCCAAAAGGGGAGGGGAAATTTGATGCTCATTAGAGTACAATATAGAGAGTTAGAGAGTTGCCATAGCTTGAGATCTCAAGAGCTTCACTCAATAGCTTATGAGAATGGCCAAAAACGTCCTCTTTCTTTAGCTAACATCTCTTTTATAGAGATGTCACTAACCCTAACCCTAGGCCTCTTTCACACATGGGCGGACAACCCCATAAGTGAGCCTTGCTTAATACACTTAGAACTCTTATTTAGAACCCACATTGGCCTAAAACGATTTACATTGCACTTTGGCACAAAAATATGAAAAAATTATGCGCGTCTTTATGTTCCCATGGCTACAATCCCATAAGTGAGCCTTGCTTAATACACTTAGAACCCACATTGGCCTAAAACGATTTACATTGCACTTCGGGCACAAAAATATGGAAAAATTATGTGCGTCTTTATGTTCCCATGGCTACAATCCCGCTCTCTTGCATTAATTGCTTCCGGCCTCCTTCCATAATCTGTGTTCCCGTGAGTGTTCCCGTGGAACATTGGCCACTCAATACTGCCTAATAAGGGAAATGGAAGCTTTTCAAGTCTTCCATAGTATTTAGGCCTAGAGGGAACTATGTAAGAGTGTGTGAAAAAGAATACTGTACTACCAAGAAGTTTCCTAGGGTTCTTGTCGGGAAATAAAACCTCACCTATGGTAGAATGGCAAGCATTGAAGGCCCTTGTTATGCTCTTCAATGGTTGTTCCTCTATGTAACTTGATGGAAATATGTCTACATACACAAAACCACCAAAAAAGGAAGTGAACAACAAGGGTATAACAAAATGATTTGAATATAACAACATTAGTAACAAAATACTTACAATTACAAGGAAACTTGGTTCTTGCTAGAGAAAGATGAATGTTTGGAGCCATGTAGACATGTTTTAATTAACCATTGCCACCATGCGTTCATTTTGAGTTTTCTCTTGAAAGCTAGCAATCTTCCCTTCTTCCAATGATGTTCTAAAACACCACAAGCTTTAACTCTGTGTGGCCCTCTTCAGCTTGGTTTTGTAAGTAAACCCAATCATTGACCTTGAATCTCTCTCCAACCCACATACTTATCTCATTCCTAGTGTTGTAATAAGAACATACTCATAGATGGAATCACCAGGTCTCCTATTGGATGTTTCCATGGCGGCGGGCTGAGAACTTGCTTACAAGAGGATAAAGTGACTTAAGTGGAGGAATAGGGAGGTTAGAAGGCTCCTAGAGGATTAGACAAGACCTTAGAGAGGCATTAAACCTTGCAGCAAGATTTAGAAGTGGTTAGAGAGGGATTAAAGAGGTTATAGCAAGATTAAAGACCGTATTACGTAAAGTGGGAAAATCCCATTCCCACGTTGAAAATTTTAATGCATTTAATCTAGAATCTACCTTTTTCAACCTATAAAAAATTTAAAAATGGTTTGCTTTATCAAGTGATGCTAGATCGAACCTAGCTTGATCTTAGAAATAGAAAGGTTTTAAGATTTTTTAGATCCACCACTTGTATATTTTACAATTGAAGAGGATTTTTAGATCCACCACTTGGCCATTCTACAGTCCATAAGAACCCAAGATCAGATTCTACCACTTGGTCAATCTAGAACCCCAATTAAAAACAATGGTACAAGAGATTGTATATTGAGAGTCCCCTTAGAGTAGGATGCACTCTTCAATTTAAGACCAAGAATTTTAAAAATTGACATGGTGAAGGTATCCTTATATACACAACCACTACAAATTAACATTATTAAGGATAGAAAGAGTCTCCTTGGAGTAGGATGCACTTTGTCAAAATTACGATTATAAGATTTCATTTTGATGAAGCTTATTCTACTAAAGAAATAAAAAAACTTTTGCATTAACAACCAAAAGATAAAAGGATAAAAGGAGTCCCCTTAAAGTAGGATGCACTTTGTGGATGCATAAGAGGAGACTCCTTAGACTAGGATGCACTCCATCTATGAATTTATTTATTGTGTTAAAAATTGTTCAATGCATTGCAAAGATACACAATTGAATAGTCTGCTCCCAATTACAAAGACCCTCTATATTTTGTTATAATAGAGACCAATTACAAAGACCATTTACATTCATTTATAAAAGGGAGTAACAAAATATGCTAGTATCATGGGGGTGTAATTTTGATTTTAAGGGGTTCTAGCTCCACCACATGGTAGAGCTAGAATTTTGAGCTAGCTCTACCATGTGGAGCTACAACACATTGAGGAGGATTTAAAGATTTTTAGATCCACCACTTGTCCATTCTATAGTCCATAAGAAACCAAGATATACCATTTGATTGATCTAGACCCCCAATTACAAACATTGATACAAGAGATTGTATATTGAGAGTCCCCTTAGAGTAGGATGCACTCTCCAATTTTAAAGCTTCATTGTAATGAACAAGACAAAATGAACAAGATTTTATAAATTGAGGTGGTGAAGGTATACTTATATATACAATCGCTACAGATCAACATTATTAAAGATAGAAAGAGTCTCTTGGAGTAGGATGCACTTTGTCAAAATTACGGTTAAAAGATTTCATTTTGATGAAGCTTATTCTACTAAAGAGTCCCCTTAAAGTATGATGCACTTTGTCAATAGATAAAAGGAGTCTCCTTAGAGTAGGATGCACTCCATCTACGACTCCATTATAATAAAACATTGTAAATGAAAATGAATTTATTTTTTTGTGTTAAAATATGTTTAATGCCTTGCAAAAGGCACACAATTGAACAGCACGATCTCCCAAAGATGGCCAGATTACAAAGACCCTTTATATTTTATTATAATAGAGACCGTTTACAAAGACCATTTACATTCAATTACAAAAGGGAGTAACAAAATGTGCTAGTGTCATGGGGGTGTATTGGTTGAATGAGGTATTGAGCTTCTTTTTAAGCATGTTCATTTTGTGTACTCACAAGATCACACACTTAGATTATTCTCTCAATTATTATCTTGATTATCATCTTGATTGTTGAACACATTGTAGTAGCTATCATCGAGTTTCAATGTATTCTTGTTGTTGTACAAAACATGGAGACCCCAAAAGAAATGAACTTTTTTGAAGAAATCTCGTGTAGTTATTTGTCTGAAATGGACAATGTAGCGAGATATTTGCCTTGTTGCTCATATTGAGGTGTCTAGCATGGCTAGCAGTCCAACGTCAATCACTTTATCTCTTCACTTTAGATCTAGCACTTGTCTATTATAGAGCTGAAAAGGATTTCTTGATCCATGACTTATCCATTCTAGATCCACTTGGACATTATAGAGCTAGACTTCAGTGGATGCAAGCTCCACCAAACGGTAGATCTAGACTCAAAATTCTAGTCGTATTGTATGACTTCCAAAGGTTTAGGTCTACCACACATGGATACTAGCTCCACCATGTGGTAAGTCCAAAATTCTATGAAGAGACCATGGCTGCTACCTCCACCACATGGTGGAGCTAGAGCTCAATAAGATACCACATGGTGGAGCTAGCTAGCTCCATGAAATTATACAGCTAGACTTCAATTGATGGTAGCTCCACCACATGGTAGATATAGACATAGAATTTTAGCTCTACCATCCCATATGGTGGAGCTTGATTTTAAGGGATTCTAGCTCTACCACATGGTAGAGCTAGAATTCTGAGCTAGCTCTACCACGTGGAGCAAGAACGCATTGAAAGAACCAAGATCTACCATTTGTTCAATCTAGACCCCCAAGTAAAAACATTGATACAAGAGATTGTATATTGAGAGTCCCCTTAGAGTAGGATGCACTCTCCAATTTTAAGACTGCATTGTAATGAACAAAGACTAAATAAACAAGAATTTATAATATGACATGGTGAAAGTTTCCTTATATACACAACTACTACAAATTAACATTATTAAAGATAGAAAGAGTCTCCTTGCAGTAGGATGCCCTTTGTCAAAATGATAGTTAAAAGTCTTTACCTACTCTACTAAAAAAATAATAATTTGCAAAGTTTGACCAAAAGATAAAAGGATAAAAGGAGTCCCCTTAGAGAAGGATGCACTCCATTTATGACTCAATTATAATAAGACATTGTAAATGAACATGAATTTATTGCTTGTGCTAGAATTTGTTCAATGCTTTGCAAAGGCAAACATTTGAACAGTATGCTCCATAAGAGGCCTGATTACAATATCATATTTCAATATATGGACTTTTATTATATTAAAAAAAGGCCAAATTACTTGCATCCTCTACATTTGATTATATTACGGACAAACAAAATGAGCTCATGGTGGTGTATTACTTTCATGATGCCTCCTCTTGTTGCTTTGCTTAATTTTCACTTTCTGCTGCTTGCCTCTGTGCCTCAGCTTCAGCCTCCTCTCGTTGCTTTCTTTGAATTTCAAGTTGTTCTTGCCTCTTTGCCTCAGCATTAGCCTCTTGCTGTCGCTTCCACACCTCTGCCTTTTTCCTATTCTCTACTTCCAATTTCTCTTCTTCAAGCCATTTCTTCATCACATCATCTGAGAATTGGTTAGGTTTTTCTTCAAAGGCATTATCCCATGTATACTCTTTCCGATCTTCATTCTGTAGCCATAAAAACAATCAATTTCTTAAATCTTCTGTCAAAAAACTATACCTTTCCTTGGAAGGTTGATGTACAATTTTGGGACTATTAACTAGGTTCCTCGCTCATTCTTAAACACCTTATAGTAGCTATCATCAATTATCAATGTATTTTTCTTGTTGTACAAAGGATGGAGACCCCAAAAGGTCTCAAGCTTTTTAAAGAAAACTTGTCTATTCTGCACAACCCATGTGGATTTTGAACAATTCTCTTGTGAGAGAACACCTGCAAACTTGGGCTTTTGTTGTAGAAATACTGTGTCAATTATTCCAGAGAGCTTAGTTCTCCTACCTGCACTCCAAATAAAAACATAAAAGAATTGAATACACCAATCTAAGAACTCATGTGCATCCTTGTGACATAGGACATAACGATATCGGTTAATTGGGTATTTTACCAACTCGTTAAGGAGGATCCTTCTCATCATATTGGGTTTCGACAACATAGCACAACAAACCATTGAGGTTTAGAATAATAGCCCTCCTATCATCCTCTTTGCGTAAGGGTATGCATATTGGGTCTGACAAATACCATGTCAGTATGATAACCCCCTCACAGAGGGATGCACAAAGCGCAACCTTGCATCAATTTCCCGTAGACGGTCAAGACGGCGCTGAACCAACTGTCTTCATACACTCTGGATTTTCTTGGACATGTGACGTACTAATGCTCTGTGACGAAGAAGTCGCCTCTGCCAATTAGAATCAATCACATGACCTGGAAAACAATGAGCATGCTTAATGATAAAGGTGGGCATGTGGGGGAAGGCATGTTACAACTACTCTTATGCAAAGATAGATTTTAAACAATTACAAAACAAATGTGACTATGCACGCTAACATTAAACTAATAGTATATACTGTTCCAAAATGTTGACTTTAGTTGCATTACAAAATGACCCAAGATGTAAAGATCCATTTGATTCTAAAAAGACGCAACAAAATGTGCTAGCAGGTATCAGAATGTGGTGAAATTAGAATGCATTGATGTAGATCAACCACGTGGTTGAGCTAGAATGCACTGTCCTAGCTCAACCATGTGGTAGGGCTAGAATATTTTTAAATCTAGTTCTACCATGTGATAGAGCTATATCAAAGTATTCTAGCTCGATCCCATGGCAAAATTAGAAATAATATTTGAAGTCTAGCTCTAGCACATGGTAGAGCTGTATCAAAATATTTTAGCTAGACCCCATGGTAGAACTAGAATGGTTTGAAATCCAACTCAACCATGTGGTGATGTGGAAGAGCTAGAATGCATTGATCTAGCTCTACCATATGGTAGAGCTAGAACGCTTTCAAGTCTAGCTCTACCATGTCGTGGAGCTAGAATGCTTTGAAGTCTAGCTCTACCATGAGGTGGAGCTAGAAGGCATTGATCTAGCTCTACCATAGTCCAAATATGTAAGAATTAAAATCATAAGACAAAGATCAAGCTTCCATACATTTTCAAATTAGGAGGCCCCTTATAGTAGAGTGCACTCCAACATTTATAAAATTATCTGAAGAGTAATACATTTGCCACTACTTTAAAACCAGGACAAAATTTCGTGTCAATTCATGATTACAAAAAGATAAAATTCCTCCAAAAAAAAGACAATCCTTGTGACAAATGGCTTCTTTAAGTGAATACTCCTTGGAACAATATCCTTGAAATAAATCTGCAAGAAACCATCATAAATTAAGTTTCTTCATTGTGAATACAAAATTGTTGTATAAAATCATGTATTTGGTTATAATTATCATTTATGAGCTAGAATGCGTTCTTCTAGCTCTACCATGTGGTGGAGCTAGAATGCGTTCTTCTAGCTCTACCATGTGGTAGAGCTCGACTTCAATGAATGTGACCGTCTGAGGTTGAATGTAACTGTGGTAAGAGCTGTATTCTACCTAAACCACATTAAGATTAATAAGATTATTGACCAGAATGCTTTGAAATCTAGCTCTACCATGTGGTGGAGCTAGAATGTGTTCTTCTAGCTCTACCATGTGGTAGAGCTAGACTTCAATGAATGTGACCGACTAAGGTTGAATGTAACTGTGGTAGAGCTGTATTCTACCTAAACCACATTGTAGAGATAGAACGCTTTGAGGTCTAGCTCTACCATGTGGTGGAGCTAGAATCGTAGAGGTAAAAAGCTTTGAGGTCTAGCTCTACCATTTGGTAGAGCAAGAATGCATCGATCTCGCTGTGTTCCATACACATCAACAAAACCATTTACTCCAAGAAGAGACCTACTACACATGACAAGAACTAAGGAGCTAGAATTGCATTTGATCTAGCTCTACCACGTGTTAGAGCTGTACTCTACCTAGACCACATCGTAGAGCTAGAATGCTTTGAGGTCCAACTCCACCATGTGGTAGAGCTAGACTTCAATGAATGTAACGGTTGAATGTAACTGTGGTAGAGCTGGACCTCAAAGCTTTCTACCTCTACGATTCTAGCTCCACCACAAGGTAGAGCTAGACCTCAAATGCAATTCTAGCTCCACCACATGGTAGAGCTAGACCTCAAAGCTTTCTATCTTAATTACTCCATCTTGGAGCTCTCAATACATTTATTAGTCTTGCTCTACCACATGGTAGAGCTAGATAAATGCATTCTAGCTGGACTTCAAAGTATTCTAGTGCTGGTTTTCAATGGATATTATCTCTACCAGGTGTTAGAGCAAGATTAATAAATGTATTGACCAGAATGCTTTGAAATCTAGCTCTACCATGTGGTGGAGCTAGAATGCATTCTTCTAGCTCTACCATGTGGTAGAGCTAGACTTCAATGAATGTAACCGACTGAGGTTGAATGTAACTGTGGTAGAGTTGTGTTCTACCTAAACCACATTGTAGAGATAGAATGCTTTAAGGTCTAGCTCTACCATGTGGTGGAGCTAGAATTGCATTTGAGCTCTAGCTCTACCATGTGGTGGAGCTAGAATCGTAGAGGTAAAAAGCTTTGAGGTCTAGCTCTACCATGTGGTAAAGCAAGAATTCATCGATCTAGATGTATTCCATACACATCAACAAAACCATTTACTCCAAGAAGAGACCTACTTCACATGACAAGAACCAAGGAGCTAGAATTGCATTTGATCTAGCTCTACCACGTGGTAGAGCTGTACTCTACCTAGACCACATCGTAGAGCTAGAATGCTTTGAGGTCCAGCTCCACAATGTGGTGGAGCTAGAATGCATTCTTCTAGCTCTACCATGTGGTAGAGCTAGACTTCAATGAATGTAACCGGCTGAGGTTGAATGTAACTGTGGTAGAGCTGTATTCTACTTAAACCACATTGTAGAGATAGAATGTTTTGAGGTCTAGCTCTACCATGTGGTGGAGCTAGAATCGTAGAGGTTGAAAGCTTTGAGGTCTAGCTCTACCATGTGGTAGAGCAAGAATGCATCGATCTAGCTCTACCATGTGGTAGAGCAAGAATGCATCGATCTGGCTGTGTTCCATACACATCAACAAAACCAATTACTCCAAGAAGAGACCTACTTCACATGGCAAGAACCAAGGAGCTAGAATTGCATTTGATCTAGCTCTACCACATGGCAGAGCTGTATTCTACCTAGACTACATCGTCGAGCTAGAATGCTTTGAGGTCCAGCTCCACCATGTGGTGGAGCTAGAATGCATTCTTCTAGCTCTACCATGTGGTAGAGCTAGACTACTTCAATGCATTAGGAACTCAATGGAGTCTTCTTGGGCCCTTTTATTTGGCAGTTTAAGGGAGTCAAACCTTTTCTCTTAAGAAGAAACGGTTTCTAATTTGAAGCTTCAAAACGGCTACTTTATTCGAATTTGAATTTTGGAGAAAAAATGGAATTTAAAATCTAGCGGATAAAACCATATCATGTAACATATCTATGGAAAGCTCTTGATGCGTAGATCAGGGATCTGTAATCTCCGCTAAAATCAGAGCTTGTATGTAGAAGTTATGGAGGTCCGAAAATTGTAAAATTGCCCCCTCCCCTTTTTGGGGGGAAAAAGTGCACCCTTTGACCACTCTTACACCTCTCTTACAAACCATTGGTTTTTGCTTACATGGCGGACTCCTATTTGTCAAAAAGTTAAACCTTTCCATAACCTCATGGCAAATTAAAGGGCCCAAAAAGACTCCATTGAGTTCCTAATGAATGTAACTGGCTGAGGTTGAATGTAACTGTGGTAGAGCTGTATTCTACCTAAACCACAGTGTAGAGATAGAATGCTTTGAGGTCTAGCTCTACTATTCGGTGGAGATAGTATTGCATTTGAGGTCTAGCTCTACCATGTGGTGGAGCTAGAATCGTAGAGGTAGAAAGCTTTGAGGTCTAGCTCTACCATGTGGTAGAGCAAGAATGCATCGATCTAGCTGTGTTCCATACACATCAACAAAACCAATTACTCCAAGAAGAGACCTACTTCACATGACAAGAACGAAGGAGCTAGAATTGCATTTGATCTAGCTCTACCACGTGGTAGAGCTGTATTCTACCTAGACCACATCATAGAGCTAGAATGCTTTGAGGTCCAGCTCTACCATGTGGTGGAGCTAGAATTGCATTTGACGTCTAGCTCTACCATGTGGTAGAGCTGTATTCTATCTAGACCACATCGTAGAGCTAGAAAGCTTTGAGGTCCAGCTCTACCATGTGGTGGAGCTAGAATGCATTCTTCTAGGTCTACCATGTGGTAGAGCTAGACTTCAATGAATGTAACCGGCTGAGGTTGAATGTAACTGTGGTGGAGCTAAAGTCGTAGAGGTAGAAAGCTTTAAGGTCTAGCTCTACCATGTGGTGGAGCTAAAATCGCATTTCAGGTCTAGCTCTACCATGTGGTGGAGCTAGAGTCATAGAGGTAGAAAGCTTTGAAGTCTAGCTCTACCACATGGTAGAGCTAGAAGAATGCATTCTAGCTCCACCACATGGTAAAGCTGGACCATTCTTCTAGCTCCACCACATGGTAAAGCTGGACCTCAAAGCTTTCTACCTCTACGACTCTAGCTCCACCACATGGTAGAGCAAGACCTGAAATGCAATTCTAGCTCCACCACATGGTAGAGCTAGACCTCAAAGCATTCTAGCTAGACTTCAAGGTATTCTAGTACTGGTTTTCAATGGATATTATCTCTACTAGGTGGTAGATCAAGATTATTAAATGTATTGACCAGAATGCTTTGAAATCTAGCTCTACCATGTGGTAGAGCTAGACTTCAATGAATGTAACCGACTGAGGTTGAATGTAACTGTGGTAGAGCTGTATTCTACCTAAACCACATTGTAGAGATAGAGAATGCTTTGAGGTCTAGCTCTACCATGTGGTAGAGCTAGAATTGCATTTTAGGTCTAGCTCTACCATGTGGTGGAGCTAGAGTCATAGAGGTAGAAAGCTTTGAGGTCCAGCTCTACCATGTGGAGGAACTAGAATGCATTCTTCTAGATCTACCATGTGGTAGAGCTAGACTTCAATGAATGTAACCGACTGAGGTTGAATGTAACTGTAGTAGAGCTGGACCTCAAAGCTTTCTACCTCTATGATTCTAGCTCCACCACATGGTAGAGCTAGACCTCAAATGCAATTCTAGCTCCACCACATGGTAGAGCTAGACGTTAAAGCTTTCTGTCTCAATTACTCCATCTTGGAGCTCTCAATACATTTATTAGTCTTGCTCTACCACATGGTAGAGCTAGATAAATACATTCTAGCTGGACTTCAAAGTATTCTAGTGCTAGTTTTGAATGGATATTATCTCTACCAAGTGGTAGAGCAAGATTAATAAATGTATAGACCAGAATGCTTTGAAATCTAGCTCTACCATGTGGTGGAGCTAGAATGTATTCTTCTAGCTCTACCATGTGGTAGAGCTAGACTTCAATGAATGTAACCGACTGAGGTTGAATGTAACTATGGTAGAGGTGTATTCTACCTAAACCATATTGTAGAGATAGAATGCTTTGAGGTCTAGCTCTACCATGTGGTGGAGCTAGAATTGCATTTGAGGTCCACCTCTACCATGTGGTGGAGCTAGAGTCAAAGAGGTAGAAAGCTTTGAGGTCTAGATCTACCATGTGGTAGAGCAAGAATTGCATTTGAGGTCTAGCTCTACCATGTGGTAGAGCTGTATTCTATCTAGAATCTAGACCATATCGTAGAGGTAGAAAGCTTTGAGGTCCAGCTCTACCATGTGGTGGAGCTAGAATGCATTCTTCTAGCTCTACCATGTGGAAGAGCTAGACTTCAATGAATGTAACCGGAATGTAACTATGGTAGAGCTGTATTCTACCTATTCCACATTGTAGAGATAGGATGCTTTGAGGTCTAGCTCTACCATGTGGTGGAGCTAGAATCGTAGAGGTAGAAAGCTTTGAGGTCTAGCACTACCCTGTCGTAGAGCAAGAATGCATCGATCTAGCTGTGTTCCATACACATCAACAAAACCAATTACTCCAAGAAGAGACCTACTTCACATGACAAGAACCAAGGAGCTAGAATTGCATTTGATCTAGCTCTACATTCTACCTAGACCACATCGTAGAGCTAGAATGCTTTGAGGTCCAACTCCACCATGTGGTGGAGCTAGAATGCATTCTTCTAGCTCTACCATGTGGTAGAGCTAGTCTTCAATAAATGTAATCGAGGTTGAATGTAACTATGGTAAAGCTCTATTTTTATCCAAACCACATTGAAGAGATAGGATGCTTTGAGGTCTAGCTCTACCATGTGGTGGAGCTAGAATTGCATTTGAGGTCTAGCTCTACCATGTGGTGGAGCTAGAATCGTAGAGGTAAAAAGCTTTGAGGTCTAGCTCTACCATGTGGTAGAGCAAGAATGCATCAATCTAGCTGTGCTCCATACACATCAATAAAACCAATTACTCCAAGAAGAGACCTACTTCACATGACAAGAACCAAGGAGCTAGAATTGCATTTGATCTAGCTCTACCATGTGGTAGAGCTGTATTCTACCTAGACCACATCGTAGAGCTAGAATGCTTTGAGGTCCAACTTTACCATGTGGTGGATCTAGAATTGCATTTGAGGTGGTCTAGCTCTACCATGTGGTAGAGCTAGAATTGCATTTTATCTAACGTGGTAGAGATGTATCCAACCTAGACCACATCATAGAGCTAGAATGCTTTGAGGTCTAGCTCTACCATGTGGTGGAGCTAGAAGAAGCATAGAAGGATGTTCTAATTGGCAATTGGATTAACCAGCACAAGGAGTGTCCCATCACAACTATTTTCATCCGCTTTCGTTCATTTGGCACTATGAGGAGTTCATAGTAGGAATCCTACCACTGGGAACATTTTGGCAGAGCTCATCTTGCTCAATGTCTTTTCTCGGAAGGAAGGCATGAGATCCTTTGTTTCCCTTTTGTGCCTGAGAAAATTTGGTCCCCTTTTCCTTTAGCCATAACCTCACAAGGTTTGTAGCCTAGCCTTGCCCTGATCTAGCCTTGCTTGAATGGCTAAAAACGAGAAGAAGGAGTGTGCTATTTGCTTGCACCGTGGTCATTCCACCAGAGATTGCCCATACCTGTGTGACCCATGTTCCAAGAAAGAAACATACATCAAATTTTGCAGGCCGGATTCATGCAAGAAGTTGTACTAGATTGTGAAGAACTTCGAGAATGCATCTGACTATGACAAAATGGAGGAAGTACAGGAGAAGTTGGAAGAATTTTTAGATTTTCTCGATAAGGCAGAGCATTGGCATGCAGATCATGATGGTAAAAGCAACAAATCCTGCTCCAACATTCGTTGCATTCGAATGTTTCAAGAAGTAGTGGATGCCTTGAGTGACAAGTATGAACATGAATTTGAGTTTGATGAAATGAACTGGATTACCCCATGGATATGGGTATGTAATTTGCCAAGAATCCTAGCGGATATGGTAGGGATCTAGCCTACATCCTTGCACACAGAAAAGCTCTATGTGATCTCCATTCCATAGAGCTAAGGTCATCAGATGCTCCCCAAGAGCATGGAAAGCCATGTCTTGTTGTTCCGGGATGCAGTGGTCTTGGCACTTTTGAGGATGCTCGAATAATTGACCTGGAAAGGTTGCATCACGCAACCATGGATGAGGTACAAGGTGAGGTAGTGGAGGAGTTGTGTGGGTGAGGGATCATGGGAATGCCCTCCCATGTGCACAACCCTCCGATAGGTGTGCCGGAGAGCATGGTGGATGATGTCTCAGATGCTGAGTTACATGACAAGAGCAGTCAGGTTGTGGAGGAGCAGTGTGGATGCAAGAGCCCACAGAATGTCACAGATGATCCAAATAGTATTTTTAGCCATGATGATGGGATGGTTGGGATGAGGGATGAGGGAGCATGAAGGCCGGAAGAGCCAGGTGATGCCCTAGGATGCCTCCAGCACTTCATCGGATTTCCCTCATGGGGTAGACAGTCAGGATGATCTAGTATCAGCTGATGAGAAGTTTCTCCCCAGATGTGGGTTCCTTGCAGCAACACAAGATGGGGGTGATAAACTATTAGTATGGAATGTAGTTCCCCAGAATGCTCAGATCCTTAGAAATGTTGATTGAAGGGCTCAACAAGGCAGCATTAAATTGCTTGAAACAAGTACAAAGTGAGAGAATGCATCTAAACACGGACACGATTTGTTACACTCTGCCAACTTGTGGTAACATAGGAGCCCAAACTAGGGGCAAGCAAGTGCATGCAAGGATTCTCAAAGAGGGGCTATAACAAGATCCTATCATGGACAATGTTTTGCTTGATATGTTTCCCAACTGGGCATGGCTTGCAACAAAACCAAGAGTGTTTGACACACTGCCAGTTCATTGTGTCGCCTCATGTACTGAACTTATTATTATTGGGTATGCTGATTACAATTGGGGTGACAAAGCACTGATTTGTTTGAACATGATACTGTCGGATGGCATGCTTTGGGATGTGCTTGCAGCTTGAAAGCTTGTGGGTAGCATTGGAGCTATTGACAGAGGCCGTCAAATACCCGGATCTAGCTGTGTACCATGCAGATCAACACAAATGTGTGGCAAGCAACCCAGATATAGCTGTGTACCATGCAGATCAACAAAACCAATTACTCTAAGAAGAGACCTACTTCACATGACGAGAACCAAGCAGCTACGATTGCATCCCCGATCTAGCTCTACCATGTGGTGGAGCTAGAATGCATCGATCTAGCTGTGTACCATGCAGATCAACAAAATCAATTACTCCAAGAAGAGATCTACTTCACATGACAAGAACCAATAAGCTAGAATTGCATTTGATCTAGCTCTACCACGTGGTAGAGCTGTATCCAACCTAGACCACATCATAGAGCTAGACTGCTTTGAGGTCTAGCTCTACCATGTGGTGGAGCTAGAATTGCATTTGAGGTCTAGCTCTACCATGTGGTAGAGCTAGAATGCATTGATCTAGCTGTGTACCATGCAAATCAACAAAACCAATTACTCCAAGAAGAGACCATGATGAGAACCAAGGAGATAAACAAGTGTGTTGAATGGCGCTGGGACCCAACTTTGACGCACTGGGAGAAGTGATTGCGATGCCCAAATCCATGCAAGGAGTGATGTGGACATACAGCAACTTCCCTTGCACAAGTCGGTGTGGTCCGTTCTCTGATGGGGTCCCGGATCCTCAACTTCTAACTGTCCGAATCCGGGTTCTCGAAAAAGATACATGAGCGTGCCAAATGGCGGAAATTTCCAACTGTGGCCCAAACGGTGCCAAAGAGGCATGAAATTCGAATCATGCATGGACAAATGTGTGGCAAGCAACCCGGATCTAGCTGTGTACCATGTAGATCAACAAAACCAATTACTCTAAGAAGAGACCTACTTCACATGACAAAAACCAAGGAGCTACAATTGCATCCGATCTAGCTCTACCATGTGGTGGAGCTAGAATACATCGATCTAGCTGTGTACCATGCAGATCAACAAAATCAATTACTCCAAGAAGAGATCTACTTCACATGACAAGAACCAAGAAGCTAGAATTGCATTTGATCTAGCTCTACCACGTGGTAGAGCTGTACCCAACCTAGACCACATCATGTACTAAATCCTCTACATCATGTACTAAATCCATCTCCTAGATCCATATTTCTTGAGATGAGGGCTTGGAGAGTGGATTCGTTTGGGTTATTATCAATGTTACTTCGTCATGGTGTGTTGCCTTCCGACCACTAGTATCACTTTCTCGTTCTCATATCACATTTTCTATACAGCAAAATTTCAAATAAAACCATATTATGAACTATGTTTCAGTATCTTATCATACATTGGGCTCTATGCATTGAGAGATATGTGCATGTGAGATCTCTATGCACTGAGAGTTCTATGCATTTGAGAGCTCTATGCATTGAGAGCAGTGTGTATGTGAGAGATCCATGCATTAAGCTCTTACATGTGAGAGATCTTATGTATTGAGCTCATGCATGTGATCACTCTAGGCATAACAATCTCTCACATGCATGAGCTCAATGCATGTGAACTCTATGTAGCTCTCATGCATGAGAGCGCTTACACTAATGAAAATGAGAGCTCTCATGGATAGAGAACTCTATGTAGCTCTCATGCATGAGAGAGCTTACACTAATGAAAATGAGAGCTCTCATGGATAGAGAACTCTATGTAGCTCTCATGCATGAGAGCGCTTACACTAATGAAAATGAGAGCTCTCATGCATGAGAGCGCTTACACTAATGAAAATGAGAGCTCTCATGCAAAAGAGCTCTTAATAAATGAGAGCTCTCATGGATAGAGAACTCACATGCATATAGAGATATCATGCAGCGCACGAGAGCTCGTACACTCAATGCAAATAAATGAAAATAAGAGATCTCTTGCAACCATGAGATCTCTAATGCTCTCATAAAAAACTCCCATAGCACCCTTGTGGGTTGCAACATAAAAAAGAGAGCATTGGGTTTAGAGCTTACCACAACTCGGTAGGTGGTGAGGACCTAACACCAAAGCATGGTCAGGACCTGAGGTCAAGAGAATAACACAATAGAGAATTATTTACATACTTTTATTTACTCTGATGATGTGTTATCGATTATGCATAGAGGGCTCTCATGCATATAGATCTAGGATATATCTACGCAAGGTGTGAGATCTCTCATGCATAGAGAGTTTTCATGCATTGTGAGAGATCTTACACAAAGCTCTCAAGCGTGGATCTCAGCCATGAGAGATCCATGCATATAGATCTCATAAATATAGATCTGTCATTGTGTGTGATTCATTGTGAGAGCTACCATGCATATAGATCGCAAATCTCATGCATAGAGAGCTCTCATGCATATAGATCAGCTATTATCAAGTGCGAGTCATTTTGTGAGAGCTCCTATGCATAGAGGGCTGTCATGCATATATATCTCATGCATGACAGCTCTTATGCATATCGATGAGCTCTCATGCATATAGAGTTGTCATACATGAGATCTTATGCATGGAGCTCTTTTGTATTCTAAGAGGTCTCATGCATGAGATCCCTCTTGCATTGTAAGAGCTCTCATGCATTAATAGCTCTCATATGCATAGATCTCTCATATCATGCACGAGAGCTATAGAGATCTTGGTCTTGCACTAGAGCTCTCATGCAAAGAGCTAGGTCTTACATTATGAGCTCTCATATATAGAGCTCCCATGCATAGAGCTTGGTCTTGCATTAGAGACCTCATTCATAGAGCTAGGTCTTACATTAAGATCTCAAAGATCTTACATTAAGATCTCAAAGACTCATACATAGAGCTCGCATGCACAGAGCTATATCTTGCATTATTATAAGAGTTCCCATGGATAGATCTCCTGCATACAGTGAAAGAGCTCTCATCCATAGAGCTAGGTCTTGCATTCAAAGCTCTCATACATAGATCTCAGATGCATAGAGTTAGATCTTGCATTATTATGAGAGCTCTCTTACATACATCTCATGCTAGAGCTATATCTTGCATTATTATAAGAGCTCCCAGGGATAGATCTCATGTATAGAGTGAAAGAGCTCTCATGCATAGAGCTAAGTCTTGCATTAAGAGCTCTCATACATAGAGATTGCATGCATAGAGTTAGATCTTGCATTAATTATTATATTAAGAGCTCTCATACATAGAGCTATATCTTGCATTATTATAAGAGCTCCCATGGATAGATCTCATGTAAAAAGTGAAAGAGCTCTCATGCATAGAGCTAGGTCTTGCAATAGGAGCTACATCTTGCATTATTATGAGAGCTCTCTTGCATAGATCTCATGCTTAGAGTGTAAGATCAGGAAAGTACAATTTCAAGCAAGGAGAGAGGGGAGAAGCAATGCTATGAAGAAGGTGGAGAGGGGTCTTTTGTGCATGCTCTAGGATAGAACCTTGAAAAGCCTAGTAGGTAAGAGTAGGTGATTTTTGACTCTTCAAGTCAAGATAGAGGTACGATACTAGATGGATGGTTTGTCATTTCAAGTCATCTTGCACTAGTTTAAGGCATTTCAACTCTAGCTCTACCATGTGGTAGAGCTAGAATGCATTTCTCTAGCTCTAGCATGTGGTAGAGCATTCAAATTATCCCGCCCAATTTTAAATTCAAATTTTCCCGCGCTTTTAAAATTTAAAATGGTCTTGGTCTTTTTCAAATTTTCCTTGACGTCCATGTCGCTTGTGTAATACAAACCTCCTTTCCCATCTTGTCATTTTGACAACTAGCACTTGGACATCACCGCATCCATTATCAAATTCAACGATACAATAAGATACACATTTTTTTGTCTCATATTAAATCATTATCTATGATTAGATTTAAAGTTTTGAACATGTCAATTAAAATTCAGATTATACACATTGACATAGAGTAGAAAATAAAAGCATGCAAGAATTCAAAAAACAAGGAATGGTTGAAGAGAAAAAACCTGAATCTACCGATTTGGGTTGCACTTCTTAGCAAATTGAATGGTGATGTTGAAACTGATACGGCCCCGCGGGAGATTCTGAAGGTATTGAAACTGATACGGGCAGTAGTGAAAAGCTGGTAGAGAGTAGAAGCAAGAGATATTAGAGAGTAGAAGCAGTAGAAATCTACGCAACTCCGGCAAATACTATAACAGCGACCCCTACAGCAGGCAAGAACATCCGTCAAAGAATTTCTGACATGAAAGCTCCGGAGGGGGCTGTTCTCATCGACGCCTTGATGCCTTCCACGACGCCTTGATGCCCCCTCCAACATACATGAAAACCAGGTCCTGCTGTATTGTTGCGCATGGCTGTATTGAGGCTGTATTGTTGCGCCTCTCACTACTGTTGCCGCCTATACTGTTCCTGGCTGTATTGTTGAGCCTCTCACGCTTGCTGTGCATATGCACCTCTCACTACTGTTGCTGCCTATAAGCTAAGCTTGGCTAAGCTTAGCATTTACCTTGGCTGCCAGTGCACCTGAATCAAACAAAAAAAGATAGCGAGGAGCCCCATGACAAAATCAATTAGCCGCGTGCACGCCAGTGCGCCCGCGTGCACGCAACGAACCTGAATTCTGGGGTGCTCTCTTCTCCCCTCTCAGATCTGGTCCCCAGAGCCGCGTGCACGAGGTGTGCGCTTGATTGTTGACAGTGGGAAAGGCCAGAGCAACCTGCGCCACAGAGAGCGGATAAGGAACTTGCGTTTTGCAGATGGGTAAGGTCACCGTGGGTTAAGGCGTGCTTTAAAAATTAAAACTGATTAGGCTTATAAGATTGTTTATATAAATAGGCTTATAGATATATTTATATTTAAAGTTTATAATTAATAGATATATATAAATAAGCTTATAGATATATTTATATTTAAAGTTTATAATTAATAGATATATATAAATAGGCTTATACTATACTACCTTAAACCCTGATTGGCTGGAGCAAACGATGAAGTGGATGAATATGATAAAATCTATTGTAGGCTAAGAAACACAAGGGACTGAAGCGCTTCCTCCTTGGCTAATTCTGGATGATGTGTATTATGATGTGGTATGCTTCTATGCTCCAAGCGATGAAGATCCAAGATATTGAATACTGAATCACTTATGCTTGAATGTGGAGATGGAAGATGAGATGCATAACGATGGTATTTATATGATCATGGGGCTGCTCGTCTGCTGGGATATATAAATAGGCTTATAGGTTTAATAGATTAACTATAGTAACTATAGGTTTGATTATATAAATAGACTTAAAGATATATATAAATTGGCTTATTAATAGGTTTAATAGGCTCACTATAGTAACTTAATTTAGTCTATTTATAGTTTATAATTATACTAAATATATCTTATTTATAAACTTTCTATAGCTATATAAATCAAACCTATTTATATATAAACCTATATACTTCAAAGTTTATAAATTATAACCTATAGTGACTTAAATTATGTACATTAACCTATATATTAACCTACAACTATAACTATATAACTTATAGTAACTTAAATTATATTAATATTTATAACTATATAGCTTATTATAGTAACTTGTAGTTAATAAAAGCTTATTTTAATGCTACTATATTATAGCTTATTTAATAAATATAGCTGTAAGCTTATAAGTTTGATTATAGCTTTTATTATAGTTTAAAGTATATGTATAAATTCAAGGGGACTTTGGTACAAAGATAGGGCAAGGAAATGTATCCATACTAGTGGCAGAATGTTTGAAAGATGTGATAAAAAACAGGAGCAGGATGTAACACACACAAGAGAAGCAAACCCTAATCCATAATCATCAACCATAAAGAAGGAGAGAAGCCATAGTCACCATCTCTCTCACACACAAAAGGGAACACAACATAGTGTTATGTCCACACTACAAAGTAAACCTAATGTAATGTCCACACACACTATGACCAGCTGGACACGCGGTCATTTATGTCTCACACATGTTCCTACCTAATCTGCCAGCACATAGCATAGCTGGCTCACACTGACATCGAGCTTGAATCTCAACAGCCCCTCTCAAGCTCATGATGTACTGCCGATGAAGATGTAGATGAGCTTGGGATATCAACACTCTCAACACTCCCCCTCAAGCTCATCCCATGTACTCCCAACATAGTCCGGAAGTACTCAAACTTCTCCCTGCTAAGTGGCTTCGTGAAGATATCAGCCACCTGCTCATCAGTCTTCACATAGTGAAGATCAACTGTACCATCCAGCACCTTTTCTCTGACAAAGTGATAATGGACCTCTATGTGTTTGGTCCTCGCATGAAATACTGGATTCTTTGCCAACTGCATACTGCTCATGTTGTCACAATGTATGACAACTTTGCCATCAAGAGGCTCACATAAATCTGTCAAGAGACTCTTTAACCATATAGCCTCACAAGTAGCAATGGCTGCACCTCTGTACTCAGCCTCTGTACTGGATAAAGCAACTGTAGGTTGCTTTTTGCTACTCCAACTCACCACAGCACTGCCAAGTGTAAAAGCATATCCACTAGTAGACCTCCTGTCATATGCGCTACCTGCCCAATCAGCATCTGTGTAGCCATGTATGTCCAAGCTTTTACCACTCTCATAGAATAAACCATAATGTGCTGTGGTTTTCACATATCTCATGATGCGTCTCACTGCATCCAAATGTGGTTTCCTGGGGCTCTGCATAAACTGGCTAACTAGCCCCACTGCATAACTCAAATCCGGGCGTGTGATAGTCATGTATATGAGACTACCAACCATCTTCCTGTACATGGAAGGATCATCCAATTCCTCGCCATAATCAGCCCGCAACTTCACATTTTGCTCCAATGGTGTACTCATAGGCTTACACCCTGTCATGCCATACTTTGCCAACATATCCAATGCATATTGGCGCTGTACTAACCAAGTACCTGCATGATCTTTCACCACTTCAATGCCAAGGAAGTATCTCAACTCACCAAGATCTTTCATGTCAAATTGCCCACTCAAAGCTTTCTTGACATGCATCACATCTGCACTATGATCACCTGTGATAATCAAGTCATCCACATAGATGACTAGTAAAACAATCCCATGCTGTGTCTTCTTCACATACAGTGAAGAATCTGCTGTAGAAGTCTGAAAACCAAGTGAGATAAGATATCTGCTCATCTTATCACTCCAAGCACGAGGTGCTTGCTTTAGACCATACAATGCCTTTTTCAACCTGCATACGTGAGTGGGATATCTAGGGTGTACATACCCTTCTGGCTGTGCCATGTATACTTCCTCTTGTAAATCTCCATTCAGAAATGCATTCTTAACATCCATCTGATGCATTTCCCAGCCATTAGCTGCAGCCATAGCAATGACTGCTCTCACTGTGCCCATCTTAGCCACTGGGCTAAACGTCTCATCATAATCCAATCCTTGGGTCTGTGCATAACCCTTTGCTACCAATCTTGCCTTATGTCTCTCAATAGACCCATCAGATTTGCACTTCACTTTGTAAACCCATTTACATCCAATAACATTCTTATCCTTTGGTAGAGCAACCAAGTCCCATGTATCATTATGGACCAATGCGTCCATCTCCACATCCATTGCTTTCTGCCATACATGCTCTCCAATAGCCTCTGTATAGCATGTAGGTTCCACATGCTTTACCATAGATGTCATGTATGCATAATGCATAGCAAAATCTCTATATGTCAATCTTTCCACTGGATATCTGACTCTCTGGGATCTCCGCAATGCATGCGGGTCACTCTGTACACCTGTAACACGAGCATGTGGTGGCACATATCTGTCCTGCCTAACACCAGGTGTGCGTACAACAGGTATCCCGAGCTCCTCATCCAAACTCTCAGAACTAGAGGACTCATAACCTGTGATCCCAATTCCTTCGACTTTCTTCTTGCCTTTATCCATAGCACTACTCCCAGTGCTCACACTCTCATGTCTCAGACGTCCTGACCATGGACGTACACTGCTACTACTCTCAGCTTCTGCTGGCCCAGACATAGTAGTAGAACTAGAACTTGCTTGTGATGGCAAGTTCACAGGCACATTCGCCTCAAGTGTGTCAATGACTCCCTCATCTTTGGCTTTATACCAACTAGCAAGCTCATCGAATACAACATCCCGTGAGATGACTACTTGTCTAGTTTGAGGGTTATAGCATTTGTAAGCTTTGCGATCCTGTGCATATCCAACAAAGACACATTTCTCTGCTTTAGGATCCAACTTCCGTCTTCTTTCATCAGGCACATGAACATAAGCTACACATCCAAAGACTTTAAGATGTCCAATGTCTGGCCTATAACCTGTGAGCCGCATCTCAGGCGTGCTTCCATGAATGGCTGCTGTAGGTGATTTGTTCAGGATATACACTGCAGTAGCACATGCTTCTGCCCAATAGTAATCTGGCATGCTCTTTTCATTGAGCATTGCCCTTGCCACTTCACATATGACACGATTCTTTCTCTCAGCCACACCATTCTGCTGAGGTGTATACCTGCATGTCAACTGTCTCCTTATCCCATGCTTCCTCAAGAAATGCTCAAAGGCCTTTGAGGTGTATTCACCACCTCCATCTGTCCTCAGACATTTAATCCAACAGCCATACTGCTTTTCTGCAAAAGCTTTGAAATCCATGAATTTTTCCAATACTTCACTCTTCTCCCTGAGAAAGTATATCCATGTCATCCTGCTAAAGTCATCAATGAATGTAACATAGTATAAACTGCCTTTGATAGATGGGTTTTGTGCTGGGCCCCATACATCACTGTGCACTATTTCAAGTGGTCTATTACTCATGTTTCCTTCTCTAGGAAACCTCAACCTTGCCTGCTTTCCAAACTGACAGGCTTCACAAACATGCATATGACCATCATATTTGAATCGAGGCAATCCACTGACAATGCCCCTTGTTTGCATGTTCTTTAATCTCTGTATATTGACATGACCAATCCTCTTGTGCCACATGTCAATATCCTGTACCACATTCCTGCTCTTTGAGAACATGGCTGATTTTAGCTCAGGAATTCCAGCATCCAGCTTAAACAGTCTTCCTTCTTTCTTGCCTTTAGCAATCACTCTACATCCATGTTTAAAGTCTTCAACGAAGCATCCATGCTCATTGAATCTAACCTGTAATCCCTGTTCTACCATTTGACCAACTGAGGCCAAGCTTTTAGTGATCGAAGGCACATACAGCACATCTGACATAGACTTTGTCTGACCATTATGCATGACAAATGGTACACTTCCAACATGTGTAATGACATGCTGGGTATCATCACCTGTTTCCACATAGCCCTTCACATCCATTGGCTTCATGTGCTCAAACCATTCTCCATGACATGTCATATGGTTTGATGCTCCTGAGTCCATGTACCATGTATCATCATTCTCAGCATTTGTTGTCATAGAACCCACAACATGCTTCATGGCAAACAAATGATTTGCAGTTCCATCATTGCTACTTGATGCATAGTTGCCACCATGTTGTGCATAGTTTCCACCATAATGACCACCACGTTGTGCTCTTCCCCCTCTCAAATCATTCTGTTTGTGAAAGCAATCTCTCGCCATATGACCATATTTGCCACAATAATGGCATTCCACATCTTGCATAGAATTTTGTTGGCCTTGCCAACGTCCTCGTCCACGGGGGTTACCTCTGCCTCGCTGAGGTGCATAACCACGACCACCTCGAGCACCATATGAAGGCTGAAAATTCTGCTGTGGAGGCCTATCCTGCCATGCACGACCATTACCACCACGTCCACGTGATGCGAATCTCCCCCTGCCTCGAAAGCCTCTAGATGAGTAAAAAGCTTGATTTCTTGCATGTTCATCATTGCTTGACGAGGATGCACCACCTGTAACACTCATACCACCAAGGCCAAGCTTCAATTCTTCCACAATGAGCAATGACACAAGCTCATTAAAGTCTGGCATTCCTCCCAACCTTACTGAGATGGAAGTGTCAAAAGATTTGTATTCTTTGCCTAAACCACGCAACGTGAGTGCAACCAAATCATCATCATCCATTGGGGCATGGATCGATGACAAGGAATCAGCATAACCCTTGATTTCCTGAACATACTCATGTATGCTCCTATTCCTTCGTGTTACACTGTGAATCTGTTGCTTTAGTTGTATCTTCCTGGCACCAGTGTCTGTCTCATACATTCTGCACAAGATACCCCATGCTTCTTTCGGTGTATCTGCATCTTGGATGTGAATAAGCAAGGCATCTGTTACACATATTGAAAAATAATGCAACACCTTCGAAGACCGCTCTACCCACTGCTTGTGAGCCAGTAACTGAGCATTATTTGGTTGAGGAGGTAGGTATGGCTCCGGATCTTCCTCCGAGACGAGACTCCATAAACCTTTGCCTTTCAAAAAACTCTTCATTCTAAACTTCCACACTTGAAAGTTAGTGCGATCAAGCTTCTCTCCAACAATCTGTATCGGACCATCTCCCATTGTTGCAAAAAAATAGAGTAGATGTACCCTTTCGATTACAATGTATGAAGTACCTGTAATGCTCCAAATCTCTCCAAATCACATCAAATGCTTGCAAATTGTGTGCATTAACATCCCACAATGGTTCACCAACAATGTACACTCGATCAAAGTTGAAATCAAATGAAACTCCTTCACAAAAAATTTTCTGGTTTTTTTCTCGCCAGTAAATTCTCGCCAGTAACCAGTCAAGATTGTGCTCTAAATCCTTCAAATCTTGTCCAAATGCAATGATTCAACTTGCATTAGCTTCCCAACACATTGCTCCAACATATCCTAGAAGGGTTTAATCCAATTCTTCAAGGGGAATGAGAACCATCAATTTCTGTAACCTCTGGTTTGAATTTTTCTGCACCTGTCAGGTACCACCTCTCACTAAAAATGCTCTATCTCCTTCAAATCTTCTCCAAATCCAAAACTTTTTGATTCAAAAGTTTAGCAACTCATAGGACTCTACGTGTACCAGAGGAATTTGGCCAATTTGATATAGGCAAAGATTAATGCCTTGATTAAAAATGCTCTGTTTCTGGACAGAATTTCTGCAACCTGCACACCTCTGATAAATCACTTCAATGAGCTCCAAATACATGAAATGAGCTGCAACCAAGCATCACAAGGCCTTAGCAATGTATTTGCTAAACTCTCCAAGCTTTAAAGCATTCAATTTGGTGTCCAAATGAGTGAATTAGGATGTAATCTTATCAAACTCTTCAGAAAACTGCATAGAAAAGCGCCGCCTGCTGTTGTGGGCTGTAGAGAGAGGGGAAATCAAAATTGAATAGATAGGCCTCTTAGCAATGACCTAATCTACCTTGGGTATGAAGGGTTTAGCTCAATTTTGCCTCTAGCTCCTGCAATTGATCCTCCACGGGGGGTATGTCCACTGGTTTTGTGAAAAACCAGAAACTTTTACATAAATCCACTTTCTCTTGATTTTAATCAAATCTGTATGCATCAATCTGCTTCAAGATTCTGTATGTTGCTTGTGCCCACTTTGCTAATACATTTGCAAGCCCAAATACATGTGCCTTTGTGTATACATTTGCCAAGAGTATACATTCACTTCAAGCTTTCCATGAAAGCTTAGAGAAAAAACCAGAATTTTTCCTTTGCTTTGTGCCCTTCAATCTTCACTTAACTTGCTCTTTGGTACCTGCAATCCGCAGAGGGGGTCTTGCTACACTCACCAATGGTCCTTAGCTCTCAGATCTGATGCCGGTGTGTGCTCCACAGCTTTTCCTTTGCTCCAAGCTCCAATGGCTTCCTTCACAGCTTTTTCTTCTTCTTCTCTCTTCTCTCACTCACTCTCACAACTCAGCTAATGAGCTCTTGGCTCTGATACCATGATAAAAAACAGGAGCAGGATGTAACACACACAAGAGAAGCAAACCCTAATCCATAATCATCAACCATAAAGAAGGAGAGAAGCCATAGTCACCATCTCTCTCACACACAAAAGGGAACACAACATAGTGTTATTTCCACACTACAAAGTAAACCTAATGTAATGTCCACACACACTATGACCAGCTGGACACGCGGTCATTTATGTCTCACACATGTTCCTACCTAATCTGCCAGCACATAGCATAGCTGGCTCACACTGACATCGAGCTTGAATCTCAACAAGATGTGGTCTTGCCTTTTCCTACAATGGATACTTCATCTCTCCAAGACTCATTATGGAGTGCCGTTCGATGGCCAAAGATTTATTTGCAATCTACTATCATGAATGGCAACTTAATTTGATGATCAAACGAAAGCTGTAGCGGTGATGAAGAAGGGGATCATTCTGATCCTCCAATTACAGATGCAATTCCTATAACATTGTCAAGCCTTGAATTTGAAACATTGATTCCTACCATAGATTGTTAGGTATCAAGGACTAGGGAAGATCAATTCACACACAAACCATGATTACATAAACACTTCTATTGCATTGAATGAGATACTAATAGTTTATATAGATTTTTAGGACTAATGGAGTCTGATCTTTTTTCTAGATCCTTGGTTCTCATCATGTGAAGTAGGTCTCTTCTTGGAGTAATTTGTTTTATTGATCTGCATTAGCTCCACCACATGGTAGAGCTAGACCTCAAATAATTACAGCTGTACGATGTGGTCTAGGTAGAATACAGCTCTACCACGTGGTAGAGCAAGATCAAATGCAATTCTAGCTCCTTGGTTCTTGTTGACATGTGAAGTAGGTCTCTTCTTGGAGTAATTAGTTTTGTTGATCTGCATGGTACACAGTTAGATCGATGCATTCTAGCTCCACCACATGGTAGAGCTAGACCTTAAATGCAATTCTAGCTCCACCACATGGTAGAGCTAGACCTCAAAGTATTTGATCTAGCTCTACCACGTGGTAGAGCTGTACTATTCTACCTAGACCACATCGTAGAACTTTAAGGTCTAGCTCTACCATGTGGTGGAGTTAGAATGCATCAATCTAGCTGTACCATAAACCACGTTGTAGACCTAGAATGCCTAGAGGTCTAGCTCTACCATGTGGTGGAGCTAGAATATATTGTTAGAATGCATCAATCTAGCTATACCATAAACCACGTTGTAGACCTAGAATGCCTAGAGGTCTAGCTCTACCATGTGGTGGAGCTAGAATATATTGTTAGAATGCATCAATCTAGCTGTACCATAAACCACGTTGTAGACCTAGAATGCCTAGAGGTCTAGCTCTACTATGTGGTGGAGCTAGAATATATTGAACTAGCTCTACATCTCTACTATCTGGTAACTATATCATGTGGTGGAGCTATAATGCATCAATGTAACTATATCATGTAACGGAGCTAGAATTCATTGATCTAGCTCTACCATGTGGTAGAGCTATATCAAAATAATCTGTCTAGACATCATGGTATCGCTAGAATGCTTTGAAGTCTAACTCCACCACATAGTAGAGATAGTCTTCAATGGATTCTATCGCTACCATATGATAGAGCTAGTTCTAGCTCGGCCACATGCTAGAGCTATACTTCATGGTAGAGTCTCATGTAGGTTCCAAACTAAAAAAAATTGCTTGCTAGATTTGATTACTAGTTTAACAAGTCCAACATGATTATGTGCAGGATGGCTTTCCAATCTGGAGGGAGGGTCTACATGACGTTGAACAATGATTCTGTTGGTATTGGCTGCGTGTGTAGAATTGATCCAAATTCCACTTGTAGTGGAACAAAATTGGTCAAGGAAATGTGTCATTACTTGTGGAGGAATGCTTGAAGGATGTGGAACTACCATTCCCTACAATGGATACCATTTATCTAAAAAATGGATTATGGAGTAATGTTCGTTGGCCAAAAATGCTTTTAAGGCCTTTCACAAGGGAGCTAGAATTTGGAGAGTGGAGTGAAAGATGCAGTGATGCAGATCAAGAAGAGCCTGTGGAACCTTCAATTGTAGATGTAATACCGATAACATCTCCAAAACTTGGCATGCTTAGGCTTGGCTTGTGAGGA
Source organism: Cibotium barometz (assembly GCF_041138505.1). Taxonomy (NCBI): domain Eukaryota; kingdom Viridiplantae; phylum Streptophyta; class Polypodiopsida; order Cyatheales; family Cibotiaceae; genus Cibotium; species Cibotium barometz. The sequence continues at coordinate 7,612,914 of NC_141057.1, read as the reverse complement.
TGAAGCTCATATTGATGGTTCCTTCAATGAGGAGTAGCATTTGTAGATTCAATATTGACAATGTGGATTTTTAGGTTATAACTCTAATTATATCCAGAAGAGATGTACTTTGGTATCTTCTTTATTTTTTATTTTCACTTATTGAATGAAATTTTTCTTTGTGCCTCTTACATTTTTTTGATATAAAAATGTTTCTATCTTATTTGTTCAATTGTTTCATAAATTTTGTGTAGTGTACAACTCACTTGGTGTGCTGCCAGGTCCTAGCAAAGAAACAAATACCACTTTCTTATTAATGGTGTTTATCAACACCACCTTCCTACACGATTATCAAACAGTTACTCCTTTCAAATATGTTTATGCACAAATACTAATAGTACCACTTTTTTGGTTTGAATGGTGATTATCAACACTACCTTCCTCCGTTCTATATTAAGAAATTCCACAATAACTTTCCCACATTAAGTGGGAAATTCCCATAATACATGGAACCTATCAATTTCAAAATTCCCATAATGCGGGATTTCTCCCATAATACCTAATATGGTCTTATTAGTAGAGATATGGAAGCTTGCAAGAGGGTTAGAAACTTGCTCTATAAGATTATAGAGAGATTAAAGACACACAAGAGGATTGAAGAGAGATTACAAGCACACAAAAAAGATTAAAAAGATATTAGAAGGTTATAGGAAAGATTAGAGAGGGATTAGAGAGGTTATAGTAAGATAAGTAGAGATATGGAAGCTTGTAAGAGGGTTTGAAACTTGTTGTAAGATTAAGGAGATATTGAAGACACACAAGAGGATTGAAGAGAGATTGAAAGCTTATAGCAAAGATTAGAAAGAGATTACAAGGTTGCAGGAAAGGTTAGAGAGGGATTAGAGAGCTCTACGACTAATGGTTTACAGGTGTATTTAGTTTAAGAGCATAGAAATGGGCGAGGAAGCTTGGAGAATCCTTTTTTCACTATAGAATAATATGGAAGCACTTTTTTGGAGGGAAAACAAATTCAATTTTTAGGATTACTTTTTGGCCATGCAGATCTGGTGGGGTCCAAGGGAGGTGAAGTGACACTAGTGGTGATACTAGATTAAAAAGGTGATGTGATTGGGCTTATATGGGGACAAGCCTAAAGTATATCAATAAATACCCCTACTTTAAGTCCTAAAGCTAGTGGATAGAATGTGCACTCCCCCCCTCCCATTGGTCCAAACTTGATTAAAATGTCATTAAAATTAATCCTAAAGGGCCCTTTATGTAGTCCATATTTCCCCTAATGCCTTATTGCCAAAAGAGTCTATTATATCAAATTGTGAATCTTCATATCTTGAAGGCTTTCCCCTCTTCTTATTCAAATAAGTTCCCCCAAAACAGAAGTTCAAAAAGATTTTCAGAAGGTGCATTAGAAATTAAGTATAATTTATTCAAGAGGCCTTATCCTAGGGGTCTAGATTTTTGAAAAATTTTAAATTAAGGTTTTGAAGGGCCAATCAAATTCATCCAAATGTATGAAGAAGATAAATAGAAGAAATCAAGAAAAACACCCCCAAAAATGAGTAAATACTCACATAAGATGAAGAGTGGACTAAGGACCAAAGGAAAAGTTAAAAAAATGAATTTTTGACACCTCACAATGGGGATTCCCCCCTCATGAATGAGGTGCCTACTTCACATGTGCAATTGAGTTCTAAATCTTAAAAAATTGAGATATTTCATCTTTCCTCTCTCCTAATTCAAGTCTTAGACTAGTTCCAAAAAGTTAGCTCAACTGACCTAAAAATGGTCAAAAATTGACCAAACTGATTTGGAAAATTCTAGAATCAGTTTGTTTGGTTAGGAGCTCAAATTTTCCTATAAATAGAAGCCTCCCCCTTTGTTGAAAAATAATAGTGTTTATGCACTGTTACTCTACTCCTCCCAAGCCAAGAACTGTGAATTTATTAATAATTCACTAGTTTTTGACGTTTCCCTCTTCCAAAGATTGGTGGCCACTCTTGTCACAAACAAGAATAGAACCCTCAAACCATCAAGCCAAAGGAAAGCTCCCAGAAATTATGTAAGTAGAGATCTTGTAATTTTCTTTATTGATTTTTATGCTTTTCTAATTTTTATGATTGTTTGAAGTGATAAATGGACGCTAATGCCTTGATCGAAAGGCTTTTCCCCTCTCTCTTCTTAGAATCAACCCTTCTTTATCCTAGTTAAGTGATAATTGTTAGAATTAAACTTTTTATAATGTTTTCTCTTTTATAAGTGAATTTTGATTAGTCTAGATTACTTTAAATCAATTAGAGTTAATTTTTATGACAAATTAAGTAGGAAAATTTGAAAAATGGTTAGCCATACAAAGGAGATTATGGAGAAATTTTTGGAACTAAGTATTATCTTTTATAATGCTAAAAGTGTAATCCCTATCATTTCTATACTCTAAATACTTTCATCAAAATGGATTTTTATGCATAAAAGAATAATTTTCTTTTTATGAAAGTGTTACTTTCATCAAAATGGATTTTTATGCATAAAAGAATAATTTTTTTTAATTATGAAAGTGTTACTTTCATCAAAATAGATTTTTATGCATAAAAGAGTAATTTTTTTATTATGAAAGTGTTACTTACATCAAAATGGACTTTTATGCATAAAAGAATAATTTTTTAAATTATGAACGTGTTCCTTTCATCAAAATAGATTTTTATGCATAAAACAATATTTTTTGATGAAAGTGTTTCTTTCATCAAAATGGATTTTTATGCATAAAAGAATAATTTTTCTTAATTATGAAAATGTTACTTTTATCAAAATAGATTTTTATGCATAAAAGAATAATTTTTTTAATTATGAAAGTGTTACTTTCATCAAAATAGATTTGTATGCATAAAAGAATTTTTTTTTATGAATGTGTTACTCTCATCAAAATGGATTTTTATGCATAAAAGAATAATTTTCTTTTATTATGAAAGTGTTACTTTCATCAAAATAGATTTTTATGCGCATAAAAGAATATTTTTTTTTAATTATGAAAGTGTTACTTTCATCAAAATGGATTTTTATGCATAAAAGAATAATTTTTTTAATTATGAAAGTGTTACTTTCATCAAAATAGATTTTAATGCATAAAAGAATAATTTGTCTTAATTATGAAAGTGTTACTTTCATCAAAAAAGATTTTTATGCATAAAAGAATAATTTTTTTTTATTATGAAAGTGTTACTTTCATCAAAATAGATTTTTATGCATAATTTTTTTTAATTATGAAAGTGTTACTTTCATCAAAATAGATTTTTATGCATAAAAGAATTTTTTTTTGATTATGAAAGTGTTACTTTCATCAAAATGGATTTTTATGCATAAAAGAAATTTTTATTATAAAAGTGTTACTTTTATCATTACTGTTTTTATGCATAAAATAATGCATAAAAGATTTTTTTTTAAATAAAAGTGTTACTTTTATCATTATTGATTTTTATGCATAAAATAATGCATAATTCTTTTTAATAAAAGTGTTACTTTTATCATTATTGATTTTTATGCATAAAAGAACGCATAAGAGAATTTTTTTATATAAAAGTGTTACTTTTATCATTATTGATTTTTATGCATAAAAGGATGCCTAAAAGAATTCTTTTTTATTATAAAAGTGTTACTTTTATCATTATTGATTTTTATGCCTAAAAGGATGCATAAAAGAATTTTTTATTATTATAAAAGTGTTACTTTTATCATTATTGATTTTTATGCATAAAAGGATGCAAATTTTTTTTAAAAAAATTATAAAAGTGTTACTTTTATCATTATTGATTTTTATGCATAAAAGGATGCATAAAAGATTTTTTTTAAATTGTGAAAGTGTTACTTTCACTAATATCGATTTTTATGCCAAAAAAATTTGATGCATAAAAGAATTTTTATATCAAGATAAGAGTTCTCTTAATCCTATGACTAATTCCCATGAATATTGGTAAATGATTAGTTTTAAATTTAGTAAAGTGAAATATTACCATTTGATAAAGATAGTTCAAGAAGAACTGTTCCTCCAGACTCAAAACCTGAATCAGAATTTGACCAAGACGTAATTTCTTCGTCAGTTTCAAGAAATGACGATGTGACCAGTTCCTGAATCTATACTCAAATCACCCACCGAATCTCAAACTAAGTTGAGACCTTTGATTTTGATCTAAGGATTAAGAATTCAGAATTCGAGGAATTCTGCTTGAGAATCCAATCCTGTGATCTAGAAGTCTTGGATATGGAATTAAGATATACTCATTGTATTCAAAAGAAAATCACAACTAAAAACTTGCATAGAAACCCTGTTTTCTTAAAAGACTCTCTTATGCTAGAATGGTGGAGGGAGCATTTGGTATATGTGTTTTCTAAGGGAAGTTCTGTTGCAACAGCTGGTGGGGAGTGTTCAAGGGACAGCTCACGCAGCAAAGCCTACCCAGGTCTTGACCAGCCTCGGTATGGTTAAAATGGTGCACTTCCGATGGACGAGGGCCGACGAAACGGTCCCTGAGTGAAGTGCCAGGACACCTAAGGAGGATCCTGGAGGGTTCCAAGAGATGCACGGGCTCGTAGTGCCGAGGACACCCATGCGTATATCGAGGAAGATATTATATGATGGACCAATGTTTATTGTAATCTATTACTGGATCTCGTTGTTGACCCGCTGGTCTCAAAACGGAGAGTCAATGGAAATTTTGAGTTATGACATGTGTAACCTATAATTGTTTGTAAATGGATTGTTTTATAAGTTAAAGTTTAAAGAGGAGTGTGTGCATATCTGTTTTCTAAAGCAAAAGTTAAGAAAGGCATTCAAGTATGGATGGGTGAGTACTTATTTGGTTCTACTATTCCAGTGGTTGGCTGGAATAAGTAGAGTTTTAATAATAAAATTGATTAATAAGAATACGCTTAGAAATTGAGTAGTTAATTAGAATCTTGAAGAGTTCTCTAAAGAAAAAAATCAAGAGCTCTACCTGATTCAATCAGGAAAAAAGCGTTGATTCCTTCAAGTTAAGTCTGTAATAGTTTCCCTTCTATCTAGTTTTATCAGATAAAGGTTAGTTTAGTACCTTGACCTCGTCAGAAAAATTCATTAATAAAATAAAAAATGGTGGAATCGTCCCCGCTTTCCTGGCATGGGAAATTTTCCCGGTTTCTGTTTTCGGAGTAACCACCAGCCTAGTCTCATGCCTGAACATTCGTGGGCGAGGCCCCGAGTGAGAAATCCTGCCTCGCGCATGACGGGGCTGCTTGCGCTGTCAGCTACCGGGAGTCCGGTGCATGGAGGGAACAGAGGGATCTCACAGTTGGTATCAGAGTGCTGTTGTAAAATTTACGTAACACCAGCAGAAATTACTTAAAATTTTGAGAAATAATGTTTTCGCTTATTAATATTATGTTGAATAAACTTCAAAAATTTTGAAAAACTTATAAATTGAATTGGAAATTATAGATGGAAGTTCCATACTTATTTGGTATTCTTGACCTCACCCAGTCGTCGTCGCGCAAGACATGACCGCGTTTGCCTTTGAGTCCGCCTTTGAGCATCTCATCTCTTCCGCTGCAACTCGAACAAGCCGAGCAAGACCCGTAAGCCATTTCGAGGATTTATATTTTCTTGACCCAGTGGAGAGACGACAGCATAAGTGGTTTATAGGGCAGTATGTCCACACCTCTTGCGACCGACGTGCAATTCTGTGGCAGAACCTCTCATTGGTAATGATTTTGTTAAAGCTGAAAATGGTGCGTGGTGTCATTTTATATCATTCGACGCCTCGAACTTCATGTCACATTAGGAAAAGAGGGAACTCATTTTGGGGCCCTGTAAGAAATTCAAGATTTTTTGATTTTTTTCACCCAAAATCAGCAAAAATATTTAAGTAAGTACATGCAACTACAGAGATGTCAGGGCTGGCCAAGAAGATTCACCGAAAAATGCGATCTGGTGTCAGTCTAGCAGCAGGTGATTCGAACATCGCCGGCACGTCCGGAGCGGTCCAAAACCCCCAAAACAACACCGGAAGCGCTGAAAACGGGCATCCGGAGGCCCGAAAAAGGCCGGAAAGGGCTGACCGTGAAGGTTCGCCGGCAAAAGCGATTTGGTGTCAGTCTGTCTGACACCAAATCACTTTTGCCAGCGAACCTTCATGGTCAGCCCTTTCCGGCCTTTTTCGGGCCTCCGGATGCCCGTTTTCAGCGCTTCCGGAGTCTGACACCAAATCGCTTTTGCCGGCGAACCTTCATGGTCAGCCCTTTCCGGCCTTTTTCGGGCCTCCGGATGCCCGTTTTCAGCGCTTCCGGTGTCGTTTTGGGGGTTTTGGACCGCTCCGGACGCGCCCACGATGTCCGAATCACCAAATTTTGCATTGCAAATTCTGCACCAAAGATGACGGTATCAATTATAATAAATGAAAAAGATATCTTCATTCAATGCAAACTCGCCGTTCTCTATCTGAATATGACTTTTATTCTTTTTTCCTCCTATTTATTATTTCCTCCAACATTACGTTGGCCCTCCATTGATTGGTCGAGGGCTATTTTTCCTAAACCCTAAAAGGCCCCAAAATGAGTTCTGATACTGGATCTCGTTGTTGACCCACTGGTCTCAATGGAGAGTCCAGAGTGATACTATTTTGTGAGAAACAAAGACTCAATGGAAATTTTGAGTTATGACATGTGTAACCTTTGGAAATGGATTATTTTATAAGTTAAAGTGTAAAGAGGAGTGTGTGCGTATCTGTTTTCTAAAGCAAAAGTTAAGAAAGGCATTCAATTATGGGTGGGTGAGTACTTATTTGGTTCTACTATTCCAGTGGTTGGGCGGTGGCTAATAACCCATGGGCCATAGGCTGGAATCAGTAGAGTTTTAATAATAAAATTGATTAATAGGAATACGCTTAGAAATCGAGTAGTTAATTAGAATCCTGAAGACTTCTCTATTGAAGACTTCTCTAAGAAAAAAATCAACGGCTGTGCCTGATTCAATCAGGAAAAAAGCATTGATTCCTTCAAGTTAAGTCTGTAATAGTTTCCCTTCTATCTGGTTTTATCAGATAAAGGTTAGTTTAGTACCTTGACCTCGTTAGAAAAATTCATTAATAAAATAAAAATGGTGGAATCGTCCCCGCTTTCCTGGCATGAGAAATTTTCCCGGTTTCTGTTTTCGGAGTGACCACCAGCCTAGTCTCGTGCCCAGACATTCGTGGGTGAGGCCCTGAGTGAGAAACCCTGCCTCGCGCATGACGGGGCTACTTCCACTGTCAACTACCGGGAGTTCGGTGCGCGGAGGGGGCAGAGGGATCTCACACTCGCCCACCTCAAATTAGGAATATCATAGCTAACTTTCTAGTACTATAGCAGCAGGGACCTAGTCTTTCCCTAGTCTCAACTAGTTGAAAATAGATAGCAAGTTCCAAAAATAATATTAAAAACATTGTCTTCCATGGTCATTTAGGCACTTTTTGTGAAAAAGTTATTAAAAATTTATTGACTTCCATGGTTATCATTTATACACTTTTTATGAAATTTTTGAATCACCCTACAAATTTCATTTTTTTCCCTACATGTATTTAAGCCATTGGCATGTACTTTCCACCACTAACTCAAGACAACTTTTTAAACATGTCACCTTGATGTTAAGGCTATTACAACAATTTTATGCTATTTCTAGTGAGTTTCAAAATCATAACTTTACTTGTTTTTATGGTTTTCTTGCATATTCTAAGTAAACATTGACAAGAAGTTTCATGGAGTTTCCAATTGATTTGCCTTTCACTTTTTTAAAATTTAAAAACTAGTCTTAAGCCACTTTTGTGGCTTAGTTACAAGACTAATGTTAATATACTTATTTCTGATTTGTGCCTTAGTTACAAGGCTAATGCTAATACACTTATTTATTATTTGACTCTATTAGAATTTAGGTATCGCAGAAGGTCAACTAAAGATATAATAGGAGAAGACTCTGAGGGTGACTAAAATACAGTTTTCTGGTGGTGTAACCAGAAGTACATATAATGTGATGAAGACAATGATCTTATGGATAGATCAAAGAAAGATGCTCCATAGATATAAATCATCCTAAGATGCAAGTGATGCATCATGTTCAAGATAGTGATGGTGTAAACATGGATGTAGAGTACTTAAATTCAATTGCGATAGTACAATTTTTGTCCATGACCTGTAACTATATACCTTTTCTCTAGCATACATTTTTTTAATTTATGAGCATGATCATTTGACCATTTGAATCTCTCATTATTTTTTAAATTATGAAAGTATGCAATTTTTTTTTAATGAGAAGACTATGAGTACTCATATCCCAAATTTTGTGCCACCTCTTAAGTTGTTAATGTTCCTTTTTTTTTAAGCCACTTTTTTGTGTCGTTTTAGAAAAACCTTTCCTCTTGTGAGTAAAGAGTTGTCCAAATTCTCTTTAAATATCCGTATTTTTTTAAAAGAAAACCTTTTAAAAATACCAAATATTTTAATTTGGCATTTCCTAAAAGATTCCCTTTAAAAAAATGTTTTAAAATATCCAATATATAATTCTCTTAAAAATGCCATATGTTTTTCATTAACAGATAATATCATTCATTTGATGTATTCATATATGGTATTTCCATGTATGAAAAACTAAAAGCATGGACTCACACATTTAAAGCTTTTGTATATTGTTTTCTTGGATATCTAGGACCAGTGTACATATGTATGCCACTAATAGTATAAATAATATTGAACTCTTCAATGGCATTTCAAAAAGTAACTTTAGTAAGTATAAAACATATGCATGGTTCAATGTGAAGCACTATGTGCAAGTGCCACATAAGTCTTTATTTGTGAAGGTAAATGCATTACTCATTTTGTGTTCTCTCTCTCTCTCTCTCTCTCTCTCTCTCTCTCTCTCTCGTAATGGTGTGATGGAGTATTTATGGTGATTCCCACTTCAAGAGTGTGTGGTAGCAAGATAGGATGAAGTCCTATGTGATGTACTTTATGGATATATTATGAGAGTAGTCATTGTAAGAGCATTAGGCCTCTTATGAGCCTAAAGTGCCCAACCAGCCACAATTTAAGTGAGTATGAACACTTATGGCCATATATATAAGTGAATTTCTCTCATAATACAAGATACTCTCTCCCATTGTGCAATTGAGTCTGGCTCTTGCTAATCCTCTTGCTAATCTCTCTCCCTAATGCATGCTAGTGAGTGTGTGTGAGTGAAGGGACGAGGACCCATAGTGCAATGCGGTGGTGTTACAACGCTCACGGGAGGCACGGTGGAATTGCTTCTCAGAATCTCAAGGAAATGTAGAGCTTGGAGACCTCAAGGGTTACGAGCTCGGCCATTGGAAAGATCCTCACCAGTTGTGGTTCACCAGGTGATCTATTTTTAGATGTGTTTCAAGGAGGGTTAGGGTGATCCAAAAAACCCTTAGAAAATTTTTTTCTTAAATATCTAATATATAAATCTTAAAAAAATGCCATATGTTTTTTATTAAGAGACCATCTCATTCATTTGATGTATTCATTAAAAAAACACTTATGTGTGGTATTGCCATGTATAAAAAACTAAAAGTATGGACTCACACATTTAAAACTTTTGTATATTGTTTTCTTGGATATCTAGGACCACTCTACATATGTATGCCATTACGAGTATAAATATCAAACTCTTCAATGGCATTTCAAAAAGTAACTTTAGTAGATGTAAAACACACACATGTAAGGTTCAATGTTGTGAAGCAAGTGCCAGATAAGTCTTTATTTGTGAAGGTACATGCATTACTCATTTTGTATTCTCTCTCTCTCTCTCTCTCTCTCTCTCTCTCTCTCTCTCTCTCGTGTTATAATATTAGAAGAAGAATTAAACTCCCATAAAAACTTTTCATATTTGTCATTTAATCAACTATAGACGTGGAAAAATGAGGTCAAACTCGTTTTCACTAAGATTTCATCCTTTGTATACTTTTGATGTGGTCATTGACTCAATATTACTCAAAAGCATCGTAATATTGATCTATAAAACTTCATGCATTTTGTGGCCCACGCACAATGTTGGAATGTTTAATGCTATGGAGCTTCTTAAACACATCATTAGAAATCCTTTCAGTTTTAAATCAAGTATTATAAGGTAATTCAATGAAAATCAAGTATTATAAGGCAATTCAATGAAAAGAACAAAACATTATTGGCATCTAGAGATGACCTTGCCAAGTTTGCGAACGAAAAGTAATTTGGTAGGCTATCATGTTGCATGCTGAGTTTCTGCTTTTCTAAGGGTGTTGCTCCTTTCTTGTGAGGACAACAAACAATTCTCTTAATGCACTAGTTTCAAGCTTTCGAATTACCAAAAGAAAGAAAGTAGCCAATACAAATACAAAAAAAAGCCAAGTAGGAAATAAACATTTTCCCATGCCATCACATTTTGTGTGTTCAATTCCAAGTGTTTATTCCATAAAGTATAGGACCTTGAGGTTCAAGAACCAAGGCGAGCCTTCTTACATATCTATAGAACACCAATATCTCATATGCATTAAACTAGAACACAAATAGTGGTAGATTATTACGATAATAAATGTGTGTGTGAGAGAGAATATCATGGCTAACTTTCTAATACTATAGAGCAGGGACCTGATCTCAAAGGGTCCCTTAGAAGTTATAGCATTCATAGTGGATCCAGCAAATCAGGGTACTAATCGCGGGCTCCAAGAGCACTGTTGCAGATTTGCCATATGTCTCTAGATAAATATTACGATGCTTTTGAGAATGAGATCATCTATTAATGAAAAACATATGGCATTTTATTTTAGATTTATATATTGGATATTTTAGAACATTTTTTTCTAAGGGAATATTTTAGGAAATGCCAAATTAAAATATTTGGAATTTCCAAAAGGTTTTTTTTAATGGGGATATTTAAAGAGAATTTGGAAAACTCTTTACTCACAAGAGGAAAGGTTTTTCCAAAATGACACAAAAATGTGGCTTTTAAAAAAAGAGAACATTAACAGCCTAAGGTGGCACAAAATTTGGGATATGAATACTCATAGTCTTCTCATAAAACAAAATAAAATGCATACTTTCAGAATTCTAAAAATGATCAAAGATTCAAATTGTCAAATGATCAAGATTTTTATAAAATAAAAAAATCTATGCTAGACAAAAAGGTCTATAGCAACAAGTCATGGATAAAAATTATACTATCACAATTGAATTTAAGTACTCTACATCCACGTTTACACCATCACTATCTTGAACATGATGCATCACTTGCATCCTAGGATGATTTAGATCCATGAAGCATCTTTCTCTCATCTATCCCCATAAGATCACTATCTTCATCACATTGAGTCTATCACATTGTATTTACTTTTCGTTACATTATATTTCACACTATAACATGTCGGGGGCATAACAACATTTATTTTGTTGGGATGTCGGGGATTCCATTTGTTGCTTTGTAAGATCACTATCTTCATCACATTGAGTCTATCACATTGTATGTACTTTTGGTTACACCACTAGAAAATTATATTTCACACTATAACATGTCGGGGGCATAACAACATTTATTTTGTTGGGATGTCGGGGATTCCATTCATTGCTTTGTAGCAAAATTTCATTGCTTAGCAGCGCTTCTAGCAGCGAAATTTCGCTGCTCCATAGTGCTTATAGCAGCAAAATATCGCTGCTTGGCAGCACCTATAGCAATGAAATTTCATTGCTGTGTATAGCGAAATTACGTTGCTATTTGCGTTGCATAAAATTCCAGAGAGTTGTTGGATGTTGAATTTTAAAAACACGTTACATTAAAAAAACATCCATTAGAACCCTTGGAGCCACATTTTGAGCAAAAATAAAAGATAATTAAAAACTTTTGAGACGCGAAACAATGTCAAGATCATTTATCTATCCCATCTTGTAATAAATCCATATGTGTTGCTTCATCAATGTCTATATCCAATGGAAGCTCAATGAAAGGATGGGGTTCCATATCAATATCAATATCACCATCATGATCCAATGAAGTATTGTCAAATTGATAGGTGACTCATCATCTTCTTTGGATTGATGTCCCTTATGCTCTCCCTCCAAAATGTTTTCTTCATTGTCTTCTTCCAATGAGCCAATTTGAGGTACTACTTGCACCTCATCGAGAGATTCAGCCTCCATATCTTGATCTTGAAAGATATGTTTTGAACGAGGGAAAACTTGTATAACATACCACCACCACCAAATATCACAAAGCAAAGGAGTTACGCTTTTATTATACTACATCAAGATTTTATTTGGGATTGGTTGGATTACTAACTTTTTGTTGACAGTCGGTGAAGTAGTACGAAAGTATCTTTCTCATCATTCCAAAACTTGGTGGAATCAATTTGAAAGAACCAATTCAATCGACCTAATATCACGAAGTAAAGGGGTTACACTTTTATTATATTACATCAAGATTTAATTTGGGATTGGTTGGGTTACTAGCATGTTGACAGTTAGTAAGGTACTACGAAAGTATCTTTCTCATCATTCCGAAACTTGGTGAAATCAATTTGAAAGAACCAATTTGGATGTTTCTTCATGGTTGCTTGAGCACATATCACCTTGAACCATTTGACATCAAAGGTGAATAGAATAAATGCTCTAAATCCAACCTCAAGAATATCCTAAGAAGTTCTACAATACTCAAGATTATCCTCTAAAACATTGGTATCATGTCTACTAGCTCGACTTTCTTGCACAAAAGTTGCCATCACACTACAATCAAATGTGTTTCTTTTAGAATCCACACACTCCATGCGAAAGTGCCTTCCCTCTGACTATATTGCATATATAGTTTCTACTAACATTAAACAAAAGCATGATATTTAGTATAGTGCATTAGACAGGGTATATACATGAGAATTTGATAGAGATGAAGAATGTACTTACTTGAGGGTCACATCCTCCTGGATACTCATGCTCTTCTCTTTTGATCATCTCTCCATTTTGCGACGCCATCGATATTTCCATACAAAGCCATTCTATATTGATCACATTTGGTAGAGGTTCCAAGCTAGGTGTAGGAATGCCAAGCATCTATTTGCTCTTCTAAAAGCTCTTCTCTCATCCTTTCATCTATTGATTGCACGCACGTTATATCTCCCAATCCACTTCTCCATGATGGGACTATTTTGAATGTAGAATGTATTCACCTTGTGGCATAATGCTTCATCGAGTCTTCATTGCTTCACAATCGTGGTATGGAAGGATCTATGCGAGGTAGATGTTTTGAGATTTACACAAGAGACTCTTGCATCAACCATCCCTCTACCATGCTTGCTTCTGGCCTTGATCTTTGTCTCACAAAATTCTTTAATATTTTCATGAACCTTTCAAGGAAAAACATCCATCGAACATAAACAACACCACACTGCCACTTCATCAACCAAATGGACCACAAGATGCAATTGGCTAGTGAGAATTGTTCTAGAAAAGTTTTCCTCAATCATACACACTCCCTCAATAGCATTGAGATGAGCCATCTCAATGGATGTAGGATCCATCTCCTTTAAGAATATGTACCTACATACATAGCAATTGTGTGTGGTATTTACCAATGCGTAACTTGTGAGCGCATGAGAATACCAAATAAGGAATATAACTTAGTGAATTAAAGAGAATCATTTTGTATAATCCATACCTAGCATAAAGAGCATTTTACTACACCCACCTCGTGAGTTTAGTAATAGATTTTGAGGAAGCAAAATCTTCTTGAGAAGCTTGCAACAAAACATAAGAAATAATATGTCAAAATATTAGTAAGGAGAGTATATAGAACATGAAACATTTTCTATTTGAGAGAATATAATGAGGTGGTCTTACCAAAGAAGACTTGTGACACTTACATCACTCCATCCATAAGTTGTTTTCAAGTTCAATAGGTCCAAGTTTGCTCGCAGTGTGGAGTACGAACATCCCTCATATACAAAGGGGTGCTTATGCTAGCCTATGCATAGTTCTTATGCATAGGGTATACATAGCCTATGCATACCCTACGTATAGTTCTTATGCATAGCCTATGCATAGTGCTAAATGAACTAATGTTTTGATTCATTATGATAATTTTTTGTAGGTATATTCAAGCGAACGTGCCAAGGGTTTCGGCTACACAGCGGTTCATACGGATTCGGCTAGAAGAGGCAAGCCCTCTTTTTCCATTCTTTATTTATGCTTCTTTTCTTTGTGTTTTTGTACCCTTGGCTACTGAGGCTTAGGTTTAGGTCAAGAGACTATGGCCTCTATGTATACGCTATGCATAAGGGTGTGCATAGGCTATGCATAAGCTATGCATAGGGTATGCATAGGTTATGCATAAGCTATGCATGGGGTATGCATAGGCTATGCATAGGCTTATGCATAGAGATATGGGGCATTGTTATATGCCATCTAGAATGCTACTTATGTTAAGTTAGGAGTGGTTATCCGCGAGTAGGTAGTTATAGTGGAGGGGGAGCCCTCGATCTTCTCACTATCCTTCTCTTGTAAAAGATGAGTTTCCTTTGGCTTTACTAGTGGGGAGCGTGTGGTAATTCCTCAGAAGCTATCATTTGAAAGTAGCATTGTCCACCCTGCTTGTCTAAGTAGTATTGTCGGAGGTCTTAACAATGTTCTAATATCACATGTTGCCTTTATTGTCTAAGTTTGTGTTTTTGTTTTCTCTTGGTTGGCTTGAGATTGTCGAGGTAAGCTCTCTTTTTCATTCAACCTCATGTTTATTTCACCCTTGGGTGTTGGGTTTAGGGTTTAGACTTATGCATAAGAATATAGGGCATTCTTATATGCCATCTAGAATGTTGTTTATGTCAAGTTAGGAGTGGTTGTCTCCGCGAGTAGGTGGTTATAGTGGAGGGGGATGCCTTGATCTTCTCACTATCCTTCTCTTGTAAAATAGGAGTTGCCTTTGGCTTTAATAGTGGGGAGCATGTGGAAAGTCCTTAGAAGCTATCATCCAAAAGGAGTACTGTCCACCCTGCTTGTCTAAGTAGTATTGTAGGAGGTCTTAACAATTTTCTAATATCACATGGTGTATTTTTTGTCTAAGCTTTAAGCATGGATTTTGTTAGAGCAATCATGTTTTGTTTCCTCATGCATGTATGTATAGGCAATGTCAATTGACCCCTCACAAGACCCTGATGTGGAAAATTTGCTATCTATTGTAAATGAACGATATGGGTAGCAAGCTTGGTCTCGGTTTACTCAGACACAGGTATGGTTCCACCAAACCTTCTCACATACATAAAGTTAATCTTTTATGCATTCTTTAAGTCTTATTTTTTAATCTTATATGCAAGAAAGCTTACAATTGAGCCAATCGATGCCATGGGGGAAATCTACCCCACTTGGCCAGTCGGGGTAGACCACGCCTTTGATAGGCATGAGGCCGAGTGGTACAAGCCTTTCACGATATGGTTGTGATGAGACTACACCACATTCCTCAACTAGACCCACCCCACCTCACATCCTTCTTCACCATGATGACAACATAGTAGAGAGTCTAAGGGGGTCGTAGATGTGCTAGCGGGGGGGGTGCAGGTTGCTTTTACTTTGGCAAAAGAAGCACTAGGTCTCTTGATGCGTCTCCCTGATAGGGGGGATCTTCCTCTATACATTATGAGCCAGCCCCTACTAGGAGACCCATTCCACCATTCAATCCACGCACCCTACCATACAACGTGGATGTGGATGGTGCCCTCATGATGGATGCACGAGGACAGCAAGTCATGAACTGCATGCATGTACTTGTAAACCTGGAGTTCATGAAATCCTTCAAAAAGTGGAAAGCACAAGATGAACTTTCAAATAAATACTTTATTGATGTGCTTAAGTTGGAGTTTCCTATACCACATGTGGATCTTTGCTTCTTTGAGGAGTGGATGAAGAGGCAAATTTAGCTTTTACTCTCTAATAGGAGAGCAAATATCAAGAGAGCAACAAAGAATAACTTGGAGATGCCCAGCGTTTTCACGATTGAGAAGTGGGGGCACGCACGCAACTTTGTGAGGAAGCACCCACGTGCTTTTCAACAACAAGCGATGGCGAGTGCTTCCCAAGTACGAAAGTGAGGCGAGTGCTTCTCGAGTATGAAAGTGAGGGGCTTCACACTTCGGCTCTGGCAAAAAATCCTTCTTTATTGCTTGTTTCGTAAGTAATCATTTCTTCTCCTCTTTCATTTTGTTTTGTACTATATTATTTTCTTTAACTAATTATATATTTTATTTTTCTTTTTTTGTAGAGGGATGTTGTTGGGCATGACCCAAAAAAGAAGGAGTACAAATATGGGTACAGAGCCCCATGTATGCAATTTTCAGCGTGGATGCGTACGTGAGGCGCACACTTGGTAAAGTCCATTTTGGGGACTTAAGCAGATGAGGTAAGTGAGGCTAAACCATTATCTTTTCTACGTCTAATTGTATTTTAATTCCCTTGCTTACCTTACACTTGATGGCATGTATGTAGGCTGAAGAGGAGGATCCTGATTACGAGCATGAAGCAATAGTCTAAGCAAGTGAAGAGGACGAGTAAGAGGATGATGATGATGACTCAGAATTTGACGAGGATTCGAGTTAGATACCTCTTCATTTTAAAACTTTTATGTATGTATGGCCAAAGGCCTAACACTTTTTGAAATATAATAAATTTTGGCTCAATTGCATTCTCCACAATCTGTGTTTGTGTTTGTGTCATAAAACTGAAACTGTGACTCTGTTTTAATAAAAAAAAGAGCTGGGGGATATTGGGGAGTCCTGTGCAGACTCTCTAGTCTACCTTGGGCAACTCTTCTTTTGTTATGTAGAGCTTTCGCTTCCCTATTGATGAGCAGCAAAAATAGCAGCGAAATATCGCTACCCAGCATTATAATTTTGCTGCAGGACAACGAAATATCATTGCTCAGTAGGGATATTTTGCTACTGAGCAGCAAACCCATTGTAACGAAAATAGCAGTGTTTCTAGTAGCAAAAACAACCCGACATCTACCTACCCTTCTAGTTATATAAAAACATTGCTATTTTCATTGTTACACCCATCATCTGTTGTAGTGTTAGTTACCCTCAGAGTCTACTCCTATCATATCTTTAGTTGACCTTCTTAGATACCTAAACTCTAGTAGAGTCAAATCATAAGTAAGTGTATTAGCATTAGCCTTCTTGTAACTAAGCCACAAATCATAAATAAGTATATTGACATTAGTCTTGTAACTAAGCGACAAAAGTAGCTTAAGACTAGTTTTAAAATTTTAAAAAATGAAAGGCAGGTCAATTGGAAACTCCATGAAACTTCTTGTTAGTGCTTGCTTAGAATTCAAGAAAATCATAAAACAAGTGAAGTTATGATTTTGAAACTCACTAGAAATAGCATAAAATTGTTGTAATAACCTTAACATCAAGGAGACATGTTTAAAAGTTGTCTTTAGTTAGTGGTGGAAAGTACATGTCAATGGTTTAAATACATGTAGGTAAAAAAACGCATTTGTAGGGTGATTCAAATATTTCATAAAAAGTGTATAAATGATAACCATGGAAGTCAATTTTTTTAATAAATTTTTTCACAAAAAGTGCCTAAATGACCATGGAAGACAATTTTTATATATATATGTTTGGAACTTGCTTTCTATTTTCAACTAATTTAGACTAGTATCTATTTTGAACTAGTTGTTTTGAGACCAAGGAGAGACTAAGTCTTTGCTATAGTACTAGAAAGTTAGCTATGATATTCCTAATATGAGGTGGGTGAATGTAAATTCCAAATTCAAGGAACCTGTGCAACCCACACACGCACACATTTATTATCGTAATCATCCACCACTATTGGTCTTCTAGTTGAATGCATACAGGATATTGGTGTTCTATCTAGTAATAATGCATACAAGATATGTAAAGCTCACCTTGGGCCTTGACTCTTGAACCTCAAGGTTCAATACTTTATGGAATAAACACTTGGAATTGAAAACACAAAATGTGACGGCATGGGAAAATGTTAATTTCCTACTAGGCTTTGTTTTGTATTTGCATTGGTTACTTTATTTATTTTGGTAATGCAAAAGCTTGAAACTAGTGCACTAAGAGAATTGTTTGATGTCCTCATAAGAAAGGAGCGAACCCTCAGAAAACCAAAAACTCAACATGCAAAATGATATCCCACCAAATTATTTTTCTCAAACTTGGCAAGGTCATCTCTAGATGCAAATGATGTTTTGTTGTTTTCATTGAATTGCCTTATGCTTGATTTAGACCGAAAGGGTTTCTAATAATGTGTTTAAGAAGCTCCATAGTATTAAACATTCCAACATTGTGCATGGGGCACAAAATGCATGCAAAGTTTTACATATAAATATTGCAACTTTTGACTACACCACTTTGGAGAAAATCATGTACAAACAGTGATTTTGAGAAATTTGGATTCAATGGGATCAAAAGTATATAAAAGATGAAAACTTAACGAAAATGCGTTTCACCTCATTTTTTCATGTCTATAGTCGATTAAATGAAAAACATGAAAAGCTTTAGTTTAATTCATCTTCTAATATTGTAACACGAGAGAGAGAGAGAGAGAGAGAGAGAGAGAGAGAGAGAGCACAAAATGAGAAATGCATGTGCCTTAACAAATAAAGATTTATGTGGCACTTGCACATAGTGCTTCACACTGAACCTTGCATGTGTATGTTTTACACCTACTAAAGTCACTTTTTGAAATGCCATTGAGAGTTCTATATTTATACTCTTAATGGCATACATATGTATAGTGGTCGTAGATATCAAGGAGACAATATGCATGGAATGGAGTGAATCAGAAAGCTCATATTAGGGAGAAATCATCATGGACTAATACATGATTTAGGATAATCTCATACAATGGCCATGATGCCCAAGTGAGTTAACCTCCCATTAAGAGGATGGCTATCAAGCTTGCCATGAGCTCTAGACCATAAATGGCCATCTCCAAGAAAGGTGCAAGATTCCTCTCTCCAGCTTTCGAGGTGTACAGGTGTAAGAACCTCCCCTTCTGATCTTGTAATTATTCCCCTCTTTGAAATAAAAGAAAGATTTTGTTTTGCCCTGTTTTGATCTAGAGAGAGAAAATGTCTAGAGAGAGATAATCCAAAATTGAGATATTTCTGGATATAAAAATCCTCCTAGTGTCTAAAATGGTTTCCCCTAAACAGAAATTCAAAAAGAACTTTCCAGTGTGCATTTGGAATTAATTGAAAATAAGTATAAAGGACCTTAGCCTAAGAGTCTAGATTTTCAGAAATTTTTGATTAAAAGAAAAACCCCCAAAAATGAGTAAATAATCACATAAGATGAAGAGTTGACTAAGGAGGACAAGGTTTATTAGTAAAAAACTATGAGTATTACTAAAAAAATGAGATATTTTGGGTATAATGATTCAATTTTGACACCTTGGTAAGGAGAAGGGAGCTCTTCAAGGAGGCGCCTATTTCACATGTTGT
Organism: Cibotium barometz; assembly: GCF_041138505.1. Lineage (NCBI taxonomy): Eukaryota > Viridiplantae > Streptophyta > Polypodiopsida > Cyatheales > Cibotiaceae > Cibotium > Cibotium barometz. The sequence continues at coordinate 7,593,422 of NC_141057.1, read as the reverse complement.
GGAGTTTTAAACTCAAAAATATTGTGATATTTTTATCTCTCCTCTCTCCTAGATCAAACCAAATCAAAAGGGAGCCAACAAATCTTGTCCAAATTCAGCCAAACTGAACCTGAAAAATTCTAGAAACTAGTTGGACTTGGTTAGAGGTCCTTTGTAAAAAAATATGAGAGTTGGACTTGGTTAGAGGCCTCCCTCACCTATAAATAAATCCTTAGCCCTTTGTAAAAAAATATGAGAGCTATACCATGCCAATATTATACTGAAATAATGATATTTTCTATTATCCTCTAAAAATCCTCTACAAATTGATGAGATAAGGTGAAAAGATGCGATAAGATGTGTATGGGATGTAATAGGATATAAAACAGGATGCGATAGGATGAGAATGGATGTGATAAGATGTGTATGGGATGTGATAGAATGTGAATGGATGTGATAAGATGTGTATGGGATGTGATATGATGTGATAAGATGAAAATAGGATGTGATGTAATGAGAATGAATGTGGATGTGTATGTGGAAGAATGGATGTGGAGGAATGTATGTGGATGTGTATGTGGAAGAATGGATGTGGATGTGTATGTAGAAGAATGAATGTGGATGTGTATGTGGAATAATGGCTGTGGATGTGTATGTGGAAGAGTAAATGTGGATGTGTATGTGGAAGAATGAATGTGGATGTGTATGTGTGGAAGAATGGATGTGGAAGAATGAATGCGGATGTGTATGTGGAAGAACTGGTTGATTGACCTTGCTAGCCCTCAATGGATGAGTCCATGGCTCTTTTATATGGAGCTATTGGTTCATTTTGCTGATCTTCAACAACGGAGATTTCATCTTGATTTTTATAAATGATTATATTGTCGGGTACTATGAGCTAGGAACTATCAAAAAGGCCCCGAAGGGACAGGCGGTGAGCATTCTGGTTGCCAATGATGCCATAGGTACATCGATGAAGGAATGATTGGAAATTAGGATTCAACTGGATATTTTGGAGGATTATGATCAGTGACACTATGGTTTCATTAAATGATTGTTTTAAAGATAACTGAATCTGTGAAAAAAGGCAATTTCATATTAGGTGTGTAAGTTATTAAAAGACTAAGGTTATGTAGAAGGGGAAGAGAAGGGTGTGTGTGTGAAGGGACTTAAGGTCCACTAGCTCACCTATTTAAAGGTGAAGCTAGGAGGCATTTTGTATTGAGCAAGGCTTAGTTGTATTCATAAATAACTCAATAAGAAAGATATTGTTCTTGTATTTTGTGAGTCTCTCTCCTCCACACACTTGATCTATCATGAGCACCACGTTTTTCTCAACATGGTATCTAGAGCTTTGGTTGAGTAGGTCACATTTGTGGTGTATAATAGGTCAAAAATCTTCAATTTCTTTTATCTTCTCCTTGTGGACCTCAACCCTCTGCTCGTGGAGGAGCTCTAGTAGCTTGTGGAGACCATAACTCGCCAAGCTCTCAACATGGGAAGTGAAGTAGACTCGTAGGCGCACACATTCGTACCATCAATTGTTGGATTCATCTACTTCTCGCCGCGACATTGCCGCCTGTGCAGCCTGGCACAGTTTTCTGCAACGTAGCTGGCCGTACAGCTATACGCTGCCTATATTATAGGCTATGGGAGTTAAGGGCTTTTGAAGCCCAATGTGTCTAGGAGCTACACCTCCAATTTCGTCTCCAATGGTTGCTCCATTCACCGGCTACAACAGAAAAACCAGGGCTGCCTCCTTCAAAGTTCTTGAAGCTCTCCATTAAAGCTTCAAATTTGTTTTTTTTCTTGCTCTAATCCTCCCCTCTTTTCTCTAATCACCCAAGTGATGTTGTGAGAGCTTGTTGCTGATCGTTCTCTTGATTTTGAAGCGGTGGCCAACCACATGAGGCATTCATAAGTCTCATTCATTACGTCATCAAGCTTCCTCATCATCATCCTCAAGCTCTCAAAGCTCTTCAAAGTGTGCTTATGAGCACTAATAGTGTTGATTAACACTAATGAAGCTTCTAATCCAGCAAAGGAGAGTTATTCCAAAGTGTTTTTAAACACTAAGAGTGTTATTAAACACTAATGGTGATCTTAATCACCACTACAAGTGTCATTAAATGCTAAAAATATGCTCTTAAGCACTAATCGTATTTTTTAAACACTAATGGTGATCTTAATCATCAAACAAAGTGTTGCTTAACACTAATGTGGTCTTAACCATCAAAGGAGGAGGTCTTTAACACTAAGGAGGCTCTTCTTCATCAACATTGGAGGCCGGGCACACACCATAAGTGCCACATTACAAGTCTTCATCGACCCGCTTCTATGCTTACCTTGGCAATCTTCCAAGGAGAAATGGTGCAACCATATGCCATTTTCTCCATCCCATAAGCCAAAGAGGTTGAAGATTTCTGGTTTTTTCATCAACAAACTCAGTTTTTGAGTGGTTTATAGTTGGGCACATGTACACTAAGTGTTCATCTTCAATGTTGTGTATCACCCTTCAGGCTCTTGTTTGTAAGAGGCATAGGCATGTCATAAGCCATATGCTCTCATTTCCCAAGCCCAAGGCATGTTATTCCGCTGCATATTCAACATTTTCATCCTCTAAGATGAGTTGTAAGGTTGAGCATAGCATCACTAAGTGCTCTACTTTGCTGTTTGTCATGATTTTAAACATCTCTTGGCATTGTCTTTGTAAGAAGCATAGGCAACATTATGAGCCATTCCCTCTCCTTCTTGAGCTAAGGATGATGTACCTTATTGGTTTGAGCATTTACCTAAACCACTTACTCACTTTCATTAAGCTTGTATCTTCAAACCCTAATGGATATCATGTAACCAACATGCACAAAAGCTTTTGTTGTAATTGTGGAGTAGACACTGCCCTTGACCAATCCATAAGGAAAGTGGCAAGACCCTCCCTTTCCCTTTCCCATATAAATCTACCTCATAACTATTACTCTAAGAAGGAAGCCCCTCATTGCCCATGGAGGAGGTATGGTATTCAAGGAAGCATCAAGCATGTTTTAGGAACATCTATAAGCAAACCTTTAAGCAAGGGTGGCAGCCTTGTTTTGATCATTGTGTGAGAATGGTCAAGGTGGAAAGCATGTGGAATCAATGGCATGTATGTCTAAAGCATGTCGACTACAAGAGGTCAAGCAAGCACAAAGAGTGGGGTGCACCATCATTAAGGTGTACATCTTCATCGACATCAAATAAATACTTAGATGGCATCATTGTATTAGCCTCTAAGGCTCTAGGAACATAGTTGTAAATCCTGGAAAACCACACCACCATGACATCCTTGTACGCCTAATGTTATAAATGCAACCTATGTCCAATACCACCTATTCCAATTCTTTCATAGTTGGTACTGAGGGAGGGTATTAAAAGACTAAGGTTATGTAGAAGGGGAAGAGAAGGGTGTGTGTGTGTGAAGGGACTTAAGGTCCACTAGCTCACCTATTTAAAGGTGAAGATAGGAGGCATTTTGTATTGAGCAAGGCCTAGTTATATTCATAAACAACTTAATAAGCAAGATATTGTTCTTGTATTTTGTGTCTCTCTCCTCCACACACTTGATCTATCATGAGCACCACGTTTTTTCAACATAAGTGGTGTGACTGGAGTTAAATTTGCATGAATATCAGGCTAGGGGGCCTGGGAACTCTTTTCCCTGGTACTCGGGACAAAACCTAACCAAATTCCTAATTGGATCCCATCACTACAGTGGTTGGGCAGCTGGCTAACCCATGGGACTAGGCTAGATTGATGGATCTGTAAAATGAGACTCAAATCTGTTATAGTACGATAGATGAAGTAAATCCCGGATAGTAATTGTTCTCTGGAAAAAGAATCAACGGTTGTGCCTCTCTCGATGGGGAAAAAAGCATTGGTTTCTATGATCAAAGTGCAAGTTTCTTCCTTGATCTGACCAAGAGACTCACAGGTTTGGTCGGATCAATTTGGTCAATAAATGACCCTGACTACGTTGGAGTAAAAATATCCTGGAGGAATCACTCGTGCTTTCTGGGTGAGGGAAGTTTTTCTAGGTTTGATTTTTGAAGAACGGAGGGATTAGTCTCTTGTCCGGATATCCGTGGGTGAGGCCCCCAGTGAGGGATCCTGCCCCGCACAAGGAGTGCTACTTCCGTTGCTAGCCCCGAATCCGTTGCGCGGAGGGGGCACAGATCTTTCAAAAGGAGCCAAGGTGTCAAAAGGTTTCGAAAGGTAGAAGTGTAAAAAGTACCATGATAGTCCATGAGCCCCCCTTTTATACGTGAGCCCATGACCAAGGTTGTAATCCTAAACTAAAGGTGTTGCTTCATTACAATACACAAGTTTTAAATGTGTGAGTCCATACTTTCTAAAATAGTTTTTCATACATCGCAATACCACATAAGTGTTTTCTTAAATGAATACATCAAAGGAATAATATGGTCTATTAATGAAAAACATGTGACATTTTTTAGAGAATATTATATATATATATATATACAAAAGATATTTTAGAACATCCTTTTCTAAGGAAATCTTTTAAGAAATGCCAAATTAAAATATTTGATATTTTTAAAAGGTTTTCTTTAAAAAATAGGGATATTTAAAGAGAATTTGGAAAAATCTTTACTCAAGAGAAAAGGTTTTTTCAAAATGACACAAAAATATGACTTTAAAAAGGAGAACATTAATAGCCTCAGAGAGGTGGCACAAAATTTGGGATATGAGTACTCATAGTCTACTCATAAAACAAAATAAAATGCATACTTTCAGAATTCTAAAAATGATTAGAGATTCAACTTGTTAAATGATCATGGTCATAAAATAAAAAAATCTATGCTTGATGTAAGATTCCTCCCCCAACCCTTTTTTGATGTCTAGCATATTCCCCTGTAATCAATCCCTCTTCAGAAATATAAAGACCTTGTTTCTAACTGTTTTAGCCTAGAGAGAGAAAATTATTCTAGAGAGAGAATATTCAGATTATGAATATTTTTGGATAGAAAAATAACTCATCTTATTAAAATAAGTTCCCCTGAAACAGAAATTCAAAAAGAATTTTCCAATGTGCAATTGGAATTAATTGGAAATAGGTATAAAGAACCTTAGTCTAAGGGTCTAGATTTTCAGAAATTTTTAGATTATGGTCCAATTAAGGTTCCTATGGACCAATAGCATCAATCCATGTGTAGGGAGGAGATAAATCCAATTTGTAAAAGAAGATACCCAAAAATGAGTAAATGCTCACATAAGATGAAGAGTTGAAAATGTACAAGGTTTATTAGTAAAAAAACTATGAGCAATAGAATTTTGACACATATGTAAGGAAGGAGAGTTCTTTAAAGAAGGTGCATATTTCACATAAGATGAAGAGTTGAAAATGTACAAGGTTTAGTAGTAAAAAACTATGAGCAATAAAATTTTGACACATATGTAAGGAAGGAGAGTTCTTTAAAGAAGATGCATATTTCACATAAGATGAAGAGTTGAAAATGTACAAGGTTTATTAGTAAAAAACTATGAGCAATAAAATTTTGACACCTATGTAAGGAAGGAGAGTTATTTAAAGAAGGTGCATATTTCACATAAGATGAAGAGTTGAAAATGTACAAGGTTTATTAGTAAAAAAACTATGAGCAATAGAATTTTGACACATATGTAAGGAAGGGGAGTTCTTTAAAGGAGGTGCATATTTCACATGCTTGAATGAGTTTTAAACTCAAAAATAATGTGATATTTTTATCTCTCATATCTCTTGAACCAAACCAAATCAAAATGGAACCAAATCGAATCAAAAAGTAACCAAACTAGGTCCAAATCTAGTCCAAATTCAACCAAACTGACTTGGAAAATTCTAGAATCAGTTTGTTTGGTTAGGAGCTCAATGTTTCCTATAAATAGAAGCCTTCCGTTGTTGAAAAATATATAGTGTCTTATGCTTTGTTACTCTACTCCACCTAAGCCAAGAACTGTGAATTCTTTAATAATTCACTAGTTTTTGACACTTCTCTCTTTCTTCAATCCCCATTGGTGGCTCCATCAACATACTAAACTAATTGATTGGTTGGGGGCCTCTACCGTGAACAAAGAATCAAGCAAATTATAAGATAAGTATAGTGAATTTTAAACTTTTCTATAATTTCTCAATGATTCTCTCTCCTCAACCCCTCTCAAGCTTGAGAAGCTTAATTGATATGGTTTTTGAAATGCTATTGAAGTTAATTAATTAATGATAGTAAAGAATTACATAAAATTCTATTTTTTATTTAATTCTAATGGTTTTTCTCTCTCTCTCTCACTTAAGAAATGGTCATACTCATGACCCTTTTCAATCCAAATGAAGCTTTTCATAAGGCTTTTCCTTAATCCAAGATTAAGCTATGCTTGAGGCCAAATTAATGGCTTTTTTCTATGCTTTTAGTTTATGTATATTGATGATTCAATCCATTATGGATTGATGATCCAATTAGAGACCATTCTAATTATTTTCTTAATGATCCAATCAGAGACCATTATGGATTGATGATCCAATTAGAGACCATTCTAATTATTTTCTTAACACTAGTTTGGTACCAAAACAGGACACTTGAGTGTCCTTTTTTGGGGGTTGCGAAAAAAAATCAAACTCCTAATGTAGGCTTTAAAAACCAAAATGCTTCATTCGGCATGTAGAACATAACCCTATGCTTATGTAAAAAATGCTAAACATATAAAATGCCTTTTTATTTGGAAGTACATAAGCAACAAAGTAGCATATGTCTTGAAAATGAACATTTTTCAGGATTTTTCAGGATTTTTCCAAATATGCAAGCATCATTCTCTCAAAAAAAAATCCAATGATATCAATATCATTTTTCCCAAGATATTTTGATAGCATACATCAGTCCAAGGAGGTAAAATTTCACCAAAAAAATCATTTTCCTTTCCTAGAATTTTTTTCAAAAAAGTTGTATAAAATCAGCAAAAGTAACGCGTATTATCAAAACTCAATCACACCACTAAAAAAAATTGTAGCCCTATCAATGAGAATGTTGATTATTGGTTTTCATGCTTGAGATGAGATAAATAAGCCATAATTTGATGTGTATGACACTAACTTAGCCTCCACTTAAGTAGGTTCTTATCGCCTAGTTCTAAAAAAACTGTAAAAAACAAAAATACAAAATTTGATCATCTTTTTTCAAAAACTAATCATAACTATGCTTGCACAAGTAGTCTACACCTATAGTTACAACAAATAATGCACTTACACAGCTTTCCCCTTTGATGAAAATCAAAATTAGGCTCATAATTAGACATTTTATGTATTAAAAACAGGTTGCGCAAAAGGCCATGTATGAGAAGAGGCCCAAAAAGTGGCTCTAAAGTTTTGGAAAATTCAAAACAAAGTAGTATTTACCCTATATAACATGGGTGCACCTCAAGTTTTACATTATTAGCTTGCATATGGAAGGAGAAAAATTCATGCTCCACCTGTATAAAAAACATCATTTCAATATTAGCGAGTCAAAAATTTATCCAATAATTATCGTTTGATGATTCCAAGATTTAGTTTACATCATGGGCTTTCCATCAAGCCAAGTTTCATGATCAAACTATGTCCCTTCTAAAAGTTATGTACAAATTACTACTATTTTGAAAACAGCAAAAATCATGCGTTTTATCAGCATGCGTCTAAGAAAATTAAAATATTGCCTTGCAAAAGCTAAGAAAAGTGAAATTTAAAAAATCTCAAATTTTTTTTGGGTCTTGAGGAACATTTGTGGATGTTAAGCATTTCAAAACTCTTAATAGATTGCCCACAAAAATTCAAGAAAAATGCTAACTTTCAGGACACTTTAGTGTCCTCGGGACACTTTAGTGTCCAATTACAGAACTAGTGTTAATGATCCAATTAGAGACCATTATGGATTGATGATCCAATTAGAGACCATTCTAATTATTTCCTTAATGATAAGCCTTATCCCTTAGAAAAAATTTTTTTGAGATTTATCAGTCATAGTAGCGGAGCTATGGCAAAATTTTTTATAGAAATTACGCATAAAATAATTCAAAGCTTAAAAAGAGGACTTCCTACCACATTCTAGGAACTATCATCCTAGATTAATTAAAAGAATATTATTATGCATGGAGATATGGATGTTTGCATGTAGATGTACAGGTATGGATGTGAGTGTGAATGTGGAGGTGGATGTATGCATGGAGATGTGGATGTATGCATGTAGAAATAGATGTGTAGATGAGGATGTAAATGGAGATGTGGATGGATGCATGTAGATGTAGATGTATAGATGTAGATGTGAATGGAGATGTGGATGTATACATGTAGATGTAGATGTATAGATGTAGATGTGGATGTGGAGGTGGATGGATGCATGTAGATGTAGATGTAGATGTATAGATGTAGATGGGAATGGAGATATGGATGTATGCATGTAGATGTAGATGTATAGATGTAGATGTGGATCTGGAGGTGGATGGATGCATGTAGATGTAGATGTATAAATGTAGATGTGAATGGAGATGTGGATGGATGCATGTAGATGTAGATGTATAGATGTAGATGTGAATGGAGATGTGGATGTATACATGTAGATGTAGATGTATAGATGTAGATGTGGATGTGGAGGTGGATGGATGCATGTAGATGTAGATGTATAGATGTAGATGTGAATGGAGATGTGGATGTATACATGTAGATGTAGATGTATAGATGTAGATGTGGATGTGGAGGTGGATGGATGCATGTAGATGTAGATGTATAGATGTAGATGGGAATGGAGATATGGATGTATGCATGTAGATGTAGATGTATAGATGTAGATGTGGATGTGGAGGTGGATGGATGCATGTAGATGTAGATGTATAGATGTAGATGTGAATGGAGATGTGGATGTATGCATGTAGATGTAGGTGTATAGATGTAGATGTGGATGTAAAGGTGGATGTATGCATGTAGATGTAGATGTATAGATGTGGATGTGAATGTGGAGGTGGATGTATGCATGTAGATGTAGATGTATGGAGGTGAATGTGAATGTGGATGTGGAGGTATGCATAGAGATGTAGATGTATGCATGTAGATGTGAATGTACGCATATAGATGTGGATGTATGGATGTGAATATACGATATGTGATGTGAAGGAATCTGAAGTGATGAGATGGAAATGATGTGATGGGATGAGTATACATATAAATGGAATATGGAATAAGTAATGTAGATTGATGAGGGATAATGTGGAAAAATGAAAGTTAAAATAGAAATTGTATTGTAAACTGTTTGTAAATGCTGTTTGTAAATGCTGTTTGTAAATGATTGTTTTATGTCAAGAATGCTGGGGGGAGCATTTTGACCATCTTGTGATTAAGGTCGTGATGATAAAGTTGCAACTGCTGACGGAGAGTCAATGAAGGACGTCTCGCGTAGCAAGGTCGGCCGAGGTCTTGACCAGCCTCGGTGCGATTAAAATGGTGAGCTTCCGGTACGGTGGATGAGGGGCCAAGGAAGCGGCCTATGAGTGAAGCGCTAGGTCACCTGCGAAGGATCCTAGAGGGTGCTGACCATACGGTGCTCGGGCTCTGGGTCGCCTAGGATACCCACGCGTGCGTCGAGGAAGATATTGGAACAAGAGGAGGAGTTGTTTTCTGAAATCGGGCATGGATCTGGTTGATTGAACTTGCTGGTCTTCAATGGATGAGTCCATGGCTCTTTATATGGATCTGTTGGTTGATCTTGCTGATCTTCAACGAGAGTCCATCTTGATAAGTGATTATATTACCGAGTATTATGGGCTAGGAACTATCGAAACGGCCCCTGAGCGTTCTAGTTGCCAATGATGCCATAGATACTCTAATGAAGGAATGATGGAAAAATTAAGAATCAACTGGATAAATTGGAAGATGGTGATCAGTGATACTATGGTTTTATTAAAGGATTGTTTTAAACTAGTTGAATCTGTGAAAAGGCAATTTCATATTGGGTGTGTGAGTGGTGTGACTAGTTTTATTTTGCATGAACATCCGGCTAGGGGGCCTTGGAACTCTTTTCCTTGGTACCCGGGACAAAACCTAACCAAATTCTTAATTGGATCCCATCACTACAGTGGTTTGGGCGGTTGGCTAACCCATGGGATCGGATGGGGTTAGGCTGGACTGATGGATCCGTAAATCGAGACTCAAACTTTTGTTTTTACGATAGATAAAATAAATCTCGGACAGTAACTGTTCTATGGATAGGAATCAACGGCTGTGCCTCTTGAATGGGGAAAAAAGCGTTGATCCCAATGATCCAAGTGCAAGTTTCTCCCTTGATTTGACCAAGTATCTTATAGATGTAATTGGATCAGCTCGATCAGAAATGATCTTGACTATGTTAGAGTAAAAAGTTATCCTGGTGGAATCACCCGTGCTTTCCGGTAAAAGAAGTTTTTCCGGGTTCGGTTTTGGAACAACCGACGGATTAGTCTCTTATCCGGATATCCGTGGGTGAGGCCCCGAATGTGGGACCCCTGTCCCGCGCGAGAAGTGCTACTTCCGCTACTAGTATCCCGAATCTGTTGCTCGGTGGGAACAGGGATCTTACACTTGAGAAAAAGGTCTATAGTTACAAGCCATGGACAAAAAGTATACTATCACAATTGAATGTAAGTACTCTTCATCCATGTTTACATGATCACTATCTTGAACATGATGCATCACTTGCATCGTACGATGATGTGGATCAATGAAGCATCTTTCTTTGATCTAGACATAATATCATTGTATTTTATCACATTGAACACCAAAATTTCTCAAGCATAGAGTCTACCACATTGTATGTACTTTTGGTTGCACCTAAAGAAAATTGTACTTTAGTCACCTCCGGAGTCTTCTTTTGTCATATCTTTCATTGACTTTCTTAGATACCTAAATTCTACTAAAGTCAAATTATAAATAATTTTATTAACATTATACTTGTAACTAAGGCACAAATCATAAATAAGTATGTTAACATTAGCCTTGTAACTAAGCCATAAAAGTGGCTCAAGACTAGTTTTAAAATTTTAAGAAAATGAAAGGCAAATCAACTTGAAACTCCATGAAACTTCTTGTGAATGATTACTTATAATGCAAGAAGTTTATAAACCAAGTAAAGTTATGATTTTTAAACTCACAAGAAAAAACACAAAATTGTTGTAATAGCATTAACTTCAAGAAGACATGTTTTAAAAGTTGTGTCTTTAAGTTAGTGGAAAGTACATGCCCTAAATACATGTGGGGGAAAAATATACATTTTTATGTGATTCAAAAATTTCCTAAAAAGTGTATAAATGACAACCATGGAATTCAATGTTTTTTAATAACTTTTTTACAAAAAGTGCCTAAATAACCTTGGAAGAAAATGTTTTCAAAAAAAGTTTTAGAACTTGCTATCTATTTTCAACTAGTAGAGACTAGTATTTACCTAATAGGAAACTTTTTCAAATAATATGCTGAAAAAAATGATTTTTTTATAAAAGTATCAAAAAATAACAAAAGAGTATTTTTCTTTACAAGACAAGTGTTGACCTCACACTAAGAAATAGAGTAATTATGCTAGAAGTATTCTTTCTCTTTTCCTTTTTTACTTTTCCTTAATTCAAAATTATTTCACCATGAACGAGTTGTAATGCTTTGTTGTGAATAACAAACTATGATGGCTAATATTTTAATTTAATTTTTTGCATGTGTTATCCCTATTTATTTGCTAATCCAGAAGTTTTATTCCTAGACCATAGTCCTCTATTGAGATTTATCCTCCTTAGTAATATCTTGGGTATCTCCACTCTATATTTAGAGTAGTTGTTTTCTTGTTACTCTGGATCTTCTAAATGCCACATATGTTTTTAGTATAATATCTTTCGCTCTTGGAAAAGCAATTTGAGCATGATGTCCACAACAAATAAGGTTTTAAAGATCCTAATCATGTCCTGGCAAGAATGTCCACTTGGTAATAAATAACTCATTTGACCATATATCGTACTCTCATCAGAATAGCCACCCTCACCAACAATAATACCCTTTCCCTCTACCTACCTACTTCAATTTAACATCTTTTTATCCAAACCAATCCTTACCCCCCATCTTCTCTACCATCCTTGCCCACATGAATACCTCACCAATAATAACTCATCCTCACCACCCTCTTCTTTATGGCCAATCTATTTCTTTCTTGGGGATCCTTATTGGACACCCCACCCTCCTTTCCTCCATCAAATCTCACCCATTCATGTCCAACATGACCATGTAGTGCCACTTGTTTTTTATCCCTACCCTTTTCACGGAGGAAGGCCACTTCTTCAAACTCACAACACCCCTCGGTCGTAACTACCCTATCAATGAAGACTTCACTCACTTTGCCTTGTTAGCCATGAAGATCCTTGTTATCTGAGGAGTGAAGTCAACTTACAATGCTAGGTTGACTATAAAAAATATTCTACACCTGTCTCAAGTAGGTGACCAAGTTAACAGAGGAGATGCCAATATTTAAACCATTCATGTGGCCTGCTCACAAGACTTCTCCATCTACAAGGAATAGGAAGCTTAGGCCTCTTTTAGAAGCCACAAACGTTCACATGAAGAAGGATCTTGAAGACGACTCAATTGATGACCAGCACGTTGGGTGAAAGTCTTCAAGAGATGAAGATTCACAATGTGACACAATAGACTCTTTTGGCAATATGGGTAATAGAGAAGATCCAAAGGAGAAGGATCCAAAGATGAGCCCAATAATTGCACTTGTATACTGGATTTCAAATGTTGCGACCCAAGTGCACTAAGGTCTCTCTAAAATGTTGCGACCCAAGTGTGCCAAGGTCTAGATATGCACCTAAATGAGCTTAAATTTTCCAAAAAATGAGCACCTAAACTCTCCAAAATGTGTGCTATACTAGCAGCGAGATGCATTATTTATAGCACCATAATTACACAATGTTCAAGAGTGCATGGGATACTCCACTTCACAAATACTCCTCTTATGAATAAGAATCCCTAAATGACTAGCATAAAAAGCTTTGATTTTTTCCCAAATTTATATATGAAAAAAATACCCAAATATGTTTACCTCAAACTCCACCACTGTGACAAGATGTTGAATTGTGTAAGTTGGTATGGTATGACCCTTCTCTGATAAATGGATGGTGTCATTAATGAAGGCTCAAAAGCAAGATGTCAAAAATATGAGTGCTAGTTTACTGGTGTGATCTTATGCTACTCAAGTGAAGCTGGCAGATGAGGTGATGATCTCATAGAGCTAGGTGGAATAGGGTGATTAATGGTAGAACAACCAGGTGGTGTCATTAATGAAGGCTCAAAAGCAAGATGTCAAAAATATGAGTGCTAGTTTACTGGTGTGATCTTATGCTACTCAAGTGAAGATGGCAGATGAGGTGATGATCTCATAGAGCTAGGTGGAATAGGGTGATTAATGGTAGAACAACCAGGTCATAGGGTGGTCTCTATAGGGTATTGATAAGGATTTGATAACAATGTTAGTAGGGGAAGTGCTCGTCCAATGGAAAGAGTAAGAGTAAGGAGAATAATTGAGAGTGGGTAAGGAGCATAATTGATGTTGACCAGCATAATTGAGAGTGAGTGTAAGGGGCATAATTGAGAGTGAGTAAGGAGCATAATTGGTGTTGACCACCAACAAGATAATTAGCACATTAATAGAGGATTAACAAGGGGATATCACAAGCGAGTCATTGGAAACTATACTTGTATTATGATATTGGTCCTTTTTATAGGAGATATCTCCCTTTACAAGTTGTGTACATTAGGACCTCAATGGAAGGCTTCTTGGGCCCTTTTATTTGGCAGTTTAAGGGAGTCAAACCTTTTCTCTTAAGAAGAAACGTTTTCTAATTAGAAGCTTCAAAACAGCTACTTTATTCGAATTTGAATTTTGGGGGAAAAATGGAATTTAAAATCTAGCGGATAAAACCATATCATGTAACATATCTATGGAAAGCTCTTGATGCGTAGATCACGGATCTGTAATCTCCGCTCAAATCGGAGCTTGTATGTAGAAGTTATGGAGGTCCGAAAATTGTAAAATTGCCCCCTCCCCCCTTTTGGGGAAAAAGTGCACCCTTTTCAACCACTCTTACACCTCTCTTAAAAACCCAACATTTCAGTCCACATGGCAACCCCCCATTTGGCTATTCCTTAATCACCTTGATTAGGCTTGGGCAAATTAAAGGGCCCAAGAAGACCCCATTCACTTCCTAATGCATATATGTGTTGCCACCACACATGCCACATGATGTCAAGGCATGGTTCTAAGTGTTCCTAAGAGGTGTCACCTTTACACATCATTTCTTATACAATATCCTTCTAAGGGGTTTTTCCCACATATAAATGAACCTACACACCATAGCAATTGTTCACATGTCACACTAGAACCCCTTTATTTAAGCCCTAGTTCACACACAAACAAGTGCTATTTGTGAATGAGCCTGTACACACTATAGCAATTGTTCACACACACTAGAAACCCTTTATTTAAGCCCTAGTTCACGCACAAGTTCTATTTACACAACCACCTAGCAAATTTTTATTTACTAATCCATTACAAATTTTCACTACTCTGAGGATATTCCCAACAAGAGGACTCTCTATAAAATGAGTACCGACAGGAGTTAGGAGTACCTACTACTATTCATTATGCAAGAAAGGCTTGGTTACATGAATTATTAGTGTGAATACTATGAAAGCTCATAATATTAAACTCTAATATTTATATGCATGCCATCTCTCTCTCTGATTCCTTTCAACACTAAAATCCTTTCTAGTGTAAAAGTCCTCTTCTTTTCTATGAACTACTAGTTTTTCCATCTTTTCTCATCCGTTTTTACAAAAGATTGTTACAATGAAAGATTTTTGACTCATGATAAATGTTTTACAGAAGATGAGTCAACCATTGGCGAGATGAAATGTAAGGGGTTGTTCACATGCAAACACCAATGTTCACCTGCAAACACCAATCCTCATACTTGGAGGCATGTTGGAGATAAATTTTGATTGACCCTTGAGTTGGAAAGAATGCTAGGGGTTGTATGTGGTGTAATATGGGTATAAAAATGCTTGATCTAAGGTCTCATCTTAATGGTTATGATTTGTTTAGGTCTGTACAAAGAAAGAGGTACCATGTGTAAGATTCCTCCCTCCAGCTTTTGAGGTGTAAAGGTGTAAGAACCTCCCCTTCTGTTCTGGAAATTATTCCCCTTTCTGAAATAGAACAAAGATTTTGTTTTACCCTGTTTTGGCCTAGAGAGAGAAAATGTCTAGAGAGACAATCCAAAATTGAGATATCTTTGGATATAAAGATCCTCCTAGTGTCTAAAATGGATTCCCTTGAAACAGAAGTTCAGAATGAACTTTCCAAGGTGCATTAAGAATTAATTAAAAATGTGTATAAGGGACCTTAGCCTAAGGGTCTACATTTTAAAAAAAAATTGGAGTATGGTCCAATCAAGATTCCAATGGGCCAATTGGATTAATCTAAGTGTTGGGATAAGATAAGTCCAAAATAATAATAATAAATACCCAAAAATGAGAAAATTCTCACATAGGATGAAGAGTTGACTGAGTACAAGGTTTATTAGTTAAAAATTATGAGATATTTTAGAATAATGATGCATTTTTGACACCTTGGTAAGGAAGGGGGACTCTTGAGGTAGGTGAACCTCTTTCACATGTGTGGAAGGGTTTTTAATTCAAAAAAAATTGTGATATTTTTATCTCTCCTCTCTCTTGGATCAAACCAAATCAAAAAGGGAGCCAAACTGATCCAAATTGAGTCAAACTGAACCTTGAAAATTCTAGAACCCAGTTGGACTTGGTTAGTGACATCCCTCACCTATAAATAGACCCTTAGTCATTTGTAATTGAATATTGGAGCTCTACTATGCTAGTATTATATTAAAATAATCATATTTTCTATTATCCCTCCTTAAATTCTCCTCTCTCTTGGGAGCTTGGAGATCTCTCTCTCTACAACAACTCTTGAAGTTTCTCTTCTCCTCTTGGTGGACTAATTGATTGGTTGGGGACTTCATTGCTAATAGAGAATCAAGCCAAACTTCATTGCTAATAGAGAATCAAACCAAACTTGGAGGTAAAATTATTTTTTATGGTTTTTTCCAATTTATCTCAATGACTTTCTTCTTCTCAACCCCTCTCAAGCTTGAGAAGCTTTCTAAATAATTATTTTAATTCAAATCAAGATTTTCCTTAAAGTCTTAATGCTTAATTAAGAGAAAGTTAATCTTTATGCTTATTTATAATGCTTTCTTTAAATCTTATGTTATTAGTCTTGATCCTCTACTAGACTAACTACTATTGATGCCCTTAAAAGGATTTGAACTCATTTGAACTCTAAGGCACCAGATCTGGCCTCCCCGTACACACAAAATAGGGAATTAATCT
This sequence comes from Cibotium barometz, assembly GCF_041138505.1. NCBI lineage: Eukaryota > Viridiplantae > Streptophyta > Polypodiopsida > Cyatheales > Cibotiaceae > Cibotium > Cibotium barometz. Next base: position 7,576,981 of record NC_141057.1, on the reverse strand, counting down.
CACTAATTATAGTACTATTCACACTAATTTTTGGTGCAATTGATCGTTCAAACTTACCATTGGGTATTTGATATAGATCTCTAACACTTTAGATTGTAACTTGAAGTTGTTTTGATATCCCAACCATCCAGTACAAGACCAACTATCCTTGGCTTTATGTAATTTTTGGTGTATTCATGCTTGTAAACACTACTACATGTTAGCCTAATACCAGGGCTTGTACCGGCGCTATTTAACGGGATCTAAAAAAGCCTCGTCATCGGTATAAGCGCCGGTATAAGTGCCGGAACCACAGCGTCGGTATAAGTGTCGGGTAACAATACCGGCGCCTATACCAGTGCATATACCGACGCTCATCGGGGGTAATACCGACGCATAAACCGGCGTCTATACCGGTGCATATACCGTGTTATATACCGGGGTGGATACCGACTTTAATACCGGTAGAAATACCACTGTATATACCGACGTCGGTACCGGGGCATATACCGACACTGTAGGCAGAATTTTTTTTTTGGGCAGAATAGTGCTGCCTGGCTGTTGCCTAGCTGCCTGCAATGAGCAGGATCAACAACAGCAAACAGACAGCACCATTCTGTCTACAATAGAGCACAAAAACAACCGTGCTCGTTTGCATATTTTCCTGATCGACAAACAAGAAATTAAATTAAACATTAATACTCAAGAATGTTTTGATCATATTTCATTAGTTTGAAGGTCATCTTACATCATGGTAATGCCTCCCAATTGACGGTCTCTCCTTCTTCTTCAAGCATCTCAAACAAGGCCACAAGGCCATGTTTGTGAGCGTACTTCTCCTCTCGCCTACTTGGTGGGCGATTCATGGCCAACTCCTGCACACACGATTAACAATTATAACTTTTAGAAATCAACATTTAGCCCACATACATACATTTAAATAAATAAAATTGCTACAAACACTTACGAATTCATGGCGCATGGTTTCGTAACCACCACTCCCGAGATGAGAAGCCCCTACTGTTTGGAGTCTTGCCCTTGCCGCCTCGCTTTGTTGTTGAAACCTGTCTGGTGTCTCGGTGAGCTCTTGAGCAATGGCTGCCCACTCCCTGTCATCTAGCCAAACAGGTTTCTCCTTCCCCTCTCTAAATGCGTCCCTCGCCTCTGACCTACGATGCCCCATCAAAATGCGAGCTGTATACTGTATCCACTCATTAGAGACGACATTCATAGGGTCAGATGGCTGGAACTCTTGCTTTATCTTTGTGTTTATATAATTTTTCTTCCCCTTGTCTTGCTGATCCCATTTAGTCATGACAGAGTCATGAAACTGTATAGTGCACAATTGACGAATGCGTGTCTTCATAGGTGTACATGGAACAGCCAGAAGGATATGTACATCCAGAATATCCTACTTTTGTTTGCAGGTTAAAGAAAGCAATATATGGTTTGAAGCAAGCACCTCGTGCTTGGAGTGACAAGATCAGCAGATATCTTGTCAGTATTGGATTTGTGGTTGGAAATGCAGACTCTTCACTTTATGTGAAGAAGACACATGATGGTATCGTGATGATAGTCATTTATGTTGATGATTTGATTATCACAGGTGATTGTGGGAAAGGCATTGATGAGGTTAAGGCCTCTTTATGCAAAGAGTTTGATATGAAAGACCTTGGTGATTTAAGGTTCTTTCTTGGCATTGAGGTAATAAGAACAAACAAGGGTATATGGCTGGTGCAAAGGCAATATGCACTTGACATGCTGGCAAAGTGTGGTATGACAGCATGCAAACCAATGTTGACACCATTAGAGCAAAACATGAAGCTTAGGGCTGATTTGGGTGATGAGCTTGATGATATCACCATGTACAGAAAAATGGTTGGTAGCCTTATCTACATGACCATTACGAGGCCAGATCTCACCTATGCAGTTGGTTTGGTAAGTCAGTTTATGCAGAGTCCTCGTAAACCTCACTTGGATGCTGTGAGATGTATTCTCAGATACGTCAAAACTACCGTGCATTATGGTCTTTTCTATGAGGCAGGAAAAGACATGCATGTCTATGGATATACAGATGCAGATTGGGCCGGTAGTGCATATGACAGGAGGTCTACCAGTGGCTATGTTTTCAGCCTTGGTAGTGGAGCTGTGAGTTGGAGCAGTAAAAAGCAACCTACAGTTGCTTTATCTACCACAGAGGCCGAGTATCGTGGAGCAGCCATAGCTGCATGTGAGGCTGTGTGGTTGAAGAAGTTGCTAGATGATGTCAGGTTATAGAGTGATATGAGAGTTGTCATTCATTGTGACAACATGAGTAGTATTCAGCTTGCTAGCAACCCAGTTTATCATGCCAGGACCAAACATATTGAGGTCCACTATCACTTCATCAGAGAGCAAGTGCTAGATGGGCATGTTGATTTGACATATGTACAGACAGATGAGCAGGTTGCAGATATCTTTACCAAAGCACTTGGTAAGGATAAGCTCGAGTATTTCCGTACTAGATTGGGAGTCCTAGAGATGGACATGTCGAGCTTGAGGGGGAGTGTTGAAATGTCAAGCTCGTATACAGCTGGAGGATAGCACATGGGTGCTGACAGAGTGACAGTATGGTAGATAGATATCGTGTGGTGTGTTTATGACCGCGTCCAGCTAGTCATGTGTGGTGTGGACATTACATTAGGTTTACTTTGTAGTTTGGACATAACACTATGTTGTGTTCTCCTTTGTGTGTGTGAGAGATGGTGACTATGGCTTCTCTCCTTCTTTATGATTGATGAATATGGATTAGGGTTTGCTTCTCTTCGTGTGTGCTCCCTCCTTCTTCTGTTTTTTATCAAGAAGCACATGAAGTGGTATAAGGGTAAGAGCTTCATCTACTCTTTGCCCTTTGTGTTGGCTACTACACCCATGTCGGGAGCTCTTCGAGAGGCACCGGCAAACTAACTCTGATTGAGGAGCTTTCTTCGTGGGAGGAGAGCTACGGGGTAACTATATGGTTCGTTGGACATCCTTTTTTGGGCCGAAAATGCATTTTGGGCTTTCTTGGACCTCTGTTTTTCAGTTCGCAGGCGTTCACGGGCACTGCGGTAAGTTTCGATTCTCTGCAGAACTTTGTTTTTGAAACTGCAGGAAGGGGGATTGGTTGTGCAGACATTGTGTACTGTAAAGAGGTCACAAAGTTGCCATTAGGTTTATGTATGAAAATTGAGGTCACTAGTTGTGATACTCTGGGTGAAGCTTAGTACCACTACAAAAAATATAGCAGTTTGTGTGCAGGTCAAACAAGAGTACTGTTTTTGGTAGATTTGTGTTGAAGACAAGCTGTCAAATGATGGAATAAACCAGATTTTTGCAGAGAAGCTTGAAAAGAACAACTTCCATGCTTGGAGGTTTAGATTGACAAATTTCCTCATGGGAAAAGGTTAATGGGACTACATTGAAGGTGAACATGAGGAGGAATTGGAGGGGGATACCGGAGATTAATCCAACTACTGCAGATGTAAAAGAGTTCAAGGATTGGGATCAAGGAGAAAGGAAAGTCATGTATTGGCTTTCTATTAGTATACAAAATCCCATGATTGGGCATATACAGGATGCCAAGTCACCTAAGGAGGCATGGGACACCTTGATGAAGCTGTATGAAACCAACACCAAGGCACAAAAGATTCAGTTGAAGAATGAGCTTCATACTATGGAGAAGAAAAATATATATGTGAATAATTATGCTTTGAAGATCAAGGGCATTTTGGAATCCCTTGCATTAATTGGTGTTTTTGTTGAAATGATAATAAGGTGCAAGTGTGTCTACATGGTCTCAAGCCACAAAACAAGGCATTTAAGATGTCTATTCAGACTCGAGAGAACATTCCCAACTTCATAGATTTGGTGTCAATGCTTATTATTGAAGAGAAGAACTTGGGTGAAGATCAATAGTCTTCACAATTTAAAAAAATAGTTCAGAGCAGGAGGCCTTCTACACAAGTGTAGGTAGAGGATGAGGTAGAGGTCATGGACATAGCCAAGGTGGTGGCCGAGTAGGTAATAGAATTATGGTCAACAGCAGCAACAGTCCCATGATTCACAACAACAAAACGCATGTGGACGAGGCAAGGGGAGTAAAAGAGGTTGTGGTAATTTTGGTAAAGGTAGTATAATGATACACGAGGCTATTTTTATTGTGGTAATCCTAGACATGTGTGCAGGCAGATTGCTATAAGAAGCAGAGTCACATGCGAAATGTTAAAGTGCAAAAAAATAACTATGCATCCTCTAGTAGAAATAATGTGGATAATGAGAGGTTGTTTGTTATGCAACATGTGGTTAATGCTGTGTCTGGAAATGATGTAGCAGCATGTAAGGATGATGTATGGTATATTGATTTAGGTGCTTTGAACCACATGACAAGTCATGGTGAGTGGTTCAAGGAAATAAAGAGTCTTGAAAGACCAGGTTGGTTGAAACAAGGGATGACACTCCTCATCCAATTGCCCATGTTGGGGATGTGCCATTGTCCATGCAGGATGGTAAGGTGAAGTGCCTTGTAGATGTACTTCATGTTTTGAATATTACAAAGAATTAGGCTTTGTTGACCAGATCATTCAGAAGGGTTTACAGGTTTGGTTTAACCTTGATGTGGCTGTTATATAGAAGACTTTAAAGATAAGTGGAGTTTGATTGCAAAAGGCAACAAAGGGGGAATAAGGTTTACATTGAATGCAAATATTCCTAAAAAGTGAGTGCTACAATGTTTGCAGATGGTTCAGGAGTTGTTGCAGAGATACATACATTTGGCATAAGAGAATTGGGCATGTAAATGTACAAAGAATGAATTCTATACAAACTAAAGAAATTGTCACACGGTTGCCTAAGTTATGTTGAAGGTATGCAAAAAGTTTGTGAAGCATGTCAATTTGGAAAGAAAACAAAACATGTATATCCACATGATAGAAATGTGAGTAGGAATGTACTAGATATTGTGCATTCAGATGTATGGGGTCCTGTGAAGACTATGTCTATGGGTGGCTATAGGTACTACGTAACATTCATTGATGACCACACGAGGAAAGTGTGGGTGTATTTCATGAAGGAGAAGAGTGAAGTGTTCACTCATTTTTAGAATTGCAGAGTGATGGCTGAAAAACAATCAGGAAAGCATGTGAAGTACCTAAGGTTAGATGGAGGGGGAGAATACTTCTCCAATGAGTTCTCTGAATTCTTGCCAAAGAGTCGCATTCAGAGAAAATTTACATGTAGATACACTCCAGAGCAAAATGGAGTTGCTGAACAAAAAAATAGGACACATTACAGAGATAGTACGAGCATTGATGGCATAGAAGAATATGCCGCCGCATAGCTATTGGACTGAGGCTATGTCTACAACAGTTTATATCATGAACAGGACTCCTACTACAGCCATACATGATGTAATGGCAAAACAGAAGTTAATTGGCAGGAAACTTGATTTGTCTCACATGAAAGTTTTTTAATGTATTTCATATGTGCATGTACTAGATGAGTTGTGTACTAAGCTGGATCCAAAATGGAGAAATTTCTAAGATTCCTCCTCAGCCTGAATAACAAATAGGCCTCTGCTTCAATCCCTTGTAATCATTCTATGTCATTAGGAATTTTTCGGACCTAAAGAGGGCCTCTTGGATTAACTTTTGACTGGGAATGGACCAATAGGAAGAGGGCTGGGTGCATATTTTTTACTTCTTTGACCCTAGGGGACCTAGGCTTTGGTTTGATAATGGGGCCTAATTACTACTCTTGTCCCCCTACCTCTTGGGCCGCCCAAACTTGGAGGTCCCCCACCTAGAATCGTGCAGATGAAAAATCCTAAAAATTAAAAAATTTTAATTTTTTCCCAAAAGTGTGTTTTCCCTCTCAAACTTCCCCCCAACATACTTTAGGTTTGGAAAGCTCATTTTGAACCTCTTTCTTCCTCTTCTAAGCTCTCCATTGCTGCATAAACTCCATACCTCTCAAGCTCTCCCTCCTTGTCAAGCTCCCTCAGTCTCAAGCTCCCTCTCCCTCTTTCTTCCTTTTCTAAGCTCTCCATTACTGCAGAAACTCCATCCCTCTCAAGCTCTCCCTCCTTCTCAAGCTCCCTCCCTCTCAATCTCCCTCCCTCTCTCTCTCTCAAGCTCCCTCTCTCCATTGCTGCAGAAACTCTATCCCTCTTTAGTCTACTCTAGGTTCAGGAAGCCTATTCTCAAACTCTAACCCTCTTTTAAGCTTTCCATTGGCTGCACTAAAAACCCTAAACTTTCTCTCCTCTCCACTCTTCTGTTGTAAAACAAGCTTTTCTTTTCCCTTCTTCTCTTTTCTTACCACCATGGCCTCTTCCAATAATGGGAGAAGACCTAGGGAGAAGGTGGAAGAGCTTGTGCTGCATAACACAAGAGATGAGAATGGAGTTTGAGCTCCGACAAGATTCAGGGTTGGGGCTTGGGTCTACATGTAGCCAAGCTCTAATGGACCACATCGAGTGCGTCAACTGCTGGGGAATATGCTACATCATTGGAAGGGGCGGCTACAAGGCTTCAAGCATACTAAGAAGGAAGGAGTGGTTGCAACAAGATTCAGGGTTGGGGCTCAGGTCTACATGCAGCCAAGCTCTAATGGACCACATCGAGTGAATCAACTGGGGAATATGCTACATCATTGGAAGGGGTGGGTACAAGGCTTCAATCATACTAAGAAGGAAGGACTCGTTACCATAGTGCAACATATGTATGCCCTTGGAGACCTGTACATTCAAGGCCAATGACCAAGGTTTCCTTCAAATTGTAAGTGTAACATAAACACAGCTTTAACCACATGCTAATATTGGTTTTTTTGTTTCAAATTTTCTTATAATTCTCCATTTTCTTATGTCTCTCTGCAGATATTTTCCCCTCTAATTATGTTGAGGAATAACCACTCCAAAGCCTCACTACAGTTTTCTATGCATGCATCCATTGGAGAGGCAATGTGTGTATCTCAAATCCCAAGTGATCTTGTACATAACAATATCTTTTTCTTTTCTCACTTATATTTTGTAGATAAAAAACCAGGTTTATTTGGCAAGCTAGAAGAGATCCCCAACCCCCCTCTTAACAATCCCGAATGGCCCAAACTTGATGCTTGGACCATCTTATGCTTAAAGTTTAAGATGGTAAGTGATATCAAGACATCACTCGAGTTTTCAAAGGCATCTAGGTCAGTAGGGCTAAATTGGTTTTGTCCTTTACATGTTTTTGTGCACATGTTCAATTCCATGCCAATTCCATGAGCAAGTGGCAGCAAGCAAGCATTGGAGCCTAGCAGACCTACGTCAACACTTTAGCATCATGGGCTTTGACAATGTGGAAGAGTCAAGTTTCAAGTTGATGAGAAGAAAGGTATATCTGATTCCACATGTCTAGAGTTAACCCTTACACTTTTTGGTTATTGTGCCACTTTCTATATTTTTACAAATTGGGAAAGCGTAAGGAGGGGACAACCATGGTCTCAGAATCATGGCAAATGGGGGACTTGAATTTTCAGGAGCAAGGTGCATAGCCCTGCCAACACATAGTAGGCATGTGGAAGAGCTTGAAGATGAACTGAGTATATGGGAAAATAGCCTCTGTTTTGATGCACGTGAGGGGCAAGAGTTTCAGGATCGAGGTGAAGGCAATGACAAGCTTTCAAGTCAAGGACTCGATCAACATGAAGTAAATGTCACAAGAGGGGCAAAAAATGAGGACATTATACAGTTTTAGATTAGATGACATGCTTGTAATTTTGTAGCAGGCTTTTTTAAACCAATCTTTATTTAATTGAAATCTTAATATTTTTACAAACTGTAATTTTTTTGTCTAGCAGTCTAGTGTGAAAAGGCCAAACTTTAAATTTTAACTATAAATAGCCAAAGATGCCTTCTTTCATGCGATAGAAACCAAGCACGAGCTTACACTCTCTTTGCATTCACATGGCTACCTTCTTTCTAATTTTCATGTGATAGCTTACACTCTCTTTGCATTCACATGGCTACCCACTTTGACAACTTCTGTGAGTTCCTCTTCGCTACCGCGTGGGTGGGGCGTGGGTGGGTAAGAACGAGCTCTTTGTCATGTTCTCTCGTGAAGTTGACTTTGAAAAGGCGCTCGCCCTCATGAAGACATTGAGCAACAGGTAATAATCGACCTTCTACAACCTAGAAACATTTGTAATTATGTATAGGAAAATATTTTGATTTTTCCTTTGATTGCAGAGGGTGGTTGAAATTGACGCATTTGCTGGGAGAGGCGGCGCAGCAGCAGAGACCAGGCCAAGGTCCATGGACATGATGCTGCGTTGGCACACTATCTTGGTCAACTTCTTGTGGATGGTATCGCCATTATCCACAAGGACTACGCCCCTCAATCTGCCTTCACTCTCTTCTTTTTGAAAGTCCTCTCTAAGGTGCTCTGTGTAGCCTCTATGGCACAGAGCACGAAATGTATAGTTCTGATTAAAAAATCCCTTGCCTTCGATGTTTTTGGTTTTGGATTTAGGGGTAAGCTTCTTGCTCTCGTATAGGTATAGCCAAAAGCATAGGCATAGAGGATCCTCAAGAAATAGCCCAATCACTCCTTGAACACACTCTGCCCAATAACAAGAGAAGGAAGCTCAATATTGTAAGAAAGCTTTTGTAAAGATCATGTATCACTTCTTATTATGAATACAATATAATTTTTGCAAACTTATTTTCATCAAGTATATCATTGTTTTTTCTAGTTTGTACCATAAATGTTTTTGTGAATACATCAGAAATGAACCTAGGAGCCTGGGGAAGTAGTTCCAGAACAGTGCAAATTTTGAGCCTGCACTACTGTTGTAGAGCCTAAATTCACACTATTCTGGCATAGCTTCCCCAGCACTCCAGGAGCAATTTTGATGTATTAGATGACAAATAATGTATTTTTATACATGATTAAAGGTATTTTTATTTTGTAATTTTTTATTTTTATAATTAATGTACTCAACTTCATTATAAATGCATCAGAAATGATCCTGAGTGGCTGGGAGAGCAGTGCCAGAACAGTGCAAATTTTGAGTCTGCATCGCCACTGCATAGCCTAAACTCGCACTGTTTTGGCATAGCTTTCCCAGTCCTCCACAGGAGCAATTCTGATGCATTGGATGACAAATAATGTAATTTTACACATGATTAAAGCTATTTTTATCTTATAAACTATTGTTTCTCACAACATTTAGTGTACTCAACTTTATTATAAATGCATCAGAGATGATCCTGAGTGGTTAGGGGAGCAGTGCCAGAATAATGCGAATTTTGAGCCTGCACCGCCACTGTAGAGCCTAAATTTGCACTGTTCTGGCATAGATTCCCTAGTTCTCCAAAAACAAGAGCAATTCTGATGCATTGGATGACAAGCAATGTAATTTTACACATGATTAAAGCTATTTTTATCTTATAAACTATTGTTTCTCACAATTAGTATACTCAACTTCATTATAAATGCATCAAAAATGATCCTGAGTGGTTGGGGCAGAAGGCCAGAACAGTGTAAATTTTGTGTGTGCACCATCACTGTAGAGGCTAAATTCGCACTGTTCTGGCATAGCTTCCCCAGTCCTCTAGGAGCAATTCTGATGCATTGGATGATAAACACTATATTTTTACACATCATTAAAGGTGTTTTTATCTTATAAACTACTATTTCTCACAATTAGTGTTAACCTATGAGACGGACATTGAGACGTACTATGTTTTACGTCATTAATTTAAATATTCTGAGTCATGGGCCGGGCTTGTCGGCACCATATGTTAAGGATGAAGGGATTGGGTGATCGTCGATGAGAGGTGCACCTTGAATATCAGAAGGATAAGGGTTAGGATCGGCCGGCCATGTATGGGCGCCCAAGTGTGAACGGCCGTCACCTATAAGAGTCAAATGTAACCCTAAAATCCTCATTCTCATGTGTTGTGAATACAAGAGTGCTCTTGCCTTATCTCCTTGGTTTCCTTCTCCTGCGTGTGTGAGAGAGAGAGAGAGAGTGAGTGAGAAAGCGATCGAGCACTGTGTAGCGGCACGGCGGCGGAGAGGCGGTAGAGCGGTGACGGCAGCTCCTTCTTCACTGCTGCGACGCGGGAATCCTTCAAGGCGGCAGTTGAGCGGTGAGTGACACACCCTTTGCATTATGTTTGAGCTTTCTTCCCTGGTTGTATGCTTGCAGCCATTCCTGGCTCGCATACGGTGTGCGGCAAGTCCCCAGCTACGACCTGTGTGGCAAAAGCGCATATTTTTGGCGCCGCTGCCGGGGAGTTGCCCTGCACCAAGCTCCAGTTTGCAGCTCAGGCTGCTGCGTGAAGTTTAATTTACACTGTAGGAAAGGCGTATGTGCTGCTGTTGAGGTGTTTCTGTGGTTTTCAATCTCTGTTTCTGCAATTTGTCTTCTGTATTTCTGTTTCTTTTGTTATTTTTCTGCTCCGCGTGTGGGTGTGCATTCTGTTATCTGGTTTTCTGCGTGTGAGGGGGGATTTCTGAATCGCCAGACCTTTGCTGTGTGCGAACCGCACCGCGGCCAAGGCTGGAACCTAGAAAGAAACCCCAGAAAACTTATCTCAAAAAATAAAAAATAAAAAATAATAATTTAAAAAATAAAAAAAATAAAAAAATTAAATTTTGTTTCTAAAGAAGAAACCAAACGTGTAAAGAGGAAAGATTTTTCAATTGGAAAAAAATTTTGAAAAGAAAAAACCCCCAATTGACCCACGACCCCGGCCTCGGTCTCAGTCTTTTGATATATATATATAGGAGAGTGAGCCTCCATAGCTTTCTTTCAAGTGAGAGCTTATGGGAAGTCGTGCCCTATATGTAGCCCACTCCCCAAGGAGTAAAGTGAGCATGTGGGATAAAGCCCTCACCCTTTCCTCCACAAGCAAATAGGCTTTTGCCCCTTCCCCCCAAAGGAAACGGACTGTTTTGAGGATTACAGGAGCTCTAGATAGGCGAACACGGTGCTGTAAAGCACACTAGGACCCTTTAAACGATACGCTCATTTTTCGAGCTATCACACGTCCTAGTCCAGGTTCGACCATAAGTAAGGGGGTCAAAAACAGGTTAAAAACAATCTAAAAACAAGTAAAAACGGGGTGTGAAACACCTAAGAAACCACTTGTGTGAGTTTCAAGGGTAGTTACCAACGCACGTAGGGTACCCACGTCACATGCATCTACGTTCTGGTCGGGTGCTTGAGCCTGAGCCACTAGAAAGCGTTTCAGTCTACGCAGGCTCACACCATCCCTCCACGTTAACATCTTGGCCTTCGGCTGGAACCCAAGGGAGTGCAACCCAAGATCCACGAATAGTGGATAGTGACTCGTCCTCTGACTCAGAAGCCATGGAAGGGCACCCTACCAAGAACCCTGAGGAGACAAGCCAAAACATGCCAGTGTGGGTCCCACAACCTGGATCTAGCATGTTTAGTCATCTAATAGAGACCTTTAGTAGAGCTACACGCTCTGAGCATGCGACAAGCGAAGTAAATGAAGGAGGGGTAGTAGATTCACCATTCACATCTTATGTAGACCCTACCCTCCCAAAGAGTGTCCATGTGGATAGTCTACCCTCTTCGTTTAATGAGGGTCCTACTGAGCTACCACATTCCGATGCTCTTTCTAAAGTAGAGGTCCCTAGAAGCCAATCCATAAGAAGTGACATTGCGTCCACTTCAAGAGAACCGTTTGGCACACCAAGTCTAGATGGGATATTTCTCAATGAAAATTGGGAATATGATCTACACACAGAGACTCTAACGGACCTATACACGGGTTACACATACCATGTGGGTTGGTTAGAAGTCCTACGATCTACATCTAGCGCCACTAATCTAGAAGAGCAACAACAAATGATATGTGAGGTCATTCATAGAATTATCCAATTTGAGAGGCAAAATAGGGGAGTGAACCTAGTTTCCACTGGCCCTATGAGATTTTTGGATACGGGCAAGGCCAAACAACCAACCCTATCACAATTGGTGGAGACTCCCTCGGTGAGTCCCATAGACCCTTCGTATGTTGTTTCGCCTGGAGTCTCAATGCAGGTTAAGCCCACGAGTAGTAACTTTAGCTTTCCAACCTTGGCTCAACTTTCCATTCAGGAATCCACAATGCCTACCCCAATGATGAGCATAGCGGAAAATGCACCTGTTACCGCTGTAGTTAGTACGACACCGCTACCTAGTGGAACAGTACTTACAACAGTGCGTGCCAGTGCCTATCAACCATATGTACCTATCGCTACTCATGCTCATGTAGCTCCTACGCCTCTTAGTATGCCAATGGCGTATGCTCCACGACCACCTTATCATAACCATTATCCAAGGGGAGCTAGGCCTAGTCACATATCATATCCTATGTCGTTTGCCAATATACTCAGACCAACGCCAACTCCTATCAGCCAGGCTATCCCAGAAGTGCCTCCACCAGCTATGCCTGCTCACCTAGGTGATCTCGCAGCGTTTGCTCAGACGATCGGACGATCTATTGCGGAAAACATACGGGGTATGCCTGAGAGAGAACCTAGAAGCAAGGCAGTACAAGTGGCTAAGCTCACTCAAAACTTCAGTGGTAACGACGATGTTAGGAAGCACATTAAAGTCTTTGAACACGTGTGTGATTCTTTGGAAGAGCACAATGAGCTGCATAAGTGTAAAGCCTTAGGCTTAACCTTGAGTGGGAAGGCCGGAGATTGGTATCGAACCTTAAGGGTTGAAGAGCGCACTCACTACCCCACTCTCAAGAGATTGTTCTTGAAAGAATACATACGTGAGGGTGTGCTTTGGGGAGTAGCATCTCAACTCCAAAAAGCTGAACGCGAGGAAGGGGAGTCAGTGAGAGACTTTATAAGTCGATTGAAGCATCTAAATTCTCGCTGGGCTCCCGATGAACGCTTCAATAACAACCAACTCCTCGATAGATTCATCCGAGGATTGCGCCACGAGGACATTTACAATGGCCTAGTCATTAGAGGTCTTACAACGTGGGAAGCAGTCACTGCCAATGCAATCCAGTTAGAAGACAACTTGATGATTGCAGGTAAAAAGGTGTCTTCAGAAACAAAATCCGTTAGTTCGCAAGTATCTGGGCACGAGCCAATGACGGTAAAACCTATTGCCAAGGAGCCCAAGGTATCTGAAATGTCTGTGTGACCGACCTTACTAAGGCTCTCCAAGAATACTTTAGGGGTAATCGAGCTCCTCAAAATAGCCATATGTACCCAAGGAGAGAGCAACAATGGTGTTCGGGGTGCTTAGGACCACATAGCACGAGTGAATGTCCCACATTCAGAGTCAAATTCAATGGGAATTGTAATGCATGTGGTAAGTATGGCCATCAATCTAAAGATTACCTAGTACTTAAGCGAATGTTGGCAAATCAGGCACCACTAGCCTGGTCAAACACACCTCAAATACCCGCGCTAATGCCTGCACAACCTGTCGAGCAACCGTCAGCACATAGTTCCAAGGAATCCGAATGTAGTCCAGTCTGTGCCGTTACCACCTCCAGTGCTAGGACCACAACCTCCACATCCAAGGATTACCCCTGTAAACCAGATGGGTTGTGAGTCACATAGTGCATGTGGGGATTATGAAGAGGAGATAGACCCCACTGCTCCACACGGGATTGATACGTTTGAAATGATTCCCCAGTACTACATGGAGGATCATTTCGGGCAAGTTAAGCATGTATATCAAGCGGCTGCTCTCGTACAAGAGGGCAAAACCTTAATACCTTGGCGAGGAGACCACCTCTTCAATGCTACGATTGTGGTGGACCGCATCGTGTAGCAGAGTGCCCTAATAGGCTACAGAAGATCGCTACTCAAATGCAACCAAATCAAGGGAGCACATCGGGAATGCCAGTACTTACATGTAATCGTTGTGGCATAGATCATTTGATCACTCAATGTCCACATAATCCTAATGCACCCAAGATTACGTCATTGAATTTGGTTAAGGTCACCAACCAAGCACGAGAAACCACACCCATTGTACCCATGAATGTAGTTACACGATCAATGCTTCAAAATCAAAACTACATTCTTGAAGAGAGGGATACCGCATCAATCGCTCAGGCAAAGAAAAAGAAAACACGGCGGAAGAGATCGCTTAATGCCACGAGCTCCAAGCCTAGTTCAAAGACTAACATAGGGACAAGAGACGACCCCGTGTATATGAATGATCCTGAAGATGATTCCGATTCAATAGAAACCATGGGGACCAAAGCCACTACCTTAAGGGGGGAGCTCAACGAAGGAGAACCAAGCGAGTACAGAAATAAGGAGAAACAGAAGGAAACTTCCTCGGCCCCACAACCAAGTCAATTAATGCCCTCTCGACCACCCAAACTGACTGAGACTCTCCAAGACAAGCCACGTGGGCCAAAAACCCTCAAGAAAAAGATTGGAACTTACCCAAACCCAGTTGAGGAGATTGAACAAGTGCAACACTTAAGGGGTTTGGTGGAAGAAACACAAAGAGAACTGGAGCCAAACCTGAGAAAAGTCAAAATTCCAGACACAGTGTTTCCTACGCAAGTTCAGCCTCACAGGAACCATAAACCGTTAGCTATACCTAGTATCATTCGGGAAGAAAGTGAGGACAGGACATCAGAAAGTGGGCAACCACCCTTTTTGCTTGAAAGAATGTTTAGTGAGGGAATGCGTGACCCCATCGAAGAGGAAGTGATTCCATCTTCACCAATCCCTAGTCAAGGGGCGATGTCTCGAAAAGTACCGTTAAATGTGTCTAAGCTAATGGATTTCATGTCCTCTGAAATCAAAACCACGATCATATCCAAATTATACGGAGATCCTGAGCTATTCTTAGCTCTTCGAGCATTTCTCAATGGAGAACTAAAGGCGGGGCTACCACAATTTGCAAATATGGATAGACCCGACACGCTTCAAGATGAAGGAACACCATATTAGTGAATTTGGGAATTTTCCAATTCCCATTTTTGAATACTTAAAAAAGAGGACATGGATAACATGTTTGTAAGTTTCTCAAAACCCTATCATATGACCTATCGTTGGAAAGCGCTTGAAAAATGGAATCTAAAGAGCTATAAAGCGCTCATTTTGGATTAGTGGTGTTCAAGTTATGGTTAATCTAAACTTTTGACCACGTGTCCCAAACTTGTGGGAAATTCCCATATTCCCCAATATGGTGTTAAGGGGAACATTGGGATCTACAACCCAACCCAAATGAAGATTCGGTCGTTGAAATACCTATGAACAAGTTGGGACAGTACTTTGAAGGTGATGAATCTAATGCCACCCTCCCCATTACTACCAAGGGATTAACTCTAAAGGGAATCCTTGATGGTGGTGCTGGAGTGAGCATTGTGACTAAAAACTGTTGGGAATCTATGGGGAGACCTCACCTCGAAGTCACAAACATAGTGGTTAAGATGGCAAACGGAACTATTGCTAAACCTATTGGAATGTTAAGGGACCTTAAGATCAAGGTTCTGGGATACAAGGTACGACATACCTTCATTGTAATGGATTTCTCCAAGCATCCTATGTCATATCAAATGATCTTAGGACGTCCTTTCATGAGGGAAGCACAAATGGTGCATGACTGGTCGAAAAACAATGTCTATCTACAATTCCAGGACTCTGTCATTCGAGTTGATCTTGAGAATGGTTGTGCGCATCCTTTAGGAAGCAAGGTTATCATCGATAATTGATCGGATACCACTATTCACTCCGCCCCATTAAGGTATTCCTATACATGCAAAAAAGAGACTGATGATGGGAAAGATTCTCCTTATATGGATGTCCTATCGGGTATGACTGAGTCGGATAACGTGGATTGGGTACACCTAGCGGCAACCATAGAAACATGGGGAAATAGAGGCACAAGTTGGGTAACACCTGAGGGGCAAGATATGCCACCGTTAGTGCCAATAAACATGATAGGTGTTATGCACTTGACTCCTGATGGCGAGAAAGTGGCAAACTCCACCGACGCTGAAAGTAGCGAAGACTCTGACCAATGCAACTCTGAGCATGAATCTCAAGAAGAAACTGACCCTGAGCCTGATGGGAGAAATGAATCAAATATTCACCCAAATGTGGAAGCAAGGTGCTCAAGGCCTAGGACAGTGACCTCTTGCAGTTCATCCGAAAGTGAGGGGGACACAAGTGAAGATTGACCAAGTGAGTCCGAATGTGATAGAAACAAAAATCAAAAACTTGGTAAGAAGAAAACGAGACATAAGCGCCAACGCTATCGAGCTAATGTACGCACTGCAATAAACAAGGAAAGATCCACTGCAGAATGGCTTAGTTATGTAGGAGCCAGGAAGATAGCGGATAATTAGGGACAATACCTCCAAAGTGTCATGTGGTGTATTCCGCAACCTCATGAAGTCGCCCAATTAGAAATCGAAGAGAAGCCGAAACTAAGTCGTACTGTAAGAAGGCGGCAAAACCAAGAGTTGGCTCAACAACAAAAGGAAGCGGAATTGAAAGAAAAAAGCCTGGCACAACAAGAACCAGTAGACTTACACCCCGCACCCGAGCATTTCAAATCATTCACCACAGGGGAACGTAAAGTAGTCTACACAAAAGCCCAACGAACACCTACCAATGGGAGTAGCGGTGTCTACGATGGCCCTACGGTAGTTAAGGAGATAGACTTAGCAGATCCGGGTGAGGAGTCTAAACTAGTTTTTATTGCTCAAGACCTCACCAAGTGGAAGAAGCTGCACTTACGAAGCTTCTCAAAGAATTCAAGGACATATTTGCTTGGACATATCATGATATGAAGGGTGTTCCACCCTCGGTGGTGCAACACACGATTCCAACGATTAGCACTGCTAAACCAGTCCAGCAACGTCCCTACCCAATGAATCCTAAGTACGCAAAGATTGTACATGGAGAATGGAGTCCTCCACTGGCTGGGGGTGAAGGGGAAATGAAAAAACTCACTAAAAATTGATTATTTTGCTAATTTTCTACTAATCCTAATTAATTCACTAATGGGCTCATAAATCTGGTTGATTCTAGGCATGGCTCTGATACCATGTTGAAATTTTAGCATAATGATGAGCTAGGGTGGATCATACACTAGAATCAACATGATTAATAAAGTGATTAAGAAATGATTAAGACGTAATTAGTGAATAATTAGCAGATAGATTAATGTAGGCATGGATACTCAAAAACCAGCAAATTCTCATTAGGGCTATGCCTCAATTTATAGTGTTTACATCAATCATCTAATCCCATTGATTTCTCCATGATTTACTCCCAGAATATCTCATTGAGTACGCATGTTGATTCTAGTGTATGATCCACCCTAGCTCATCATTATGCTCAAATTTCAACAAATTCTGGGTTAAACACGGAGTTATCGTAGGGCATATAGTGTCCAAAAATGGGATTTCCACTGACGAGAGTAAAATCAAGGTCATTCTGGAATTACCCCCACCCACCAACTACAAGGGAGTCCAACGGTTTATGGGCCATGTTAGTTATTATCGAAGGTTTATTCTATTCTTCGTCGAGATAGCTCGACCATTGTATAAGCTTCTCATCGAGTTTATTTGGACCGAAGAATGTGACCGTGCCTATGAGCTATTAAAGAAGGCCTTGGCGAGTGCTCCAATCTTGAGAATGCCTAACTGGGATTTACTCTTCCATGTGCATATTGATGCATCAAACTTTGCTATTGGGTGTGTGTTAACTCAACCTGGAGAACACAAGCTAGACTACCCCATTAGCTTTGCCAATCGCCAGTTAAACGATGCTGAGATGAACTACACCACTACGGAGCGAGAAGGGTTGGCAATGATATATGCAGTAAGGAAATTTCGTTATTACCTCCTTGCCAACAAGTTTGTTTTCTATGTAGATCATCAAGCATTGTTGTATCTGGTAAACAAACCATGCTCCATAGGAAGAATCACACGATGGCTATTGATTCTTCTTGAGTTTGATTTCATTGTTGTTGTGAGACCTGGCAAAAAACATGTTATGGCTGATCATTTGTCTCGCATACCTAATGGTGAGGCTCCTACAGGGGTTGATGATGACTTACCGGACACTTCCCTGTTCATGGTGGAGACAATGCCTGAATGGAGTGAGAAGATTGTTAACTTTTTGGTTAATGGCTTTCCACCCAAGGAGCTTCGTAAAGATCTAGCTCGAAAGCTAATCAAAGAATGCGAACCCTATTGCCTGATAGCAGGGACTCTTTATAAAAGAGGAAAGGATGACGTTCTTAGGCGTTGTGCCTGAGAGGATGAGTATCTATACATTTTGCAAGAGGCACATATGGGTGTAGCCGGTGGTCACTTCTCAGGAGACTTAACTGCGTGAAAGATCTTACAATCAGGGTATTGGGCCCACTATGTTCCAAGATGCATCACTCTTTGTGAAGGGTTGCGATGAGTGCCAACGATACAAGAAACCCCAATGGAAAGATCAGATGCCCCTACATCCAATTAAAGTAAACCAACCATTTGAAAAGTGGGGTTTAGACTTTGTAGGTCCAATTAGCCCAGCAGCCCGAAACACACAATCTCGCTATATTATTGTGGCCACTGACTATATGACCAAATAGGCTGAAGCGAAGGCGACACGTAAGGCAGATGCGAGGACGACAGCCAAGTTCCTCTTTGAAAATATAATCACACGCTTCGGTTGTCCTTTTGAACTTATGAGCGACAATGGTACGCATTTTATAAATGAAGTGATTAAGGAGCTCACAACAAATTTCATGATATCCCATCATAAATCTACTCCTTACTATCCGCAAGCGAATGGCCAAGCTAAGAGTACCAACAAGACCTTAATCTCTGTTTTGACAAAGACAGTTGACGCTCATCGCACGGATTGGGATCTAAAGCTTACGACAGCTTTATGGGCCTATCGTACTGCGTACAAAGTGGCTATTAATTGCACACCATTCAAAATGGTATATGGCCAAGAAGCAGTCATGCCGTGGGAATTTGTCATTCCTAGTCTTCGTGTTGCTACTCATCAAGAGGGTTGGGATGGTAATCCCTTAGTAGAGCGTCTATATATCCTTGAGCGGCTAAACGAAGTAAGACAATTGGCTATATACAATGCCCTTGTGGAGAAGGATAGAAGGAAAAAATGGTTTGATCTCCATCTAAAGGACAAGGACAATCAAGGTTGGGGATAAAGTCCTGATGTATGGAGTGCGAAACGAAAAGAAGAAGCTCAAATATGCTGGTAAGGGACCATATAGAGTATGTGAAATTACCCCGCAAGGTACCATCAAAGTGGAGACTCTCGACGGAGTTGAAACCATTGGATTCCTTAATGGGAGTAAATTCAAAAGATACTATGACCCCCTGAGCCAGGAGGAGTTACATGCAATCCATCAAAAGAAGGCAGCTAAAGAACAAGCTGAGCTTAAAAAGATACAAGCGAGAGTCGAAGCCAAAGAACGTCAACAACGTGCTAGGCGACAACGAGAAGCCAACTTGGGGATTACACAAGCATTTTTCGAGGAGGCAAACGAGGATTCACTGGAATCTGACCCACCTCTAAGATACCCAATTGAGTTACAGAGTCCTTACGGGGAGGTGCTGTATAATGCATTTTTGGATACAGGAGCTCAACACAATTTGCTATCATATGGCGTGTGGTGTCAACTGGGAAAACCATCTTTATCCAAGAGTTCTATCCAAGTTCAAGGAATCAACAAGAAGAAAACCCCTGTCTCAGGAATTCTACACACTCCGGTTGCTTATGACAAGGGAACCATAATTCAAAGCTTTTTGGTTATGCCTGCTGGTACAATGGAAGGGACTATAAACTTAGGGCGCAAATGGATGATGGCCACCAAATGCAATATCGATTGGACAACCAGACGAGTCACGACGCAAGAACCAACACTAGGTCTGACCGCTCAAAATCCTGCACCTAAGTCATCCATTCAAATGCTAGATAATGAAAAATCACAAAGTCCAATGGCAAAACCATCTTTGATTGTTTGCCATCCCTCTAACGCTTCAACGCCAAGAGTGGAAACATGCAGGGTGGTCTCTAAAGCTCCGCTTACTATGCCAAAAAACACATACAAATGGGTTCCAAAAGCTTCGTTAATAGCTACTTCCCCTGCTCAATCTCGTTCAGCCACCAAGAAGCCTTGTAAAAGGAAAGCAGCTACCCACCCGAGAAAGGGAAATGTAACATCACGATGGATCCCTAAAAAATTATTAGTAGCCCAAGGGTACTACGAGGGGAATGACCAGATTTGGGTCCCTAAACATAAGTTGAATCCCTCTACATCACTTGTAAAACCTTGCAAACCAATTGTTGCCACCCCAATGACGATTCAAGACCGTGGTAAGGGAAAGGTAATAGAGTGCTCCGCACCACTTCTTCCAGAGTTAGTTTGGATTCCCAAACAATATCGATCATTACCACCTAGCTCAGGAAGGGGGGAGCCACATGAAGCTTCTAGCTCCTCATGCCAAGCACACACTCATATAGAAGTTTCTACATGCTCTACACCTACTCTTGTCAACACCCAACAAAAAACCGATGAGTCTATGTCTCCCCTTGTAATAGTATCGTCAGAAACCATTTCCTCCATTCGTCAATGGAAGCGTACACTACCATCTCTGCAATTGGATGTGGCCACAAGGGTCATAAAAAGCTATCTGCCCACATCACAACCTATGACCCGCTGGACAAATTGGTTCCAAGAGGCTGCAACATCATTGCAAATAATATGATCTACCCAAGGAAAGGGGGAGCATGTACTCACGCTCGACATTCTAATGCTTCCTCCTTAACCTTCTCCCCTGACCATGTAATTGCCAAATTCAAGGGGATGTATATATATAGCTTCATACATTTTTTTTAAAAAAACAAAGAAAAGAAAAACAAAAAATAGTAAAAAGAGCAAGAGCACAAAAACAAGAGAAATATCCGTATACAATCAAGAACTAGATTGACCTGTCATAAACCTACTGATGCTATATCTGTGTTTGCAGATATGGCAGATGCCTGATCATCATACACTTCATCCACTCCTACCTTTGGTGAGAGGTATCATCTGTACCTTTCTCAGATATTCCACATGTGCTATCCTGTAATTGAAACTGAATGGGATCATATAGATGTACTAGCCAGAGAGAAAAATGTTGAGGAATTAGAATGGCTAATTCGCCTATTGACCATGACTGACCCCTACTCCGTAGAGGACATATCCTCGATAGCCCAATGCTTTCCTTTTCCACAAGATGACTATCCTCGCATGGTTACATTCTTGATGAGTTTATGTGGATGGGAAAATGAAAAGGAAATATCTGACAATGATGAATGGACGGATGAAACTCATGGCACTACTGAGGTTGACTTTATTTATTTGGATGATGCGGATAGAGGCTTAGCCTTAGGGCTAGAGCCAGGACTCTACAACATCCTCTTACCGTATCCTCAGTAGTAGTGTGGTGACTGGTAGGTAGGTTAGTGTTTTCAAGTTTTTTCTAGTTTAGATTTCTTAAACAAGTCTTGAAATTTTCACACTGATGTGCCTCTCGATGTATAGTGCTTGTTAGTTGATTGTACAGGTTGAAAAGTTTGAGGTGGGTTTGCTTTCAAGTCCTGAGACTGCCGCAACGTTCATCAAAATATATCTACATCAAATTGCAAGCTGTCTCGTCAAATCAAGGAGATCTCCAATTACAGGTGTAATTCTTCCATACCCACTCTCTTTCGTTTTTACTATTCAATTAACTGCATAAACTATAATGCATGACCACATGGAAATTGTCAATGTACTACTTAGTTTTTGAAGTTGCTTGCATGCTAGTGTAAATCATTAATGAGCTTAACTTTATTGGAAATATTCCTAGGCAGCATGACATCTTTAGTTAACCTTGGAATACGATTGTCTTAGGTCTAGGGTCAAACCATCTTAATGTTTGACACCTGGCCATGTGTGTGTTGACCTCTAGGACATAGCTATTACCCCTTTGTCGAAAGGATGCAAGACAAATTATAGTTCAGGAGAGCGAAGATCAAAAGAAATAGATTTAAAAAAAAAGCCTACAATAAATAGCAATACAAGTCTATGATGTGCTTTAATGTTGGCCTATCGCCTTATTGATACTTGGTAGGCGAGGAGTATTCTACTCCAGACCGATGCCTTGGTTGGTAGGGGGTAGCCTTGCCTAAAGTGAGCTAATAGATTCCTGGATAATGCCTTGTGTTAAACATGGTACCAGGATCGATGTTAGTTTTGCCTTAGGAAGGTCGCCATTGTGTGTAAAAATTGTCACGTGCATTAAAAAAAAATAAAGGCAAAAAGCTCCTGTAACTCTGATATTTCTTGTGTCCCTAGGCTTGTGGTATTAACTCATTCTTAGAGTAGACACAGTGTGGTCATCTGTTTATTTATTAAGCTTGGTTATTTTCCTTGACTTAGGCCAGTTATAAACCTTGATTAACCTTTAACACCTTGCTTACTCTTGATTTACTTTCAATAATTTTAAACTCCTGTTAATTTGCTACACTAGCTCATTCATGTGACCCTTAAACTAAGTTCTCATAGCAACATCCATTGTGGTCTAACATGCTTGAATTTATACACTTTATATCTTTTGAATTCCAGCATACTTTCACTCTACTTCCCTGTTTTGCAGACGGTCAACAACAACCCTCTCGAGCTTACCATACCATAGCTTCCAAGGACGGAATCTACATCAGGAAGGGGGGCATGTTAACCTATGACGGACATTGAGACGTACTATGTTTTACGTCATTAATTTAAATATTTTGAGTCATGGGCCGAGCTTGTCGGCACCATATGTTAAGGATGAAGGGATTAGGTGATCGTCGATGAGAGGCGCACCTTGAATATCAGTAGGATAAGGGTTAGGATCGACCGACCATGTATGGGCGCCCAAGTGTGAACGGCCAAGTCACCTATAAGAGTCAAATGTAACCCTAAAATCCTCATTCTCATGTGTTGTGAATACAAGAGTGCTCTTGCCTTATCTCCTTGGTTTCCTTCTCCTGCGTGTGAGAGAGAGAGAGAGAGAGTGAGTGAGAGAGCGATCGAGCACTGTGTAGCGGTACGGCGGCGGAGAGGCGGTAGAGTGGCGATGGCGGCTCCTTCTTCACTGCTGCGGTGCGGGAATCCTTCAGGGCGGCAGTTGAGCAGTGAGTGACACATCCTTTGCATTCTGTTTGAGCTTCCTTCCCTGGTTGTATGCTTGCAGCCATTCATGGCTCGCATATGGTGTCCGGCAAGTCCCCAGCTACGACCTGTGTGGCAAAAGCGCCTTATAAACTACTATTTCTCACAATTAGTGTGCTCAAACTTCATTATAAATGAGAAATGATCCTAAGTGGCTGGGGGAGCAGTGCCAGAACAGTGCGAATTTTGAGCCTGCACCGCCGCTGCAAAGGCTAAATTCGCACTGTTTTGGCATAGCTTCCCTAGTCCTCCAGGAGCAATTCTGATGCATTAGATGATAAACACTATATTTTTACACATGATTAAAGATGTTTTTATCTTATAAACTACTATTTCTCACAATTAGTGTGCTCAACTTCATTAAATGCATCAGAAACGATCTTGAGTTTCTAGGGGAGCATTGCCAGAACAATGCAAATTTTGAGCCTGCACCGCCATTGCTCAGACTAAATTTGCACTGTTCTAGCATAGCTTCCCCAGTCCTCTAGGAGCAATTCTGATGCATTGGATGATAAACACTATATTTTTACACATGATTAAAGGTGTTTTTATCTTATAAACTACTATTTCTCACAATTAGTGTGCTCAACTTCAATATAAATGCATTTAAAATGCATCAGAAATGATCCTTAGTGGCTTAATGCATCAGAAATGATCCTGAGTGGCTAGGGGAGTAGTGCCAGAAAAGTGTAAATTTTGAGCCTGCACCGCCGCTACAGAGCCTAAATTTGCACTGTTCTGGCATAGCTTCCCCAGTCCTCCAAGAGCAATTCTGATGCATTGGATGATAAACACTATATTTTTACACATCATTAAAGGTGTTTTTATCTTATAAACTACTGTTTCTCATAATTAGTGTGCTCAACTTCATTATAAATGCATCAGAAATGATCCTGAGTGGCTAGGGGAGAAGTGCTAGAACAGTGCGAATTTTGAGCCTACATGGCAGTCGGCAGAGGCCAAATTTGCACTATTTTGGCACAGCTTCCTCAGTCCTCCAGGAGCATTTCTGATGCCTTGGGTGACAAACTGGCATATGATAGACACTCCATGTTAAACAAACATGATGACACCAAGACATTGTAAGAGAAACTTAAAATTTTAATTATCAGAAGTGTAAGAAATTACGAAACAACAGAAGCCAAGATCTTTGTAGACAAGAGAAAACACAGAGATATGGAGAATCAAAAATTTTTGATTACTGTATGCAATTACAATAGATAGCTATCGCTTTCCAATCGTGTGCTTCGGTGAAGAAGCTTTGATAATAGCTGACTGGAAGAAGTGAGAACGAAGGCTGTATGCAAAAAGTGTGGGTGAAGAGTGATTTTTAGTGAAAAGACCGTCTCGCTAAATAGAGCTTTGCGTGCATGATTTTTCATCATGCAATCATAAATGACCACTGAATCTATATTCCGCTTGGCCCGCAAAGTCCGCATGACTCTCCCCCGGGCCCCCTGTAGAGAGGGGCTCACACCCCCCTCCGCACCTTCCCCCAAGTAGGCTGGTGTGAAACTGCGCACCGCAATAGACCCAAAATTTACAGCCCATATGCAGTAGGTGCATAATAACTCATCGCATATGCATGTAGCCTGGTTGGCAGTGTGCCAACCTTCTCCAGAATCGTCTCATGCTATCTGGCCACCACAATCGTGTTGAGATATCGAGTTCATCCAATGAGGTGGTGGACACTGATGACCCGCCTGGGGGATAGGCCCCACACTTACACCATTGGCATGGTTGGTGAGATCATGGGTGATATGCGGCCAGTGGGATGACAGGCTGTGCGATAGCCATTCTAGAGACTGGCATAGTTATAGCACCAGCTCATTTAGTTGGGTTCATACTATAGAGAACCCGTGTATGTATTTGGTTGAGTACCTTTCATATTGTGTGTACTCTTATCTTGTATATGGTGTGTTGAGTGTTGAGTAGAGAAGAAGAAGATTTTCAGCCTCTCACCTTGTGTGTTCTCTATTAGGGTTTTATGAGTGTGTGTGCGCTTGCAAGAGCTCAAGCTCTCTTCCCCCTGCATCTTTTCATGGTATCAGAGCCTCGTTCTTCGTGCTAAGGGCTGAGCTGCAAGCAAGAGAACCACAGGGAGCGGTACGAGGGTAAGAGCTTTAACTACTCTTCCTTATTTGTGTTGGTGACTACACCCTTGTCAGGAGCTCTACGGGAGGCACCGGCAAACGATCTCTGATTGAGGAGCTTTCTTTGCGGGAGTAAAGCTATATGGCAACTATTATGTCCTATCAAACCATATTTTCTGGGCCGAAACGCGTTTCGGGCACGTCTGGACCTTCGTTTTTCAGAAAGCAGACGATTTCGAGCACTGTGGCGGGTAAGTCATCGATTCTCTGTAGAACTCTGTTTTAAGAACTGTAGGAAGACAGATTGACTGTGCAGACACTGTGGGTGATGCAAAGAGGTCAACAGTTGCCATTTGGTGTATGTATGCACATTGAAGTCACTGGTTGTGAGATTTGAGAGTACTACAGTACCGCTGCAGAAAATACAACAGTTTGTGCATGACAAACCAGAGTGCTGTTTCTGGTAAAATTGAGTGTTTACCAAGATGTCAAATGATGGGATAACTTAGATTGTGGCTGAGAAGCTTGATAAGAATAACTTCCATGCTTGGAGGTTCAGGTTGATAAATTTCATAATGGGAAAGGGCTATTGGGACTACATAGAAGGTGAGCATGAAGAGGAACCGGAGATACCGGACATATATCCGACTACTGCAGATGTGAAAGAGTTTAAAGACTGGAACCAAGGAGCCAGGAAAGTTATGTATTGGCTCTCCATTAGTATACAGCACACCATGATTGGGCACATTCAGGATGCCAAGTCCCCCAAGGAGGCGTGGGACACCTTGGTAAAGCTTTATGAAACAAATACCAAGGCACGTAAGATACAGTTGAAGAATGAACTTCATACTGTGGAGAAAAAGAGCATGTCTGTGAATGACTATGCATTGAAGATAAAGGGTATTGTGGAATCCCTTGCATCTATTGGTGTGTGAGTAGATGATGATGATAAGATGGAAGTCTGTCTACGTGGTCTCGCGCCACAATACAAGGCGTTCAAGACGTCTATTCAGACTCAGGAAAACATTCCCAACTTTACAGATTTGGTGTCTATGCTGATTATAGAAGAGAAGAGCTTGAGTGAAGACTGTTGGAGTGAAGACCAACAGTCTTCACAAAACAAAAACAGTTCAGAGCAATAGGCCTTCTACACAAGTTCAGACAGAGGACGAGGTAGAGGAGGCCGTGGATGCGGTCAAGGAGGTGGCCGAATAGGTAATCAGAATTATGGCCAGCAGCAGCAACAACAGTCCCAGAATACACAACAACAACAACAACAACACGCTGTCGTGAAGTGTGCGGAGTAGCCAGGAAAGTACGAAACTTCTAGCTGTGAGAGTTGGTGTCAAACTTAACAAGGAAACTCACATACAAGATTTCCCAAGGAGTATTGAACACCGCTATTTCCAAAGTCAAATACATGTGTCAACTTGCCTCAATACATCCTTGAAATCATCCAGAAGATTGCACAGAATTGCATGAAATCCTTTGAACCATTCACTTGTGAGCATAGCAAGGCTTTCTAATTTTTCCAATATACATGTGGCCAGTTACATCCATTACATCCAGTGCCCTCAAAACCATTATTTCGAGATGTACTTTATCACCTGAAAACCTGCCTTATTGTCCTAACATCTCACAAGCAAAAGAAATAGCATTTGGCAAAGCTTGACATACTCATGATTTCCAAAATCCATATGAGAAGAAGTAAAGCAAATTACCCTCAACTTCAAAGTATTTTTCATAATTCTCCAGGCTCCGAATTCCTTAGCTTTTTCCCCAGAATTCCATCATGTTCACAAGCTTTTTCCCATACATTCAAAATCTTAAAGGGCTATTTTTGCCATGCCCTTATTCTAAAATAACAAAGTAGTTTTAATTTTAACTTATCTGAATGAGGCGAGGGGTGGACACGTCGAACTTTTTCTTTTATTTTTATTAATCTAAGGTGGCCGCTTCAGCGCCGATTCACGATGGAAGAAGAAAACTCTCAACAGTCCTCTGCGCCGACTGTATATTATGATTTTTCAATAATCACATCATCATATAGCTCTTGAATTATCCTTCATTTCTAGCACCTAAAAGCAGTATACAGAAGATAAGCCCTTCCCATCAAATTGACTGGTCGCCTCGACGCTGTTCCCCTTCACTCTGCAATTTTTTTTTCTCACCTCTTCATTGACGTTTCTTTCCGGTCCTTTTCTCCCTTTTCCCGCGACCATCTCGGTAGCCCCCCCCATCGCATTCTGCCAGCTGTGCATGCCATAAGGAAAGGCTGCGCATTTTCATTTCCACGCTTTCTAGAAAATTCACCAAAGGCTTTGTTAACCTTAACACTAAGGTTACAAAGCATAACCTTAGCATTAAGGTTAAAGCCTTCAATGCACCTATTGTTTCCCTTTCTTCCATTGTTATGGAGTGTTGACCCTATATATATATATATATATATATATATATAATCAACTCTTTTCCACCTTTATACCATAACCTTCCTAAAGGTTTTTCTCATGCTTTAGCTCCATTCAGCATCCTTATTGTGCATATGATTTTGCTATTTAAAGCATACGATCAAGATCCCGACTAATATGCACCATTAAGTTCTCTGCCTCAGTGCTAATGTCACAAGCAAAAGCCAGTCCTATCAAGGCACAATATATCTGCTAGCTCCAAAATTCTCCATAAGCATAAAAAAAATCCTCCACAATTCACACCACACTGTCAAAGGCTCCAAAACCTGGCTCAGCCTCAGCTCATCTTATTGAACCTTATCTACAGTATGAACATATATACTCAAGCATCATATAATGATTCGTCATGGCACTTATCCCCATACATCTGGATGTGTATTTGACGGCCTCACATGCACGGTTTCACATCATAGACGTGCCATGGCACGACATCCACCCCCTCTAAACCTGCACATCCTCTGGTATGTGCCAAATCATCATCAAGGTCCACATATAACTGGATGTCGTCTTCTTCTTCTGCAGTTCCAGGAAGATCATCCTCTTCCTCTTCAATCATATCCATACTTCCACTGTCAAGCTTCTCATCCTGAATCTCTTGTGAATCAAAAGGATCACCATCATGCCTTCTTTTAAATATCTTGATTCTTTTGCCAGCCACAAGATTCTTTACTTCTGTTCCATCAAGCTCACACAGAGTATATGTGGCATTTCCATGCACATGCCTGACAATGTAAGGGCCAAACCATCTTTTTGCAAATTTTCTTTGAACAGTGAATTGGTTGTCAAGGCTACTATCATACATTAGAACCCAATCACCTTCTTCAATAGGTTTTGGCCGGAGTCTGTGTCTACTATCAAATCTTTCTTTATTTTTCAGCCTTGCATCTTTCAGGCGAGCTTTAGCAAGCTCTACATCTTCAGGCCTCCTCTCCAACTGTCTTATTCGCAATGCAAGGAGGTCATCTCTGCTCAATCCTTCCATCCAGGGCAATACATTCCAAGTTAGAATTACTTCTTCAACTGGCATCACTGGCTTCTGACCATACATTAATTCAGCAGGCATGTATCCTGTCACTGAGCTATGAGTTGTACGGTCAGCCCACAAGGCATATGGTAGCAGCTTTGGCCACACTCTCATCCTTTCTCTGCATGCCTTAGCCAAAGCTTTAATGATTGGAGGATGTCCTCGCTCACTTTTCCCATTGCCCTCAGGATTGTAAGCACATGTTAGAGACAGTTTGATACCAATTCTAGAGAAGAATTCCCTTGCTTCTTCAACATCTAGCTCTCCCCTATCAGCTGTTATTTTCCCAACACAACCATATCGGCAGATCACATCTTCCAAGAGAAATTTGCATACTGTTTTCGTACTCTTTGTTCTAAGGGCACGCCCTTCTACCTGATTTGTCAAATCTTCTCTTGCAAGTGCTATATACCGCATCTGCCAAATTCCCAAAGGCATTGTAACTAGATCCACTACCCATTTGTAGTGCATGGCAGGTGGGTAAGTTGGTTGTAAGCCATCACGATGCCTCACATTTGAGTACATTTGGCATACTATGCATGTTTCCACATATTGGGAAATATCCTTGTACATTCCTCTCCACCAATATTTTTCCTTTATTTTGGTAAAAGTGGCCCACACACTTCTATGCCCAGCCCAGAGACTCTCATGGAATTCTTTCACAAGCTTCCCTTGAGTCTCTTTATCACATACGACTCTCTGTGGCATAGCATTCCTCTGTTTAGGATGTTTCCAGAGATACCCATCCTTTAGAAAGTAACCATATGCTTTTCTGCGGATCCTCTTAAATTCTGAGTCAGACCAATTCTCTTGCCTTGTCAGAGTGCTCAAATATTGACCAATAAGCAACCAATCTCCTTCATATATTTCCTCAATAAAAGACTCAAGTGCATTTGATAAGCAAATATGATCCCCCTTAGCATATGCTGTGGTATAGAACTTTGTACCCACATCATCAATATCACTAACCATCTCTTCCTCATCTTCATACCTGGCTCTTGATAGCATATCTGCAACTGGATTATCTTTTCCCGCAATATGCTCAAACTCAGGATTTAGTGACTTGATATAAGCAATCCACCTAAGCATAGCAATATCTGGAGTGGTACAACTTGCTATCATCCCAAGAAGTGGCAAGCAATCAGTCTCCACAAGTACAGATGCCCCAATAAGATATTCTTTTTCACATTTTAGAGCAGTGACTATCCCCCATAATTCTCTCTTGATCTGTGGATACTTTCGCTGTCGAAAGCTTAATACCTTTGCTCCAAATCTAATTACATACCTATGATCATCCTCATCATCTTGCCCTACTGCCCATCCAATCCCAGTAGGACTAGTATCAACTGTAACAATCACAGGCCTGCCACAGTCATAATCTGCCTTTCTCAAAATGGGTGATGATTGGAGCAAATATTTCAGCTTCCGCATAGCTTTAATATGTACTGCACTCCACAAAAATTTTTGATTTTTCCTCAAAAGCTGATAAAGAGGATCTGCTACATGTGCATAATGTGGGATCCAAATAACATAAAAGACGCACGCTCCTAGAAATCTCCTCAGCTCTGTAACATTAATGCATATTTCCTTCATTCTTTGTATTGCATCTATCTTGGCTGGACAAGGACGGCGTCCACTAGTACTACAAAGATGTCCCACTATTAGCACTTCACCAACCCCAAACACTGATTTTTGCCCAGATAAAGTAAGATTCACTTCTTCAAGTCTGGATAGAATCATGTCACAATCCTTTATATGATCTGCCACAAACTTGCGGCACCCTTTTGAATCCAAATTCTCATCTTTGTCTTTCTCATCACAGCCCTTTATTGGCACATCATCCAAAAATGGCATAGTTTTTTGTGGTATGAAGTCCCGTAAGACTTTATTCATTCCATTCATCATATGTGCCACTGAGTTAGTGGCTCCCTGTGGTAAGGTACACATCCTTACTAATCCCAAAGGAGTTCTCATTGTGGTCAAGTCCCTGCTTTGCATATCCAGCTGGAACTGATCATATCCCGAATACAAATCACCCATAGAGTATATAGCTTTCCCTGCAAATGCTTCTGCAAACTCATCCACAATTGGACCTGCTCCCACATTCCTGATTGTGACTTTGTTTACAGGTTGCATGTCTTGAATAAAGCGCAATGTCCCATTTTTCTTTGGTACAGTAAACCATCTGTTGGAATATGGGGCACATGAAGGCTCCAAGATTCCCATTCTGATCTTTTCCTTTAGTAATTCCATCAACTTTGGCAAGAGAGCCTTTGGTACTGGAATTGGCCGCAGGTTCCAGGGCACATGTGGAACAGTAAAGATCACCATTGGTGCTGTTACACTTGGGTCAACACAACCAATCTCATGCGGCTGAAAGGCAAAAGCTTTCCCATGTTTTACAAGCATCTCCTCAAAGCATTCTCTTTCAACTGGCAACAGAAAATCCCTCTCACCAATCTTCAGCTCTTTCAGAGTTTCTTGAGTAAATTTATGCCCAATTTTCTTCGGATCTCTAAGATTTGGCTGCATAGAAGCTTCATCTATCTTCTCCTTGCTTCCTGGTGGCAAGGGCAAGGCAACTGGCTTCACCTTTTTTGCAACCGTTTTGTACTTTGTATCAACATAAGCATCCATCTCACAATTCATGTTTTTACATTCCACCCCCTCAAATTCCTGGATTATATCATACATCTCCACAGATGACACCTTTATCACTTCATTTCCACCCTGTAAGCATGCTCTTCTCATATCAAAAAGTACATCCATAGTATCTATAAATGACACCTCATCAAGCACCCCTGAAATAAACTCATTCTTCTCCAAAAGACCACACTGCTCAAAACTTTTTTGTTCATTTTGTATATGTTTTTGCATGCCACGCTTTAAATCCTTGCTTTTTACAAAAACCAGTGACCCATAGCTGGAGAATCCCTGAAAATTTGCTGAAAAACTATTTACATTGATTGAGTCCTGCGAGAACTCATTTCCCCTTGTACCATTGGAATCCCGCTTTACAATGGCACCTGGCCAAAATCCCTCATCTCCCTGTAATTCATAAACTCTCTGTTTATCTTTGGGAGTGACTGTGCCCTAAGAAATTCACGATTCCTTTCATGATTAATGCAAACTGTCAGAAACTGAACAGCTTTTTTGCCATCTTTACTCCTTATTCTTGCATAGGCTGAACCATCATCCAAAACCTTTGTTTCCATCCTTACAGCTGTAATGTAGGGTTGCCCAAGAATGAGGGGATACGATGACATCTCCTGAACAAAGAAATTCTGATCATCCTTCACATCCCCTACAGTTACCCTTACATTTGGACATGCTGCATAAAGCTCTCCAGATGAATTATTAGCTGCTTTAATCATCCACCCATGATCCACATCCATTGGCCACTTACATTTGTTGTAGAGATTTTTAGCCATAAGATTTATTTCAGACCCATGATCAATTAGAGCGACATATGGCTCTTCCAAATCACCTATCTTGACAAGGGTTTCAGTGGTGGCTCTTGCCCAATGGCTCCTGGAGTAATGACTCTTTGTAAGAACTTCTTTTTCATCATCCTCTTCCACAAAACGCACTTGTCGTGCCCCATCAGCAGAGTGATTACATTCCACCACATTTTCTCTCTCTTCCTTTTTCTGTACCTGTACACCATGAGTCTTGGAAGTGCTTGCTTCCCCTTGTGATGGAATAGATTCAATTATGGACTGCCTTTTTCTTCGTATAATATCAATTATCTCATCATGAAATTCTTTCTTTGCAATTCCCAAGACTTCCCCTAGTGTGAATTCCACCCTGCTGTTTAGAATTCTCTCTTCAAGCACCTTTTTGAGATCTGTTGCAACTTCAATATCAGATTGAAGCTTGTAGAGTGGACTTTTCCCTTTACCCTTCTCCTTCATTTTTGCTGGCACTTCTTCCATTGAAACATCATGTAGAGGTCTGCTTTGCTGTGGAGGCATATGTGATGGCCCAGAATCCTTCTTTTCACTTCCACGTGTAACTCTTTTTGATGGCCCTCCTTCCTCATTTTCCCTTTTACGTTTCTCCTCTACCTGTGCCTCATTATTTTGACATTTGGCAATATAGGCATGAATGGATAAAGAATCCACAGGCTCCTCCCAGCCAGTCTCAAGGCGTATACAATCACCTGCCTCATGCAAAGCTTGCTTTGACACTTTCTTTGATGCAATTAATTCCATTGTTGACGGCCAAAAATTCTCATTCTCATAATCCTCATCATTCTCAAATCCCTGCTTTTGTTGACCAACCTTTAATCCATAGGTTGCTGCCTCAACCATAGAAATGGCATGACTAGCAGCCATATCTTCTACCAGCTTTTTCATCCCTCCTTTCCCAAAGTTTGTACTCAATGGAAGTCCAGTTTCTGTAAGATGGATTTTCCCATCTTTGAAGAACACAAGTTGATTTTTAAGAGCTTCTTTATAGCTGGTACAATCCTTCTTTGCATGCTCTGGGTCGTCACACCATATGCATCTATATGTAAACCCTTCTCTGATTTGAGGCCTTTGCATAGAAGCCTGCCCCAATGGTAGACCTTTTTCTTCGATCCTGGACATCTTCAATTTTAAATCACGCATACCCTTGATAAGCTCATCCATCGGCCCATCTATCTTAGGAATTGTGGCAGCTGGCTTGGATAAACTCTCAGGGGTAACAGCAGCTATGGGGGTTGCAGAGCCCATCACCATTTTATCCCTCCTCCGCTGCCGCTTTGCTAACATAGTGACTGCATCCTCAACATCATTCCAGTCACTCTTTAATCCTTGCTCTGTATTTTTATCCTCAAGGAGGATTTCCAATGTCTCCTGGAGATCTTTCCCAGCTGCCTGCAAGAAGAGCTCTGTCTTTTCTCTGTCCAAAGTTGCACGCTCTATTCTTGACAACTGGGCATAACGCTTCTCAAACTCCCTTAACAATTCCGTGGCAGAAATTCCCATTTTAGGTTTTGTGACCCATTCCAAAAAAGTTCGTTTAGTCACTCGCTCAGAATCCTCCATGAAGTATTCATCTTTTAAGGCAAGCTTGAATTCTTCCCAATTTCTGCCACCCTGTGCTGTCTGCAATCCTTTTATGCGCTCTCTTATTTCAGGAACGCATACCAACTCGAAACTTCGAACCATATCCTCCTCGGTCACCCTATTTAGCTCCATCTCCTTTATATAATTGCGCAGATACTTTGTAATGTCCTTCCCATCAAATTGATCTACCTTTTTCACAATTGATTGTAAGGCTTTGGTCATGGAAATCTGTCCCCTCTCAGCAGCTTGTTGCTGTTGCATGTACATGGAAAACATTTGGAACATCTGCATAACTCCAGGGTCAAAATGAACCCCCTGGCCCTCAGAATTCTCAGCCATAGCTTCCCTGTATGTTTCACTACACTCTCACCCCAGCAGTTTCACGTCGGGTTCACCAAAGATGTCGTGAAGTGTGCGGAGTAGCCAGGAAAGTACGAAACTTCTAGCTGTGAGAGTTGGTGTCAAACTTAACAAGGAAACTCACATACAAGATTTCCCAAGGAGTATTGAACACCGCTATTTCCAAAGTCAAATACATGTGTCAACTTGCCTCAATACATCCTTGAAATCATCCAGAAGATTGCACAGAATTGCATGAAATCCTTTGAACCATTCACTTGTGAGCATAGCAAGGCTTTCTAATTTTTCCAATATACATGTGGCCAGTTACATCCATTACATCCAGTGCCCTCAAAACCATTATTTCGAGATGTACTTTATCACCTGAAAACCTGCCTTATTGTCCTAACATCTCACAAGCAAAAGAAATAGCATTTGGCAAAGCTTGACATACTCATGATTTCCAAAATCCATATGAGAAGAAGTAAAGCAAATTACCCTCAACTTCAAAGTATTTTTCATAATTCTCCAGGCTCCGAATTCCTTAGCTTTTTCCCCAGAATTCCATCATGTTCACAAGCTTTTTCCCATACATTCAAAATCTTAAAGGGCTATTTTTGCCATGCCCTTATTCTAAAATAACAAAGTAGTTTTAATTTTAACTTATCTGAATGAGGCGAGGGGTGGACACGTCGAACTTTTTCTTTTATTTTTATTAATCTAAGGTGGCCGCTTCAGCGCCGATTCACGATGGAAGAAGAAAACTCTCAACAGTCCTCTGCGCCGACTGTATATTATGATTTTTCAATAATCACATCATCATATAGCTCTTGAATTATCCTTCATTTCTAGCACCTAAAAGCAGTATACAGAAGATAAGCCCTTCCCATCAAATTGACTGGTCGCCTCGACGCTGTTCCCCTTCACTCTGCAATTTTTTTTTCTCACCTCTTCATTGACGTTTCTTTCCGGTCCTTTTCTCCCTTTTCCCGCGACCATCTCGGTAGCCCCCCCCATCGCATTCTGCCAGCTGTGCATGCCATAAGGAAAGGCTGCGCATTTTCATTTCCACGCTTTCTAGAAAATTCACCAAAGGCTTTGTTAACCTTAACACTAAGGTTACAAAGCATAACCTTAGCATTAAGGTTAAAGCCTTCAATGCACCTATTGTTTCCCTTTCTTCCATTGTTATGGAGTGTTGACCCTATATATATATATATATATATATATATATAATCAACTCTTTTCCACCTTTATACCATAACCTTCCTAAAGGTTTTTCTCATGCTTTAGCTCCATTCAGCATCCTTATTGTGCATATGATTTTGCTATTTAAAGCATACGATCAAGATCCCGACTAATATGCACCATTAAGTTCTCTGCCTCAGTGCTAATGTCACAAGCAAAAGCCAGTCCTATCAAGGCACAATATATCTGCTAGCTCCAAAATTCTCCATAAGCATAAAAAAAATCCTCCACAATTCACACCACACTGTCAAAGGCTCCAAAACCTGGCTCAGCCTCAGCTCATCTTATTGAACCTTATCTACAGTATGAACATATATACTCAAGCATCATATAATGATTCGTCATGGCACTTATCCCCATACATCTGGATGTGTATTTGACGGCCTCACATGCACGGTTTCACATCATAGACGTGCCATGGCACGACAACGCAGGTGGAAGAGGCAAATTCAGAGGCAGAGGGAGTCAAAGAGGCCGTGGAAATTGGCAAAGGTAGTATAATGATGCACGTGAATGTTATTATTGTGGTAAGCTTGGACATGTGCAGGCAGAATGTTATAAGAAGCAGGCTGACATGCAAAATGGGAGTGCAGCAAAACAACTATGCATCCTCAAGTAGAAATAATGAAGATAATGAAAGGTTGTTTGTTATGCAGCATATCGTGAATGCCATGTCTGAAAATGTTGATGCAGCACAAAAAGATGATGTATGGTATGTGGATTCAGGTGCTTCGAACCACATGACAAGTCATGGGGAGTGGTTCAAGGAGATGAAAAACCCGGAAAGACCTGGTTTTGTGGAAACGGGGGATGACACTGCTCATCCAATTGCCCATGTTGGAGATGTGTCATTGTCTATGCAGGATGGCAAAGTGAAGTACTTTGCAGATGTACTTCACGTTCTGAACATAACAAAGAATCTGGTTTCAGTTGGCCAGATGATTGAGCAGGGTTTGCAGGTTCGGTTTAACCCTGATGGTTGTTATGTTGAAGACTTTAAAGACAAGTGCAGGTTGGTTGCAAAAGACAACAGAGTGGGCAGAATGTTTACATTGAATGTAGACATGCCTGAAATGAGTGCTGTGATATTTGCAAATGGTTCAGGAATTGTTGCAAACACAGACATTTGGCATAAAAGAATTGGACATGTGAATGTGCAGCGAGCGAATGAAGTCTATGTAGACTAAAGGAATTGTGACAGGGCTGCCAAAGTTTAAAGTGGAAGGTATGCAGAGAATATGTGAAGCATGCCAATTTGGAAAGCAAACAAAGCATGTATTTCCACGTAACAAATATGTGAGTAGAAATGCACTAGATGTTGTGCATTTAGATGTATGGGGTCCTACGAAGACCATGTCTATGGGAGGCTGCAGATATTATGTGACATTTATTGATGACCACACAAGGAAATTATGGGTATATTTCATGAAGGAGAAGAGTGAGGTGTTCACTCACTTTCAGAATTTCAAAGTTTTGGTTGAAAAGGAAACAAGGAAATATGTAAAGTGCCTAAGGTCAGATGGAGGGGGAGAGTACTTCTCCAATGAGTTCTCTGAATTTTTGAAGAAGAATGGTATTCGGAGACAGTTGACATGCAGATACACTCCGTAGCAAAATGGAGTTACTGAGCGGAAAAACAGGCACATTGCTGAGATTGCGCGAGCATTGATGGAAGAGAAAAATATACCGCATAGCTATTGGGCTAAGGCTGTTTCTACAACAGTATACATCATGAACAGGACCCCATCTACAGCCATACATGATGTAACTCCAGAGGAGAGGTATACTGGTAGAAAACCTGATTTGTCTCATCTGAAAGTTTTTGGATGCATTGCATATGTACATGATGTGCCAGATGAGCTGAGAACTAAGCTGGATCCAAAAGCTGAAAAATGTGTGTTTATTGGATATTCCCTTGAGCAAAAGGGATACAGGTGTTATAACCCTGCTACACGTGAGTTGAGGGTAAGCAGGGATGTTGTCTTTGATGAGATGAGCAGCTGGTATGCTGCTGAAAAAGAAGCTGTTGGGGCTGATGTGAGTGGAAGTGTGGTTGCACAGAATGCAGGTCAGCAATCACAGTCTTTGAGTGGACCAGGAGAGTCCTCATCTAGTGGGTCTGTTGATAGACCATGGAGTGGCAGGCTGCGTCATAATACCAGTCCTACAAATGTGATTAGTACATCACGTAAAGGAAAAGAGAAAGTGGTTGAGCCCCTTGGTATGCCTGACATTTCTGCAGGGCATTCTCATGTTGACGGAGAGTCTAGTGGCTCAGATATGAGCCTTGATGAGGAGCTTGGGATCCCAGCTATTAGAACACCTGGTGTAAAGAAGGCTATGGAAGCCATGAATGAAAATCTGCGAATATCTGGGAGAGTGAAAAATCCTGTGCAGAGATTTACCTATGATGGTTATGTGGCACATCACTATGCATATATGGCAAAGGTTGTGCAGGTTGTTGAGCCCACATGCATTGATGAGGCTGTTAGAAATGTGTGTTGGGAGAAAGCCATGGATTAGGAGATGGATGCACTATATGGAAATGAGACTTGGGATTTAGTGCAATTGCCTGAAGGCAAGAAAGCCATTGGATGCAAGTGGGTGTACAAAGTAAAACATAACAGTGATGGAAGCATAAACAGGTACAAGGCTAGATTGGTAGCCAAAGGATATGCGCGCAGACATATGGCATTGATTATGAGGAAACTTTCAGCCCAGTTGCCAAGATGGCAACAGTGAGAGTTGTGATAGCAGTGGGGCTGCATCAAAGAAGCAATGGTCTTTACATCATATGGATGTAAAGAATGCATTCTTGCATGGCGATTTGCAAGAAGAGGTGTATATGTTGTAGCCACTTGGTTATGAGGATGTGGGTCACCCCGAGCATGTTTGCAGGTTGAAGAAAGCCTTGTATGGCTTAAAACAAGCACCAAGAGCATGGTCTGACAAGATTTTTGAATATCTTGTCACTATTGGCTTTCATGTAGCCAATGCAGATTTCTCGCTGTATGTGAAACATGGTGATAGAGGGGTTGTGCTTGTTGTCATCTATGTAGATGACTTGATCATCCATGATGCAGAGATCTTTGATGTAAAGATCTTGCTTAGACAGAAGTTTGAGATGAAGGATCTCGGGGAGCTCAGATATTTCTTGGGCATTGAGGTGATTAGGTCACCACATGGTATTGGATTACTGCAGAGACAGTATGGCTTGGACATGTTGTCCAAGTATGGTATGATAGGCTGTAAGCCTATTTCCGTGCCATTGGATCAGAATGGCAAGTTGAGTGTAGATTCAAGAGAGATCTTGGAGGATCCTACTATGTACAGGTGCATAGTTGGAAGTTTGATCTATCACCAGACCAGATTTGAGCTATGCTATTGGGTTGGTGAGTCAGTTTAGCGACAGGTTCCACGGAAACCGCATTTGGATGCAGTGAGACGCATACTGAGGTATGTGAGGTCTACTTTGCATTGTGGACTATTCTATGAGACTGGGATAGAGATATGTGTACATGGGTACACAGATGCTGATTGGGTTGGTAGTATCTCAGATAGGAAATCTACTAGTGGATTCATGTTTTCTTTGGGGAGTGCTGCTGTGACTTGGAGCAGTAAGAAGCAGCCTACGGTTGCTCTATCCAGTACAGAGGAGCTGCTATGGCAGCATGTGAGGTAGCTTCGTTGAGAAAGCTACTTGCAGATTTGGGTCTATAAGTGGATAGACAAGTTGTCATTTTCTGTGACAACATTAGTAGTATACAGTTGGCTAAGAACCCAGTCTTTCATGCTCGTACGAAGCATATAGAGTTCCACTACCACTTCGACAGAGAGAAGGTCTTGGCAGGAGACCTCGACCTTGTTTATGTCAGCACAGAGGATCAGGTAGCTGACATCTTCACCAAAGCATTGGGTACAGAGAAGCTCCGCAGATTCAGGGCTTTGCTTGGTGTACATGAGATGGAGTTGAGCTCGAGGGGGAGTGTTGAGATATCGAGCTCATCCAGTGAGGCGGTGGACACTGATGACCCGCCTGGGGGATAGGCCCCACACTTACACCACTGGCATGTGGAGAGACGGAGAACTCTCTCACTTGTAGTAAGAGTAGCACGATCCACGTGTAGCTCAATCCAATGGGATTTGCATCCCTGTCGGAGCTAGGGATTCGACCCGTACCGATGCACAAGAGCTTATCCACAAATGGAGAGAATGCTCATGGCTACCATCACTTGACACTAGACTAAGCATACACACAAGCTCAACTTGTCCTCATTCCTACACACCCCTTCATTCACAAACACAAGCAAGAGGAATACAATCACTATGCACTCAAGCAATAATAATTACACACGTGAGCATACAAGTGCAAGGCTGATTAAAGTTTTAATGAGCACTAAAAGAGGTGAGTAAAAACTAGTCAAAGTGAGACTTAGGTAGTAGATAATGCTATGCAAAGGCAAGTGTCTTTGTACACCTCCGGTTATGACCGCAGTCTCAATGTCCTATCAGTATGGAAGTTACTCCTAAGTGGCAACCCTACTCCTAAGTATGAGCAAAGGTGATTGGAGCTCTCTCTTGTTGTTTTTTTTTTTTTTTTTTTTATGTGTGTAGAAGGTGATAAAGATTAAGGTTCTATCCCCATGAGACCCAAGCAATGGCCAAGAGACCTCCGCCAAGAGAATCTAAAGACCGCTAAGTATCTCAAGGGCGACAGACCCTTTTTCTTTCTTTTATGACCTAAGGAGTACCCCTTGAAGATGAGGGCATCGGTTTCGAGGGCCCATAGTGTACCCCCGAGTCCTACCAACATCTATCAAGGCGATAGATTCCTCAAAGGTCCTCTATTGAAGCTTCTAGACATCAGTGTTCACCCCATGGAAACCAAGGCATCGGCCCCAAGGTGCTGAGACATCCCCAGGTCCTACCAAGCACTTCGCATGGCAGTAGACACTTCATGTCGCAATTCACTTTGTATATATATATTTTTGTAGGGTATATTTTCATAAATTTTTATTACTCGTAGCACCTAGCTCATATCTAAGAGATAACTACCACTAGGGATAACTAATATACCTTGAAGACATAAGTACTTGGCATACTCCCTTGGTATATATCCTACACTGTCTTTGGATAGACATATCTTTTACTAAGTCTTCTAAGACTCTAGAATTCACTCACCATATTTTAACTACAAATCAAAAACTCAAACCAGCCAATATTGTGTGCATGCAAACCATATATTCGAAAGATAAGAGCACTTAAAGAAATAAAGATTAAGATTTGCATACACCTGATGTAGTGCCCTGTTGATGTTGTTCGTTTGCCTTGAATAATTGCTGATCTTGTGCAGATTCCTTCTCCTTGATCCCTGTAGGCATAGCATATCTCCCCCCTTCCTAATTTGTGTGCACGATAGGTGGACTATTGGGGTGTGTTTGATACTCTTCTTAAGCTGGGATCTCTGCACAAAGGTTTATTAACAAACAAAGAAAAAACAAAAGAATAAAATTTGTTAGTGGTGCCAATCACCAAATATAGCCGAGGGGAAAAAACCCAATGGGAAAAAAGTGCCCTGGCTTGTCGATCTTATTGTGGAGTCGTTTTTACTTACCCTTGCGCTGGTGGTGGAGATCATCTCAAAAAGAACATAATCCTTTAAAGGCATAAGGAACCACACTATGCAAACATTGATCTACCAAAGAGCTTCATTTGTAGTGCTAATGCCTTATCTTTGGTTTTAGGTATGTCCTTCTTGGGTGGGAATTTTATCAATTGTCGAGGAATTTGAGCAAGATAAGAG
Organism: Cibotium barometz; assembly: GCF_041138505.1. NCBI lineage: Eukaryota > Viridiplantae > Streptophyta > Polypodiopsida > Cyatheales > Cibotiaceae > Cibotium > Cibotium barometz. Next base: position 7,535,741 of record NC_141057.1, on the reverse strand, counting down.
GATTTAGGCTTTGAAATGCTAGAATCTATGCTCAAATGAGACTCCTTTGGACTTGTCTTAGGTACACCAGTTGATGGTTGAATTATGTAACAAGGAGAAATCGGGACAACAGGTGTTTCAATACATGTTTTAGGAAGATCAACACAAGTAGTTTTGTAGGTGCTATCACAGCCACCTTTCCTATCTTGAAGAGTTTGTGTTGATTTCTTTTGTACCCACTGATATGGAAAATCAAGGGTGGCTCTTGGCATCTTTTTGATACAATCTTTTACCCCTAGCAAAGCATGGCATTTTGGAAGCCAAATTGCTGTTGCACCCTCATAATAACCTTGTGCTTTAAGAACCCGTTTTGGGACCCATCGAGTAACAATCCGAGATTTAGGCTTGGAAATGATGTGCTTCTTAAGAGGCTTAGCAACTGGACTAGATGGTACCAGTTTGTACGCAGCTTTGGGTAGCCACATTGATAATTCCTTCTTACCTGGCCTTCTTTGTGCAACAACTAGATTAGTTGGAACATGCCAGCCATGGCCCTCACTTGAGTACTCATCAATTATCCACATCATTTGTTTTGGAGCTTGTGTCTCTTTCTTATCAGCATCATTAACAAATTTGAGTGTTAAATTCTCAACTGAGACTTCCTCGACATGCATAGCTGTTGTTTTGGATGTATCCTTATAGTACAAATGATCTAGAAGAGCACGTGGTTGTACCATTCGTATAGGTATAATGTCATATCCATCTGAGTCACAGAATTGAATTGGCTTCGGTAAAGCACATGTCGATAATGTTGCAAGGACATGACTCCATTCTAATGGATCAATTAAATGCTCAGGGAAGGGTTGTGGAATGTATGCCTCGTCTGATACACTTCGATTACCCTTAAGTCTCTCAGTGTTGAAATCCCTACATGAGGCTCCACACATCCATATATCTTCTCGCCCATCTGACAATGTAGTTTTTGAGCCCTCAGATGAAGCAGAATCAAACTCATCTATTGGAGACCTTGTTACATCACGATATGAGTGATTCCTTAGGTTGACCCTTGTGATGACAGAATCATGTCGGAGGTACAAGTAATTGTATCCCCAATCTTGAATCATTTGAAATTGTCGCATGAATGGTCTACCCAATATCACTTCATAGTTTGGATGTTTTCCAAAATCCACTACTGCAAAGGTGTGCTCATATTCAATCCCACATGTGGTGACCAATATGTTCTCAAGCAGCCCAAGGGGATGTTCTAAGCTTCCATCTGCTAGCTGCAAGCGCATCCTGGTACTCCTAATAGCTGGTTTGCCCCATTTCTCCCAAATGGACCTTGTCACAATGCCCACTCCTGCACCACTATCAAGTATTGCAGTTGAAGATACTTTTCGCACTTCCAATGGGAGGGTAGCATTTCCCTGATCGTCTTCACAAAATTTTCCTACTTTGTTGATAGGAACTGGCATTACATGCTTTGTCTCAGGGTGTATAGTACACTCATGGTGACCCTTTTGTAGCAATACCTGCTCTGACAAACATGTGGCAATATCATTCCACAACTCAGGTTTAAGCTTTATCAATTCAAGCAAAGGTAAGTTACAAGCCACTGGTGCTGACAAAATAGCTTGCACCATACTCATATCTTTCTCCTTTGTCAACCTTTTATGCATGGAGGGTATCCTCAAGGTTTGAGAACAATTCTCATATTCTCCCAGATATGATGGTAAGGTTTTCATTGTATGCTTACTTCTAGGAGAAACAATTGTTTGAACTTCCTCCGGGATGCTTGGGTGTCTAAATTTGTTTTCCGTGCCTCTGGTAAAATCCACCTCAGAGAATGGAGGCGAACTAACAGAAGACATGTTTTCATTAATTTTCTCAGTTACTGCGGCCCACATTTCATTTGCCATGTCCTCATTAGCATTAATAATTTCATCATTGCATGGGAAGACAAGGCTGGGTGATGGTAGACTTTCTTCTTTCAATGGAGTGTCAATTGGTGCAGACCTTTCGCTCTGAGCTTGTGAAATGAATTCACTTTTCATTTCTCTACTTGATGACACTTCCGGTATAGTTTCTAATGTTGGCTTAAGAGAGGTTGGGCCCCGAGGAATAGGTGGTGGTGGTCCCTCAAGTATCGACTGAGCTTCCCTAATGATTTGCTGATGTACAGCTAGATTGATCTTCTCCTCACGAGGGTTTGGGTATTCTTGAAGCTTTTTGGGTAGCTCAGATAAAGCTGTAATGCGACTTTTATGAGCATCAATGATGGCCTCTAGAGTCTCATTCACTTTATCCACAAAAACAGAACCCCCAGAACTAACCTCAGTCGTACTAGCCTCATCTTGTTTAGCACTAGGCTCAGGTTGAGGTTGATGTTCCTCACGCACTTCCTGGGATGTAAAAGTTTTATCCCTCATGTCTTGTTTAGAGGTTTCCTGAGAACTAGTGGATGTACTTTTAGTTTGTTTGTTTCGGTTCTTCTTTCTCCTAGTGGTTTTTTTTCTATTAGACTGTAGGGTCTTGTCCACTAGATTTGTCTTTGCGTCCCTAGTTCGAGGTGTCTCATCAGTTTGTATTTCAGCGTGTCGTGTCTGTGATCTAGTCATGACTCTAAGTGGCACGACATGCTCATTCTCAGATGAAGGTGGGGATGGAACTGTACCTACAAGGTTGAGTGAAACCTTTGGTTGAGAGGTGCCTTCCTCATGTGGTTTCAACAGACAATCCTTTGGGAAGTGTTCTACACAACACCCTAGACAATATCTTTCAATCGGTGGAAACTGTTGTACTGTTGTATTTGACCGAGATGCTTGCCTTGAGCGATGTGGACAATCACGAGCCCAATGGGGTTCTCCACACTCATAACAGTGGCCCATTGGTTTGGCCTCTACTTTCCTTGGCTGCCATTGACCTGAGGGGCCTGGAGTCCTAGGTTGGTAGCCGCCTAGCAACATTAAAGAGTTTTGTTCCCCTGGTTGAGTCTCCAGTGCCGGGCTTGGGTATGCGGGACTTTCAAAGATATTTTCTTGGATGAATATGATACATATTCTTCTTCCACATAGCCTGGGTTTACCAATTCTCTACACATATTTGAATTGTCGTAGTCGACAACCCTCACAGGAGCAGTCCCTGGAGCAGGAGGTTGAGCACCAAGAACAGGTCGTGCTTGTTCTTGTGTCATCGGTGGCTTACGTGCAAAATTTGTATATTGTTGATACATTTGTGGAGCCACTCCACCCCTCGGCTGCTCACGTTCCTGTCTCATTCTCGCAATGCGAGTACAATCCTGTGTGGTATGAGTAAAGTTCCAAGCACAGGCTTGGCACCACTTCTTTGTGGGTTGGTTTGTGACTAGAGGAGAAAAGGTATTACAGTCCTCTATTTTATGGTCACCGCCACATGCTCCACAAAGATGAGGACCTGTAGGAAGTATACTCCTCATTCTCTGCTGCTGTTGTTGTGGCTGCATGGGTGGACGATAGGTTTGTCCTAATCTCCTTAGCACTAGGTTGGCTATCTGATCTGGATTTACCAGCGCGCTAGACCCTGAACTTTGATCATCACCCCATTGATTTCTAGGTTTCACCTCAGGGCCAGAACCATCTTGGAACTTGAAGTTATCGGTGAAATCCATAGCATCATGGCAACACTCATTGAAACTTGTATGTTTCTTCGCATAGAGATGTGTATGCAGTGTTGAATTTTTGAGGCCTTTTAAGAAGAGAGAAATTAATCGACTTTGGGTGGGCTTCTCATCTTCTGGGCAACGATTAATGTACTGCTTCATTCTATTTACACAGTCTCTAACACTCTCATTCTCTCCTTGCTTGAAAGAGTAGATGTGTGCTACCGTGTCATGTTGAATTCCCATCAAAGAAAAAGCAGCAATGAATCTCTCTTCCAAAACTCGTAAAGAAGTTTTGTCTGAAGCTTCTAATGCCTGAAACCAAGCAAGGGCTTTTCCTTCAAGAGTGAGTCCAAACCCTTCTATTTGAGTATGCTTATCAGCAACTTGCTCAGCTCGAACTCCTTGCCTAAAAGCTGCTACATGGTCGTATGGATCTCCCGACCCTTCATATTTCTTTACCAATTTCTGAAGAGTTGATGGCCTTACTTGTCGTGAATACTCATCATAGGGCCTACGGCCTCTCACTCTCAGTGGAAATTGTTCCTCTCTTTGGAAAGATGGTCCACATGTTTCCAAAATTGGTGTGGGTACCCTATTACCAGCCTCACCAAACCCCTCTAAAGATCTTGTCACCCTCATTTCAGGAGGTGCACTTATAGGAGGCCGAGTTGGCTCCCTTCTCATCCGATTGTCATAGTGGGAAAGATGTTGTTGTGGTGTGACCTGTGGTCGCACATTTGGTGTAGGACGATATCGTGGTGCTAGAGTTGGGCTACTAGCAGAGGTCCACTTAGATGTTGAAGGTCCCTCTCTAGTGAACTCTCGTAGGGGAGGAGCAACAGTTTCTCCAAGAAAGGCTGTCTCTCCTGGTTTGGCTGTATGTGTTGAGAACACTTCCATGAATAATGGTTGTCCTTTCCACGTGAGTTCCCTAATCTCTTTCCAATCTAACGTTCGATATTCATTGGCCCATTTATCAACTATTCTGTTCATGTGTCCTGCACACTTCTCAACTACCACTACATAAGCTAGAGGAAGATCCAGCTCTGGCAATTTAGTCGTGGCATAATATCCCTCTAACGAATCCTTATAGACCTCTTGAAGTGGGTCATCCTGTAAGACCTTTGTCACAGGAATTTGTCGTACAAACTCCCATTGGCTTTCAGCCCCCTGATCCATTTTACACTTGCCTTTCCTATCCTTGTCCAAATTTAGATCTACAAGAAGTAAATCATCTCTGGTGGGTGGATGGCTTTGAGGATTGGGCATTGGATGGTCCAGGCATGTCCGGCTCGATAAGCCAGTCATCTCTAGACTCTTTTGCTCTGGAAAGTTGTGAATAGTCTAACAACTCAGTTTTAGAGAGCTCCCCTAATTTGTCTACCTTTTCTGGATGGTAGGTGACTTCATAGCGTACACCATCTCCACCCATATACATGTTACCCTGGTCATTGACTAGAGGTGCTCTGTCAAGTTCTGAGAATATGTCGGCGATCTTAACAAGGTACCGTTGTTGTGGGTCCCTAAAGATCTCAGCTCCCTGAGCATTTGTGTAGACATATTGGAGTCTCACATTGAATGTTAACCCCATGGTATCGACTTCAAATGGATTAAAGGATCGTGTGGGTGTCCTATTTGGGGCTACGGGATAACTAGTTGATGGCCCTAGATTGTCCATGGACAATGAACTAGTTGTTCTGGAGGAAAGGGTATCGGATTGGGATTCAGAAAGGGTTTCAGCAATATCTGCCAAATTTCCTATCGATTGGGTCCCACTTTCTTGCGTAGGTACTCTAGAAGGTGCCCTAGGCCCTATGGCAGAATCTACAAGACGTCCCGACCGCAAGTGCATAAGGTCAAAATTTTGTTTTGGTTTTTTTTTTTTTTTAATGTGTTTTTGTTTTGTTTTGGTTTTGGTTTTTTTGTGTTTGGTTTTTTTTGATAAAAATATATATATATTTGTATATATATATATATATTTTTTACCCTACCTAACCACTAAAGGCAACTAAAAGGAGTATGTAACTATCTATCCTATTTTCTTATTTTTAAATGTTTTTTTTTATGATTTTATGATTTTTTATTTTTTATTTTTTTTTGAATTTACTCAAAAATTATGAATCACACTTAAAAAAAATACTAATTATGCACAAATTTACAAAAAATTAAAAAAATGCAGTTTACACTAATGAAGAACTACAAAATATGCGAAAAATAATAGACTCCTAAAGAATCAAAAAATTTTCTTTTGTTTGTTTTTTTCCTCCTTTTGTTTGTTTGTTTTTTTTTTTTGGTTTTTTTGGTTTTGTTTTGTTTTGTTTTGTTTTGTTTTTTTTTTTAACAACAAAAAGTTAAAACAATGCAAATCTACTCTAATTATGCTAAAAATTACAGAAATGAAAAATAAAAAATATGCAAACAATGTGGACTCCTAAAAAAATAATTAAAATTTTTTTATTTTTTTTAATATTTTTTAATATTTTTTTTTCTCTATTTTTTTTTAATATTTAATTGTTTTTTATAATCTCTTTTTTTCTTCTTCTTCTTTTTTTTTTAAAAAAAATTTCTTTTTCTTTTCTTTCTTTCTTTCTTTTTCTTTTTTTAATCTCTGTTTTTTTTTAATCTCTTTTTTTCTTTTTTTCTTTTTTTTTAAATAAGAAATATTATTTTTTTTGTTTTTTTTAATTTAAAAATAAAAAAAAACATAAAAATAAATAATAATAATAATAAAAAATAAAAAAATAAAAAAATGAAAAATTTCCACCTACCTTATCCGCCGCTCGCCGCTTCCGGATTCGTCGCCGACTTCACGTGCGTTGCTGCAGCTACTCGTCGGCCTTCGTCTACTGTGCAGACGCCGGACCCCACCACCCGCTTTCTTCACCGCCATCGCTCACCTTCATCTTCACCGCTGCAGTCGGCCTATGTCTCCTCCGCAACGCTCACAGCTGCCGCCTGCTATGCTTGCCAACGCCTTCGCACAGCTGCTGCAGCCAGCCGCCTCTCTTCTCTGCGGGCGCAGCTTCCTTCTCAACCAGGCGTCCTCACCTCACCTGCCGCTCTGCTTCTCACTCGCCACCCTCTGCCGACTGCTGCCTCTTTCCTTCGATTGTTCCCAGCCAGCTGCTCTTCTCTGCTCTGCTCTGCTCGCTCTGCCAACGCTGCCGCCAACTGCCTGCTCTGCCCGCTTCCTCAGCTCCAGTCGCCTCAGAGCCTCAGACCGCGCCTTCGCTTGTGCTCTTGCCGACGCCTTCGCACAGCTGCAGCCTAAGCACCCGCTGCCACCTCAGCCTCCTACACAGGCTAAGCTTTCTTCGCCAACGTTGGCCACACAGTAGTCACTTTATTTTTTTTTTAAATTTATTTATTTTTTTTTGTCTGGGCCACCGCCGGCGGCCTTCCCTCCACTGCTCACCTCCAAAGCCTTAGCGTATATAGAAAACTATATATATATATATATATATATATATATATATATAGTTTTCTTTGCTGCGCTTTTAACTTGCTTATGCCAAAGTATATAACGATTCAAACAATTAAAAGCCGTCTCCTCCACACTGCTTTCAGCCCGTTTACACACGATGCAGCGTTTGATGCAGCACTCACATCACTGCAAATATAAATAGATTTGTAATTTTCTTTTTTTAGCTGGCTGCCTCCGTGAACAAATATATATACATATATGTATATATATGTATATCTATTTGTTTTTTGCTTCTAACGATGGAGATGCCTCCCAACAAAACAACAAAATCATAAAGGAAAAGTCGCCTTCTACGCTTTCAACCTACCTCTCTTCCTTTCATCCTTAAGAGGACTTCAGGCTTGGTAGTCTATGGGGCTTGCATAAGCTATGGATGAGCTTAGCAACGCACCTCTTTTCTTTACTAATTACATGTTAACGAAAAGCATGAAAGAATGAAATGACAAAAAACAATGAAGGTAAACTTAATGATCGGTACTTGGAAAAAGCAATAAAACATAAAAAACAATGCGGGAAAAACCTCAACCGCTCAATGGTTTTTTTCTTATCCTAACCTTATCCACTCACCGGGATCACACACCCAAACTTAACCTAATCACTCAATGGTTTTGCAACCAAAAGAGGAAATAGTGGTGGTTTCCACACACTCTCAACCGGATTTGAGTCTTCTCCCCGGCAGCGGCGCCAATGGAGAGACGGAAAACTCTCTCTCTTGTAGCAAGAGGAGTACGATCCACGTGTAGCTCAATCCAACGGGATTTGCATCCCTGTCGGAGCTAGGGATTCGACCCGTACCGGTGCACAAGAGCTTATCCACAAATGGAGAGAATGCTCATGGCTACCATCACTTGACACTAGACTAAGCATACACACAAGCTCAACTTGTCCTCATTCCTACACACCCCTTCATTCACAAACACAAGCAAGAGGAATACAATCACTATGCACTCAAGCAAAGAGAAAGACCTCACTCCACTCCTATCTTCCTACAAGCATGCACACATTCAAGCATCAAGCTTCCATGAAAGCTTCAAATCAATCCATGTACTCAAAAATGAAATACTAAAAGCATGCATAAGAGTAAAATGATTAGAGAAGAGGATGAGAAAGACTCATGACATTGCTAGTGATTCAATGAAGAGATTTACCTCATACAATAATGTAGATGGGGTGAGAGAAGAGTCTTCACCTCTATGGAGAAGAGGGAGAGTAGGTCTCTCAAAGGAGCTCTTGCATGAACTAAGCCCAAAGTGTCTAAGCTCTCAAATGAGCCACCTTTTATACAAAAATTCTAGGACTCCCATAAGTCCCCATGTGGGATTATTATCAAACCCTCTCCCACATTCATCTACAAAGTGGAACTCTTTTCAAGAGCCCTAAGTATCGTTTTTGTTGCATCCTGGTATTGATCTTCATTTGCAAGCAACAGCATGGTTGGTAAGATCATGGGTGATATGCGGCCAGTGGGATGACAGGCTGTGCGACAGCCATTCTAGAGATTGGCATAGTTATAGCGCCAGCTCATTTAGTTGGGTTCACACTATAGAGAACCCGTGTATGTATTTGGTTGAGTACCTTTCATATTGTGTGTACTCTTATCTTGTATATGGTGTGTTTAGTGTTGAGTAGAGAAAAAGAAGATTTTCGGCCTCTCACCTTGTGTGTTCTCTATTAGGGTTTTGTGAGTGTGTGTGTGCTTGTTGCAAGAGCTCAAGCTCTCTTCCCCCCTGCATCTTTTCAAATCGGCCACCATCCGGTGTTTAAACCAAGACCTACCACGCGACCCGTGCTACTCATAAATGCCTTCTCCTCATATAGGGGGGCTCACAAAGTAGAGTTAGCCGGTGCACCTGCGTAGTTACCTGAGGGTGGAGCAATGATATCCAATAAGAAGGTTACAAATGAAAAGCCAGATAGGTTTGTTATTACAAAGGGGGGTTTGAAACAAAAGAGTTGCTTCAAAAAAAAGGTTAACATCTAAGATCTCTAGATCGTGTCTCGCTCGCCTCGAATGCGCCGAGCTAGTTGCATGTCCTTCGCAGATGTGGTAATCCTCTTTGCATGTATTGCAAGGAGGTTAGTGTCTTCACACAGCTTGCAAAGGCTCCATAGCTAAGTAGAGGAAGAAGCTAAAGCAGAGAGATCCTCATAGGGAGAGAGAGAGAGAGAGAGAGAGAGAGAGAGAGAGAGGGAGGGAGGGAGGGAGGGAGAGAGATTGTTAAAACTTTGCTGTTGCTCTGCAGGTTTAACACAAATCCGTTTTTCTAAGTAAAAAATAATATTTTTGATATACAAATATACTAACATGGAGTTTTTCATCAATAAGTTACATTTATGAGAAAATTTAAAAAATAATAATTTTTGGGGTCCCCACATTTTCGGGATCTCATGGATGTAGTGGTTCGTGACAGTTAATTATGTTTATGGGGTTGTGGGGACCTGACAGTTATGGATGTACTGGCTCTTGATGACAGGCTTCTGACGTGACCCTTGAATCTAAAGCTTTTTGGAGGGAAAATTTTATTTTCATCATATATATTGGTTGGGTGGTGTTTTTTCCACCTCAAAATGTAAAAAAATAAGAAATATTTTTTTTTAACTTTTTGGGGCCCACCTAAATACGAGAATGTTTTGCTAATGTGGAAGGGAGATATGGTGGGAGTTAATGAGAAAGGAGATTTCAAACTGACAAGAAAGATTCAATTTGTAGAGAGTGAAGATAAAAAATTCAAAAAGTATGAGAAAAGTCAAAAAGTAAGAGAGAGAGTATGAGAATATTCCCTTTAAAAAGTGAAACTAGGGGGGTATGGCTGATGTGGCAAGGCAAAAAATAGGGGTCATCATAGCCTTTGTCTCCCTTAAGCCCAGCTTTTTAAGCTCTAATCCCTTAAAATTAGGAATCCTTAGGAGGTCCTTTTTGGGTCTAAAAAATTCCTAATGTTTCTGAATACAAGAAAATATTATTTTTCCTTCTTTGGCCTAGTGAGATAAAAATTTCTAAAGAGTGGTAAATCAATATTGGGATATTTTTTGATAAATAAATTCTACAAATATAAAAAAAATGTTTCCCTGAAATAGAAAATCAAAATAGATTTTGCAAGGTACAATTGGAATTAATTAAAAATGATTTAAAAGACCTTAGCCTAAGGGTTAAGATTTTCTTAAAATTTTGGATTATGGTCCAATTAAGGTTCCTATGTACCAATAAGATTAATCCAAGTGTTGGGATATGATAAATCCAAAGAATAAAAGAAAATACCCAAAAATGAGTAAATGCCCACATAAGATGAAGAGTTGGGTGGTTGGCTAGCCCATGGGCAGGATGATCGAAGGATTCTTGAGAAACAACTAGATATGATTAGTTATGTTAATTAGTTTAAATCCTGAGAAGACCTCGTTCTATGGGAGGGGATCAGTAGGAGGGGATCGTAAATGAGAAAAAAGCAGTGATTCCATGGACCAAGTGCAAGTCTCTTCTTGATTTGACTATGTGACTTCAGGTTCGGTCAGATCAATTTAACTAGTTAAGGCTTTCACTCAAGAGAGTAATTCCCCCGTTATAGAAGATTTTCCCATGATAGACCCGTGCCTCCCGGGCGAGGGAAGTCTTTCAGGCCCGGTCTCGGAGAGACCGCCCAGGCTAGCCTCTCGTCCCCGGACATCCGCGGGCAAGGCCCCGAGTGTGGATCCCCGCCGCGAGAGGCCGATGCCACTTCCGCTGCGCCGGCAGATGGCACCGCGGAGGGGCAGGGACCTCACAGCTAGTATCAGAGCTTTGTTAAAAGCTAATAAGGATAAAAGAATTCTTATCAAAAATTGATAAAATAAAAAACTCAGAAGAAGTATTTTTCATAATGTATTTCATTCCGCAAGTCTCATTAATAAAGAATTTTTAATCAAAGAAATTATTATTTTTAGATGGAAGTTCCATACTTATCTGGTGTTCTCGACCTCACCCAGTCATAAGACATGACTGCGTTCACCTTCGAGCATCTCATCTTTTCAGCTTGCAACTTGAACAAGCCGAGTCAGACTCGCACGCCATTTTGAGGATTTATATTTTCTTGACCCAATAGAGAGACGACAACATAAGTGGTTTGCAGAGGGCAGTATGTCTATGCCTCTTGCAACCAGTGTGCAATGCTGAGGTAGAACCTCTCATTGGGGACATGATTTTGATGAAGCTGAAAGTGGTACATGGGTCATTCTATATCATTCAACGCCTTGGAATTTCAGACTTTCATGCCAAATCTACAGACTCCTTAGTCGCTTTATTCTCCTAAGGAGAAGATAATAGCTCCCTTGGCAGTAAGAGAACGTTTGCATATCAGGGCATGGCTATGGCCCAGTACCGCCATCTTATGCATCTCCCAAAGAGATTTTGATTTCTCAAGCCGAGCTGCTCTATGTACATATTGCAACTTTTATATAAATAAAGAAATGTTTTCTAGAGAAAAATTCCCTGTTGTATAAGTGATTGTTTATGGACGATCTGATAAAGAAAAATTTGTTACTAGACATATGTCATAGATCTCCAATAAGATCATTTATCTTGTTTAAGAAATTGTTTTCCGAATCCCTTAAGTCTTAGGATCTCATGGATGATATCAAAATAAAAATTTAATAATATATCATTTTTGGCAGAATCATGAGATGAGGAAACCGTGGCCATTAGCCAGACCCTCTCTCTGAAGATGATGAGCTTGACCTCGACGTTTGCAAGGCTCTTCCTAGAACTCAGCCAGGACCCTTCAAAGGAGAAGGGGAGAACCTGGACGAGGATGTGGAGAAATGGGTGGAAGCTATGGAAGAATATTTTGACGTCACAGGCTACAATGGGTGAAGCAAAATGGCTCTTGCCAGGATAAAAATAGTGGAAATAGCCAAGGTATCATGGAGGAACCATTGTGACATCAACTGTTTGGACAGGAATACTCAGTCCTGGAACGACCTTAAAACCTATTTGAGGAAGAGATTTTGTCCCCCTGGGTTTTTGGAAACCAAAATGAACGAATTCTTAGAGCTAAAAAAGGGGAGCAAAACCATCAAGGAATATCAACAGGCCTTCGCTCTTCTACTCAAATATTCACCACCTCTAGAGATGAAGAGCAACTCAAGTTCATTCGGGGAATGAACGAACCCTTGGACACACTAGTCAAAGAATGCCAAGCCAGTGTCCATGGCAGAAGCTATCAAAATGGCGAAGGACTTTGCCAAAGCCTTCATCGTGAAAGTCCTGGCAAAAGCCAGTTCCCTCATCCTTTAAAAGATTTTAGACACCAAGAAGATCTTCCAACTTTTCACCTCCAAAGAGACACCAAGGTCCTAACCAAAATGTGGAGACGGGAAGCTTCAGAAATGAAGGAAGACCTTTCCCCCGAAGTACATTCTCAGGAACTCCGGCTCTCTCGAGAATGCAAAGGGAAGAGCTTCGAAGCGAGAACAAATGCTTCGGATGTTAGGGATTTGGGCACCACCTCAATGATTGCCCATCTCCTTCGGTGGGCTAAGGAAGCTAGGGTCCCAGAGTTCAAAGACCAACTCCTTCATATAAGTCCATCTCCTTTGGTGGGCCAAGGAAGCCAGGGTCCCAGAGTTCAAAGAACAGCTCAAGGATTGCCCATCTGCTTCGGTGGGCCAAGGAAGTGGCCTTCCTCCATAATAAAAGAAGGGTAGGCATAAAAACAAGTGGCACTACATGGTCATGTTGGACATGAATGGGTGAGATTCTATGGAGGAAAGGAGGGTGGGGTGTCCAATAAGGATCCCCAAGAAAGAAATAGATTGGCCATAAAGAAGAGGGGGATGAGGGTCTGTTATTATTGGTGAGGTATTGATGTGGGCAAGGATGGTAGAGAAGATGGGGGTAAGGATTGGTTTGGATAAAAAGATGTTAAATTGAAGTAGGTAGGTAGAGGGAAAGGGTATGGTTGTTGGTGAGGGTGGGTATTCATGATGAGAGTAAGATATATGGTCAAATGAGTTATTTATTACCAAGTGAACATTCTTGCCAGAATTTATGGACATGATTAGGATCTTTAAAAACCTTTTGTGTTGTGGACCTCATGCTCAAATTGCTTTTCCAAGAGTGAAAGATATTATCCTAAAAACATATGTGGAATTTACAAGATCCATAGTAAGAAGAAAACAACTACTATAAATATAGAGTGGAGATACCCAAGATATTACTAAGGAGGATAAATCTTGGTAGAGGACTATGGTCTAAGAATAAAATTTTTGGATTAGCAATAGGGATAACACATGCAAAAAATTAAAATAAAATATTAGCCATCATATTTTGCTATTCAGAACAAACCATTACAACTCGTTCATGGAAAATAAAACTTAAAATGATTTTTAATTAAGGAAAAGTAAAAAAGGAAAAGAGAAAGAATACTTCTTGCATAATTATTCTATTTCTTGGTGTGAGGTCAACACTTGTCTTGTAAAGAAAAAGACTCTTTTGTTTTTTTTTAATACTTTTGTAAAAAAATCATTTTTTCAAAGCATATTATTTCAAAAAATTTCCTATTAGGTAAATACTAGTCTCAAACTAGTTGAAAATAAATAGCAAGTTCCAAAAACAACTTTTTTGAAAACATTTTCTTCCAAGGTTATTTAGGAACTTTTTGTAAAAAAGTTATTAAAAAACATTGACTTCCATGGTTTCCATTTATACACTTTTTAGGAAATTTTCGAATCACATAAAAATGCATATTTTTTCCCTACATGTATTTAGGGCATGTACTTTCCACTAACTAAAGACACAACTTTTAAAACATGTCTTCTTGAAGCTAATGCTATTACAACAATTTTATGTTATTTCTTGTGAGTTTAAAAATCATAACTTTACTTGGTTTATAAATTTCTTGCATTATAAGTAATCATTCACAAGAAGTTTCATGGAGTTTCAAGTTGATTTGCCTTTCATTTTCTTAAAATTTAAAACTAGTCTTGAGCCACTTTTATGGCTTAGTTACAAGGCTAATGTTAATATACTTATTTATGATTTGTGCCTTAGTTACAAGGATAATGTTAATAAAATTATTTATGATTTGACTTTAGTGTAGAATTTAGGTATCTAAGAAAGTCAACGAAAGATATGACAAAAGAAGACTCCGGAGGTGACTAAAGTACAATTTTCTTTAGGTGCAACCAAAAGTACATACAATGTGGTAGACTCTATGCTTGAGAATTTTTGGTGTTCAATGTGATAAAATACAATGATATTATGTATAGATTAAAGAAAGATGCTTCATTGATCCCCATCATCGTAGGATGCAAGTGATGCATCATGTTCAAGACAGTGATGGTGTAAACATGTATGAAGAGTACTTACATTTAATTGTGATAGTATACTTTTTGTCCATGGCTTGTAACTATAGACCTTTTTCTCAAGCATAGATTTTTTTATTTTATGACCATGATCATTTAAAAATTTGAATCTCTAATCATTTTTAGAATTATGAAAGTATGCATTTTATTTTGTTTTATGAGTAGACTATGAGTACTCATATCCCAAATTTTGTGCCACCTATGAGGCTGTTAATGTTTTGCTTTTTAAAGTCATATTTTTGTGTCATTTTGAAAAAACCTTTCCTCTAGAGTAAAGAGTTTTTGAAATTCTCTTTAAATATCCCTATTTTTTAAAGAAAACCTTTTAAAAATACCAAATATTTTAATTTGCCATTTCCTAAAAGATTTCCTTAGAAAAAAATGTTCTAAAATATCCTATATATATATATATATATATATATAGAATTCTCTAAAAAATGCCACATGTTTTTCATTAATAGACCATATTATTCATTTGATGTATTCATTAAGAAAACACTTATGTGGTATTGCGATGTATGAAAAACTAATTTGGAAAGTATGGACTCACACATTTAAAACTTGTGTATCATAATGAAGCAACACCTTTAGTTTAGGTTTAGAACCTTGGTCATGGGCTCACGTATAAAAGGGGGGGCTCATGGACTGTCATGGTACTTTTTACATTTCTACCTTTTGAAACCTTTTGACACCTTGGCTTCTTTCTTGGAGATGGCCTTTCATGGTCTAGAGCTCATCTGGCAAGCTTGATAGCCATCCTCTTAATGGGAGGTTTTTTAAAATTACAGCAATGTGATGAGCTATGGTGGATCAAATAATAGAATCAACATCATTAACAAAGTGATTAGATGATAATTAAGATGTGATTAGTGAGTAATTAACTAATAGCTTAATGTAGGCATGGATAATCAAAAACCAGCAAATTCTTATTAGGCCAATGCCTCAATTTATAGTGTTTACATCCAAGCATCAAATCCCACTGATTTCTCCTTGATTCACTCCACCTCTTTTGCTTGATTCTCTCCACCTCTCCTAGAATATCTCCAAACTTCCTAAATCTTCTCATGCTACCCTTTATTCTCTCCCAGTAGATTCTTCTCACCTTTTCACAGGTTCTTTCACATTTATAGATTCTCTTTTACAGCCTCTAGCCAAGGGCTTGTTCCCGTACACACCCTATTCGCTTGTATATTTCAACACCTCCTCTCAAGTGAATACTCCTAGCACACTTGGACCCTATACCAAGTTTCCCTCTTACTTGATCGTGACCAGTGCCTAGCACACCTCCCCTCAAGTGAACTTAGCACACCTAGACCCTGTACCAAGTTTCTCTCTTATTTGATAGTTCGCGACCAACACCTCAAGTCCCTAAACTCATAGTCCTTGACACACTCTCTCTCTATGTGTCCAAGGCTACTACAAGTGCCCGCAACCTTGACTAAAGTACTCACACATACATCTACCACGTGGCCTACATCATCGGTGGCCCCGAGGCGGTTTTACTTTGTTGGGGCAGGTTACATTGGGTTGTGGGGTCTCTCTCTCTCTCTCTCAGAGATTTTCACATGGCTCCTCACTATTTGGAGCCTCACATCTTCTCTTGTCTTCAGTCTTCTTGTCATGGCAGCTTCTCTCCACGCGTCCATGTCTTCCTCTTCTTTCAGTCTTCTTGTGTGGCAGCTTCTCTTCTCGTGTCCATATCTTCTTTCAATGCTTCCTCTAGATCTTCTTCTTGGTGTGGATCCTCTTCTTGGAAAGAGATGTTCTTCTTCTTTCATGGCTGGGGCCATGAGCTTGTCCGTCAGTTCTTCTTGCTCCATGTGAGCAACATGTTTAAATGTTTTGCTGACAGTTCTTTTGGGCTTTTGATGTTTATCTTGTGTCATTATGCAATGCAAACCCAAATCTATGTGGGAGGTCTTACCTCTTGCCTTATTCTGGACAAGGGCAGTGTCTGATCCCATTTTTACACTGATGTAATGTGCCCAATACATAATGCATATGGCATTGATTCTTATGCACATTCCCAAATGCAACTCTGGCATTTCAAAAAAGTGACTTTAGTATGTGTAAAACATACACATGTAAGGTTCAATGTGAAGCACTATGTGCAAGTGCCACATAAATCTTTATTTGTTAGGTACATGCATTTCTCATTTTGTGCTCTCTCTCTCTCTCTCTCTCTCTCTCTCTCTCACTCATGTTATAATATTAGAAGAAGAATTAAACTGAAGCTTTTCATATTTTTCATTTAATCAACTATAGACATGAAAAAATGAGGTGAAACTCATTTTCATTAAGTTTTCGTCTTTTATATACTTTTGATGCCATTGAATCGAGATTTCTCAAAAGCATCGTTTGTACATGATTTTCTCCAAAGTGGTGTAGTCAAAAGTTGTAATATTTATATGTAAAACTTTGCATGCATTTTGTTCACTATGCACAATGTTGGATTGTTTCATACTATGGAGCTTCTTAAACACATCATTAGAAACCCTTTCAGTCTAAATCAAGCATAAGGCGATTCAATGAAAAGAACAAAACATCATTTGCATCTGGAGATGACCTTGCCAAGTTTGAGAAAAGTAATTTGGTAGGATATCGTTTTGCATGCTAAGTTTCTGGTTTTCTGAGGGTTCACTCCTTTCTGGTGAGGACATCAAACAATTCTCTTAATGCACTAGTTTCAAGCTTTTGCATTACCAATAGAAAGAATGTAACCAATGCAAATACAAAACAAAGCCTAGTAGGAAATTAACATTTTCCTGTGTCGTCACATTTTGTGTTTTCAATTCCAAGTGTTTATTCCATAAAGTATAGAACCTTGAGGTTCAAGACCCAAGGTGAGCCTTACATATCTTGTATGCATTATTACTAGATAGAACACCAATATATTGTATGCATTCAACTAGAAGACCAATAGTGGTGGATGATTACGATAATAATTGTGTGTGTGTGTGGGTTGCACAAGTTCCTTGAATTTGGAATTTACATTCACCCACCTCATATTAGGAATATCATAGCTAACTTTCTAGTACTATAGTAGGGACCTGGTCTCTCCTTGGTCTCAAACCAGTTCAAAACAAATACTAGTCTCAACTAGTTGCAAGTTCCAAACATAGAGAGAAAAAATTTGTCTTCCATGGTCATTTAGGAACTTTTTGTGAAAAAGTTATTAAAAAACATTGACTTCCATGGTTATCATTTATACACTTTTTATGAAATTTTTGAATCACCCTACAAATGCGTTTTTTTTCCCTACATGTATTTAAACCATTGGCATGTACTTTCCACCACTAACTAAAGACAACTTTTTAAACATGTCTCCTTGATGTTAAGGTTATTACAACAATTTTATGCTATTTCTAGTGAGTTTCAAAATCATAACTTTACTTGTTTTATGATTTTTTTGAAGTCTAAGTAAGCACTGACAAGAAGTTTCATGGAGTTTCCAATTGATCTGCCTTTCATTTTAAAATTTAAAAACTAGTCTTAAGCCACTTTTGTCGCTTAGTTACAAGACTAATGTTAATATACTTATTTATGATTTGTGGCTTAGTTACAAGGCTAATGCTAATACACTTACTTATGATTTGAATCTACTAGAATTTAGGTATCTAAGAAGATCAACTAAAGATATGATAGGAGAAGACTAGTGTTGCTTTTGCCAAGAGAAGGATAGTGAGAAGATCGAGGGCTCCCCCTCCACTATAACTACCTACTCGCGGGATAACCACTCCTAACTTAACATAAGAAGCATTCTAGATGGCATATAACAATGCCCCATATCTCTATCCATAAGCCTATGCATAGCCTATGCATACCCTATGCATAGCTTATGCATAGCCTATGCACACCCTTATGCATATCTTATACATACCCTATGCATACCCTTATGCATAGCCTATGCATAGCCCATGCATAGCCTATACGTAGAGGCCATAGGGTCTTGACCTAAACCTAATTCTCAGTAGCCAAGGGTACAAAAACACAAAGGAAAGAAGCATAAATAAAGAATGGAAAAGGAGGGCTTACCTTTGCTAGCCGAATCCGTAGTATGAACCGTTGCGTAGCCGGAACTCTTGGCACGTTCGCTTGAGTATACATAAAAACAAATATCATGTAATAAATCAAAACATTAGTTCATTAGCACTATGCATAGGCTATGCATAAGATTTATGCATAGGGTATGCATAGGCTAAGCATAAGCACCCCTTTGTATGAGGGATGTTTGTACTCCACATTGGGAGCAAACTTGGAGCTATTGAACTTGCAAACAACTTATGGATGGAGTGATGCAAGTGTCACAAGTCTTCTTTGGTAAGACCACCTCATTCTATTCTCTCAAATAGAAAATGTTTCATGTTCTATATACTCTCCTTACAAATATTTTGACATATTATTTCTTATGTTTTGTTGCAAGCTTCTCAAGAAGATTTTGCTCCCTCAAAATCTATTACTAAACTCACGAGATGGGTGTAGTAAAATGCTATGAATATACTCTCCTTACAAATATTTTGACATATTATTTCTTATGTTTTGTTGCAAGCTTCTCAAAAGAAGATTT
This sequence comes from Cibotium barometz, assembly GCF_041138505.1. Lineage (NCBI taxonomy): Eukaryota > Viridiplantae > Streptophyta > Polypodiopsida > Cyatheales > Cibotiaceae > Cibotium > Cibotium barometz. Next base: position 7,516,736 of record NC_141057.1, on the reverse strand, counting down.
TGCTCCCTCAAAATCTATTACTAAACTCACGAGATGGGTGTAGTAAAATGCTATGTATGCTAGGTATAGTTTATACAAAATGATTCTCTTCAATTCACTAAGTTATATTGCTTATTTGGTATTCTCATGCACTCACAAGTTATGTATTGGTAAATAGCACACACAATTGCTATGTATGTAGCTACATATTCTTAAAGGAGATGGATCCTACATCCATTGAGATGGCTCATCTCAATCCTATTGAGGGAGTGTGTATGATCGAGGACAACTTTTCTAGAACAATTCTCACGAGTCACTAGCCAATTGCATCTTGTGGTCCATTTGGTTGATGAAGTGGCATTGTGTGGTGTTGTTTATGTTTGATGGATGTTTTTCCTTGAAAGGTTCATGAAAACCTTAAAGGACTTTGTGAGACAAAGATGAAGGATAGAAGCAAGCATGGCAGAGGGATGGTTGATGCAAGAGTCTCTTGTGCAAATCTCAAAACATCTACCTCGCATAGATTCTTCCATGCCACGATTGTGAAGCAACAAAGACTCGATAAAGCATTATGCCACAAGGTGAATACATTCTACATTCTAAATAGTCCCATCATGGAGAAGTGGATTGGGAGATATAACGTGCAATCAGTACATGAAAGGATGAGAGAAGAGCTTTTAGAAGAGCAAATAGACGCTTGCCATTCCCACCTAGCTTGGAACCTCTACCAAATGTGATCAATATAGAATGGCTTTGTATGGAAATATCGATGGCATCACAAAATGGAGAGATGATCAAAAGAGAAGAGCATGAGTATCCAAGAGGATGTGACCCTCAAGTAAGTACATTCTTCATCTCTATCAAATTCTCACGTATATACCTTGTTTAATGCACTATACTAAATGTCATGCTTTTGTTTAATGTTAGTACAAACTATATAATGCAATATGGTAAGAGAGAAGGCACTTTTGCATGGAGTGTGTAGATTCTAAAAGAAACACATTTGATTGTAGTGTGATGGCAACTTTTCAGCAAGAAAGTCGAGCTAGTAGACATGATACCAATGTTATAGAGAGGACAATCTTGAGTATTGTGGAACTATTTAGGATATTGTTGAGGTTGGATTTAGAGCATTTATTCTATTCATCTTTGATGTCAAATGGCTCAAGGGGATATATAGAGGTGTTCAAGCAATCGTGAAGAAACATCCAAATTGGTTCTTTCGAACTGATTTCACCAAGTTTCAGAATGTGAGAAAGATACTTTCGTACTACCTTACTGACTGCCAACATGCTAGCAACCCAACCAATCCCAAATTAAATCTTGATGTAGTATAATAAAAGTGTAACTCCTTTACTTTTTGTGATATTAGGTTGTGTTTCATGCCGATTGAAATGGTTCTTTCAAATTGATTCCACCAAGTTTTGGAATGATGAGAAAGATACTTTCGTACTACTTCACTGCTCTGAGACTGTCAACAAGTTAGTAACCCAACCAATCCCAAATTAAAGCTTGATGTATTATAATAAAAGTGTAACCCCTTTTCTTTGTGATATTAGGTGGTGGTGGTATGTTATACAAGTTTTCCCTTGTTCAAAACATATCTTTCAAGATCAAGATATGGAGGCCGAATCTCTGGATGAGGTGCAAGTACTACCTCAGACTCCCAAATCGAATTCCCTATCTTTCCACCTAATTTTAACCTCAGGGATTAGTCAACTACAAAGTTTCCTTTCCTTGAATTCAAGAACCTTAGTAGGTTCATCCTCACCTCCCAGTTTCCCTCTCAATCTATTGATATGAAAGACTGGATGAACTCTAACATGTGGAGGTAGTTTTAAGTTCAAACGCAACCGTGCCAATCCGATGGATAACTCAAAAATGGACCACAATATTTAGGAGATAAATTCGAGCAATTTTCTATTGACAAAGTTTGAGAATCTTTAAGAACATTAAAATAAACCAACGCTCCTGTTCAGAAGACCGAGATGAGCATCCCCTATCAGCATAAAAACCATGCTCTATCTTGAGCACTCCTCCTGTGATAGAATCCCGAGCTTCGGTCAGCATTTCCTACATATCACGACACAAGAAATCCCTCTTTCCATCAAGCTCCATGTCCTTATTAAGACCGATATCAATAGGTGCCCTGGGTTGATACCCATACATAAGTATGCATGGACTAAAAACCAATAGCCGTATATTTAAAACTGCTATAGGCGAATTCCATTATTGGAATATTTTCCAATATGATGATTTTCTAGAGACATATGCACGAAGCATATACTCTACAATCTGATTCATACACTCTGTTTGCCCATCAGACTACGGATGATCAGAGCAATTCACATTCAAAGTAACTTCCTCGTTAAAGTAGGAAAACATGGCATTATAACAGCAGAAACCAGGGATTCATCAGTGCCCCGACACATACCCACATCTGCATACGGAATAATCGACGTCCCGAGTTACCCATATCAACATAGAGAGTCATTAGTGTCTCGATGAGTCACATGTGTCCATCTGTAACAATCAAGTTGACTATATAAATCACCTAAAGTACGGAACTAGAGAAAGAAATGCCAACAAAGGAAGAATCCAAATTTCCTTATCCGAACACAACAAGATAAACTTGTTTGAACTCTAAAGAAAGAGATTTTAACAAGTGAAAATGCTGATGAGATTACCCTCATCACAACATGCAGGCTATAGATAAAAGAAGTTTATCTAGAAGAATGCCCACACTATAACTTCTAGTGAATTTAGAAAATGAGATTGTCTTTGAATATGGAGGACAACATGCTAAGTGATGTAAGCAAAGCAACAATCTTGAGCCCAAATTATCCCATAAGATAATATATGTGAGGGATCACCACCATGATACCACCCATACATACCTTAACAATTTGAAACTCCCTAGTATGCTGTCTAGGAAATATGAATAAAATCCTGTATAAAAGGAATAAGATGGCCTTATCCAGACTTTCACATACTAAACCTGTCTCTATATACTTGAGACTAGATCAAGGAATAACTCCTTCTGAGTAACATCATTAGAAAAGAAATTGAATTATTGCCGCCTTTCTAATGATAACTACCCAAAACACAATAAAATTAGGGTAGAAAAATAACTCACCTAGATATATAAGCAACTAGGTATCCGAGTTGGAATATGTACAAGAGTACAAGAAATATAGTCCAAAATTATGTGCAAAAAACGAAGGCCAATGCTACCTTTAAAGCACATGTAATGATTCAAAAGATCAAAAGATCCTTATAAAACCATGGATAAAAGCATAGAAGCTCCTCGAATCCATAAAGACCATAGTTGATCATTAAAATCAATGCATACCATCTAATGGACATTAATCATGCCAAAAGAAGCATTAAAATTGGTCACTAACTCATCAATCTGGAGTATATGAACATTGTGTCATTCAAGCAAAACTGCAAAGTAAGCAAGTGAAACACATGTGTGTAGCACACTCAATAAAAAACCCCTAGACACAAGTGATCCAGGCAGAACCTGATGAGTCCAAATAAAACTTGGAAAACATCCAATAAAAATCCACCAAAACAAACCGATCAACTAACCCATGATAGAATTTGTCTTAGGCTTAAGAAATTAAGCACAATCCACACTTAAATAAGTGCAAAATAAATTATCATGGAAAAGTTTCAAAGGTAAAACACACTTTGAACGCAAATTATAGCTATCAAAAGAAATTAAGGAACATGTCCAAAAAGAATGGCTAAACAATGGTAAAAAATCATGAATACATCGTTTAGAATTAATCCAAACAAAAATATCCATTAATACGAGATATAATCGTATTAATAATATGCGAATAACTCGCATCTATCTAATGTCAGCACAAGAAAACGTACTTCAACATTAAATAACCCTAAAAAATATTAAATTCTCAAGAAAAAGAATTATCATGATTTTTTCCTAATTTTATAGGGCCTCAAAATATGATAATTTTGAATTCCACCAAACCTATCTTATGGCATTCCAAACCTATATTTTTCCAAAATATTTTTAGCAATTTAATTTGCCAAAATACCATTGATATTTTAAAAATATCAAGTTTTTAGGATCTCTAAAAATAATTTCTAGAATATTCCTAATTTTTCTTGAGAATCCTATCGTTCATGAAATTTCCAATTCTGTCCAACAATTCTCAAATCCAATGAAAATTTACAATTTTAATGGATTTTTTAAAGTCTTTGAGTCAAAAAATATATTTTTAAAGGAATTTGAATGGTCATGGGCGCCCGAATGGACACACCACATGCTAAACACCAACCCTACTTTTTTTCTAAATTTAAAATAACCTTTGTCTAATTTTCCACCAATTTTCAAGAATTTTCAAAAAAATTTAAATTACCCCGAATGCATTGAGAATACGAACGGTCAAAAATTTTTGGAATTCCAACGGTTTTCCTAGAATACGGAAAGCCAAAAGTTTCTTGGGAAAATGAAAAGACAAAAAAAATCGGAATGTGAAAGGTCAAAAGTTTTCGGAATACAGAAGGTCAAAAGATTTTCTGGAATTCGGAAAGCCAAAAGGTTTCGGGAAAACGGAAAGCCAAAAGTTTTCCGGAAGATGAAAAGCCAAAAAGTTTCAAGAAGAAATTTCCAGAAATTTTTCAGAGATTTTTTTCTCAAATCCCATATTTTTCAAGCTTTTATCAAGCTTTTTTTTTAAATATTATCAAAAGCTCTTTTTTCATAATGAAAACTTATTTTTTTAATGAAAATAAAAAAATAAAAATAAGCTTATATTGGCTTTGATTTTTTTGAGGGGGGGTGATTTTTTCGCCGCGGCTGGCTGCAGCGCAGCCCCCCCCCCCCCCCCCCCGTCTACGCAGCACAAGGAAGGAGAGAGGGAGGGAGTAAAAAAAACTCCCTCCTCTCCTTCTCCCCTCTTTCTGTCCTTCTTCTCCCTTCCATTCTCTTTCTCCTCCCCTCTCTATTAACAGAGGGGTTAACTTTAATTATTTGATTAAAGTTTTTAATTAAACATTACTTAATCATAATTAACATTAATTATGATTAATGTTTAAAAAAAATCTTTTTAAGAGAATTTCTCACGAAAAAAAGAAGGAAAAATCAGATTTGTGAGGCGGAGAGGACCCCACGCACACAGGAGAGCATTTCATGCATCAACATGCTATCCCCTACTGCATTTCAGCAGAAAATTGACAGAAATTTGATCGCATACCCGCGGAAAAAACCTGCAAAAATGTATAAAAAATACATTTTTAATCATAAAATGCCCAAAAAATACCTTAAAAATTAGGAAAAATTTCCTAAAAATTCTAGAAATTTAGGGAATCCATTCTACTAAAAATATACACCATAAAATATGTGGTATTTTTGTAAAAAATTACATTAATGCTTATTTTAAACCATAAAAAATAGAAAAAAATAGCATTAAACTCACGGAATTCCCCCGCAACGTCGATTCGTCCATTGAATTGAAGTAACACGCATTCCAATCACCATATCAACGATCCACGTGCAATTCATCAACACAAATCAACAAAATAACATTTTTATTAGTAAATATTAAAATTTACTTAAGAAAATCAACAACAATTAAATAGAGATGCTCTGATACCACTGTTAAAACCCTAAGATCTCTCTAGATAATTGTTATGCATAAACATGCATAAATCAGGCATAAACTCAACCACCCAACCACCCCCCGCTTTCCCCATCATCTGAGGATTCTTCAAGATCACCTTCTTCATGTGAAGATTTGTGGTTTCAAAAAAGGCATAGGCTTCCTATTCCTCATAGATGGAGTTGTCTCATTAGTAGGCCACATGAATGGTTTAAATGGTGGCATCTCCTCGGTCAATCAGGGCACCTACTCTACTCGAGGTAGATGTAGACTATCTTTTACAATTAGAGGATTTTGTGTAGGCTATATTAATTGTTAGGCATGTGTCAAAGCTGGCACACAATAGGTCGACTTCATTTCTTAAAGAATGAGGGTCTTCATGGCTACCAAGGCAAATTGAATTAAGTCTTCGATAAGGTAGTTATGATTGAGGGGTGAGCTTTAGGAAGTGGTAGGGTTAAACAACAAGTGGAACCACATGGTGAGGTTGGACATGAATGGGTGAGATTATATAAAATAAAGGAAGGTGGTGTCTAGTAAAGATACAAGAAAGAAATGGATTGATCATAAAATAATCTTGGGTGGAGAGGGTTGGTTATCATTGCGAGGTATTGATGCAAGAAAGGATGGTCGAGAAGATAGGGGTAAGGATTGGTTTGGATAAAAAGATGTTGAATGGAATCAGGTGGAGGGAAAGTAGGTGGCAAGGGTCGGCTATTATTGCGAGGTATTGATGCAGGAAAAGATGGTAGAGAAGATGGGGATAAGGATTGGTTTGGATAAAAAGATGGGGATTGGTAGAGAAGATGGAGATAAGGATTGGCTTGGATAAAAAGATGTGAAATTGAAGTAGGTAGAGGAAAAGGGTGTGGTTGATGAGCGTGGGTGTTCATGACGAGAGTAACATGTCTGGTCGGATGAGTTCTTTATGACCTAGTAAACATTATTACTGCATTTTATGGCCATGACCCTTTTGCATTGTGGACTTCACACTCAAATTTTCATTCTAAGAGAGAAAGATATTATCCTCCACACCAAACCAAAAGGGAAACACATGTGGCATTTAAAATATCCAAATTAAGAATAAAATAACTATTAAAAATATAGAGTGGAGACACCCAAGATATTAAGGAGTGTAAATCTTGGCATTCCAAGAGAAAGATATTATCCTCCACAACCAAACCAAGGGAAACACATGTGGCATTTAAAAGATCCAAATCAAGAAGAAAATAACTATTATAAATATAGAGTGAAGACACCACCCAAGCTATTAAGGAGGGTAAATCTTAGCAGAGGAAGATGGCCTTGGATATCCCTTTTGGATTAGCAAAGCAATAGGGATAACACATGCGAAATTTAAAAATAAAATATTAGCCATAGTTTGTTATGCAAAACAAACCATCACAATTCATTCATGGAAAATAAAACTTGAAATGAGGAGTTTTAATTAAGGGAGAGGAAAATGGAAAAGAGAAAGGATACTTCTAGCATGACTATTCTATTTCTTGATGAGGTCAACACTTTGTCCTGTAAATAAAATTCCTCTTTTGTGGCTTTAAGATACTTTTGTTTAAAAAAATTCCTTTTTTGTATATCATTCCAACAAAATTCCTATTTGGTATAAATACAATCCTCAACTAGTTGAAACTAGATAGCAAGTTCCAAAAACAAGTCTAAAAACATTGTCTTCCATGGTCATCATTTAGGCACTTTTTGTGAAAACATCTCTAAAAAACATTGTCTTCCATGGTCATCATTTAGGCACTTTTTTTTTAAACATTGTCTTCCATGGTTATCAATACACTTTTTTTGATTTTTTTCAATCACACTACAAATGCATATTTTTTCCCCCTATGTGTATTTACGCCATCAGCCATGTACTTTTAAACTGAAGGAAACTTTTTTAAAATGTCTTCTTGAAGTTAAGGGTATTACAATAATTTTATGCTATTTTTAGTGATTTTAAAAATCATAAATTTACTAGGTTTATGATTTTTTTATAGTCTAAGTAAGCATTGACAAGAAGTTTCATAGAGTTTCAAGTTGATTTGCCTTTAAACACCAGTCTTGAGGCACTTTTGTGGCTTAATTACAAATGCATATTTTTTTCCCTGCATGTATTTAGGCCATTGGCGTACGTACTTTCCATTAACTAAAGACACAACTTTTGAAACATGTATTCTTGAAGTTAAGGCTATTACAACAATTTTAGGTTATTTCTAGTGAGTTTAAAAATCATAACTTTACTTGGTTTATGATTTTCTTTCATTTTAAGTAAGCCTTTGACAAGAAGTTTCATGGAGTTTCAAGTTGATTTTCCTTTTAATTTTCTTAAAATTTAAAACTAGTCTTGAGCCACCATTGTGGCTTAGTTACAAGGCTAATGTTAATGTACCTATTTTATGATTTTTACCTTGGTTACAAGGCTAATGTTAATATACTTTTTTATCATTTGGCTCTATTAGAATTTAGGTATGTAAGAAAGTCAAATATGCATGGGTTAAAGCATGATAAGGTGGACTGAAAACCTATGTCCTAGATGATAAAAACCTTATAAGTCAATATTAGGTAATTTGGGAAAAATCTCACATTTTGGGAATCAATTACTCCATATAGTTTTGGACATATCTTAAACATACTAACTCCAAATTTTTCAGAGATCATAGATTTAGATTCTACTCTTCAAGATCTTTCCGATGATATGTCACATGAGGGGGTTTTGACAAACTTTTGGACAAGCTCACCATGCTCCCATTTTTCAAATGGGAATGGGATTTTTCCCAAATTATCTAATATGGTGTTTTATGAATCAATTGTTTACACTTAAAAATGTGCCTGACACTAAACTTCAAGATGTAGAATCATCTCTACTTTAACAAGAACCTAAATTCAAAGATAAAGAATCACTAAAATCACATTCAAGTGAGCAAGCATTGTATACAAAGGGTGGGAGATTTCAAAGGACAAATCAATAAACATCTCAACTTCCAAGATGCTATCATTGTGGAAAACTTGGTCATACAAAGAATGAATGTCGCAATAAGGATAAACCAAATCTTGTTTATGACTATTGTGGAAAAATTGGTCACTTAGAAGAAGATTGCTATCAAAAAAAGAAGCAAGCAAACTACATCGAGGCCAAAGCTATCCTTGCTGAGGACGTGCTCTTCTAGAGAAAGAACCATTGTACTTTTCACCCCTCTTGTCTGTACAAAAAGTGTGATGTAATCAGCCTCCCTCTAAGGCCATATGATGCACTCAAGCTGAAATTCATTAGCCAAAGTAGCTATAATGCCAACTTAGCATAAAGGCCAAAGTAGCCTAGCACAAGGGGAGAGAGAGGAAGAGTGAAAGCCTAAAAATTGTACCCAATCTAGCATCAAGGGGGGGGTGTTAAAATGACTGATGCTAGAGTGCCAAGTCACCTAGCCAAGTTATTCCCACATGAGCTATCATAGCTTTGTTGTACTTTCCTCATATAAAAGGAGGACATTTGAAGCATTGGAATACAAGCACAACATCTCAAGTCTTTTTATAAGTACAAGTTTCCATCTTGTAACCTAACTGAACTTGAGTCTAAACTTAATTAGCACACACTCATCACCATGAGTATTGTTCATTTTCATACACCTTAGATTAATGTTTTCATTAGCGTAGGATTAGATCAGTATTAGGATCAAATTAGATAGTTGATTATCATTAGGGAGCTTGATCCATGAATTTCATCATAAAGATCGTAGACAAATCATCTTTGAAGACGGTGACAAAGTGATTTTAAAGGTTCCCAAACATTTCAAAGCTTTCAAAACGGGGAGAAGTAAAAAGCTATCTTCAAGGTATTGTGGTCCATTCACAATACTTAAAAAAGTAGGTAGTGTTTCTTATAAGTTAGCTTTACCAGAAATCTCTAAAGTTCATCTAGTTTTTCACGTGAGTAGATTGAAAAACAAAATAGGTGATGACTATAATCTCATAAGTCAAGAGATCCTAGTAGAGCTTATCAAACCCCCATTCTCACCACACGAACCAAAGAAAGTCTTGGACTTCGAAGAGAAAAGGACTCAAAACTCTATATGACGGGAGTGTTTAGTCAAGTGGAAGGATAGACTAGAAGAAGGTTCTACTTGGGAAAAGGTAAGCACACTTAAACGAAGGTTCCCAAATTTTGTTTTTGAGACGAAAACTCCTCTTGAGGGAGGAGTAATGTCATGATAGTGGTAGTTTTGGGAACCTAGAGAGCTCAAACAAGGTAGGACTAGGGTTTAGTGGGAGCCAACATAGCCAAGCTAGAGGACATGCGGTGGTGCACACTAGAGAAGTGTTCACACACATTTAAAGGGGTGTTGGCTAAGTGTGGCTACCCAAAGCCTAGAATAGTAAAAAATTAGGTGTCCAAGGATATCTAGAGAAGTCATGTAGATGGCAATGGTTTGGTGGAGAAAAAGAGAGCTCTTAATCCCTTTGTTTTGCATGGAGGTCGTCACCAGGTGATGGCGGTCCTTATAGGGCCAATTTTAATTTTGGTAGTTGAATTTTACATGAGGTGATTTTTTTGACTATGCAGTTGATTATGGATTTGCAATTGAATGGAGTGAGTTCAATTTTATAGTTGATTTTGTGTTAATTAATTGAATTTTTATAATTATATTTGAAATCAATTCCAAAAAAAATAAACAATCCGAAACATTTTTTTGACCCTGTGTAAGTCTTCAAAGCCCTCCCCCAAGTCTCGAGAGGGCTGTATGGGCCCAAAAGGCCTCAGGCCATCATGGGGAAACCAGGCCCTAGTCCCCCGAAGGCCTGGGTGAGGGCTTGGAAGGGTCAAAAAAAATGTTCGGGATTCTTTGGAAAAAGATTTCTCATTTTTTCTCAAAATGTGTGCTACAAATTCAGAATGAAATTTTGCAATTCAAATGAACAATTTTTTTTTTTGTAAATCTATAAACTCTCTTGAAGAATTTACAAAAAAATGCACTTATGTGTTTATAACTTATTGTGAGAAACATGGTGCAATCTAGTTCAATTTTTCACATGGTACATTAATAAAATATATTTCAAACTTACATATTTCAAAATGTGTCCCAAAACAAAAATCCATGACTATACAAGCTTAAAATGAGACAAGATAAAAAAACTTGAGCTTTCTATTGATAAAGACGAATTCATACATAGCAGCACTGCTGATTACAAGTCTTGACGACACAAAAGTCTAGCTATTTTAAGATCCTTCATCATTATAGTAACCCTCTTGGCATGGATAGCAGAGAGGTTTACATCCTCAAAAAACGTCACCCAAAAAGCTTCTGCAGCCTCTTGTAAAGCTCCAAAGGGAAGGCTTTGCACACGATAGTTTTGAGAGTAACTTTATGGGATTTCTTTTAGAAGAAATGTGAAAGGTGCCTTGGGAATAAGGAGATCCATAGATTTTTGAAATCTTTGTATCTCTTGGAGTCCCTTGACTCCATATTTTCTCCTCCTCCCTGGTGCACGTGAAAGCACATTCGGGGTCTGAGGCCTTGGAGATCAAGGAAACGTTTTCTAGTCGTCTTCGCAGGTCCCTTGGTGCAACCACAACAAGGTTATGGTGGAGGTTCTACTACCTGCTACTATTGTGGTGCTTGTAAATATAAAATACCAGGTATGCTCCCCTCACTTATAGAGCCTCCTTGTCCTCCTCTTGCTTGTTAGATTTCCTCTCCTGTTGGAAGGGGACCCATATTGTTAGGGAGGGTTTTCCTAGCACGTTGCCCTCGTGGAGGTGGAATATTTTGTCTTTGCCATGGTGGAGGATCCTGCTCCTTCTTGCTATCAATTGATGATTTCATGCTATCATGATTTCAAGGACGCTTCCTAGTACTAGTAGTAGCATTGGCATGATGAGGAGGTACTCCACGTGTAGTATTCTTAGTTTGAGCGATGGGTGAGAAAGTGAGGAGAGTGAAAGTGAAATGACAAAGGGTGGATGCATGGAAAGGTGGTACACTTTGGACGACCAATAGAAACAGTGGTTTCTGGGTTGTGGTTTTTGCAGCTTGGATATGAACTTTGAATTGGAAAAAAATGAAAATATTTTGAGAAATAAGAAAAGAAAATGTACATAATTGAAAAGATAGTGGGGGATAACTGAAAGTGGTGGGGCAAAATGTTTTTTTTGTTTGCATTCTCTATGTGCACTATCTCATTTGGAAAACTTAGAGTCAACAGATCTCTTCTCTCTTCCTCTCCCCCATTGATAGCTGCTTGAGAGAAAATGTCTATATCTTCAACGATGTCTAACTCAAAGGGTGGTGAACAAAGATACAAAGGTTTCCTCTCTCTCTCTCTCTCTCTCTCTCTCTCTCTCTCTCTCTCTCTCTCTCTCTCTCTCTCTCTCTCTCTCAAATTTCTCATCAAACTGCTAATCAAGCTCCATAGATGTTGGTGGTCTTGAGCTCAATATATGAAAGAAAAGGAGAGTGTGTTTGCTTGTCTAACCAATGTTTTCTACATGCCAGAAGCGGACACCCACCAAGTTTTGCCACCCAAAGTTAGAGACAGATCCATTAAAAGAATTTTGTGTATGAGGTCTGCACACCAGTTCTGTGAAGTGGGCCATATTTGGTGAGCAAGTTGTTAAGAAGATAAGTGTCGATGGTAATTGCACAAGAAAAAAACTCAGTGGATGCGTGAGGCAGGTGTACAATCGATGTCATCTATGAGTTTTGGTGTAACACTATCTCAAGATGCATGCACTCCGTTGGCGCAAGGTAGCCTATATGATGTAGAGGTGGAGGTCTTAGGTTAGGTGCAGACATTGATGGATGAAATTCTACTGAATATCGAGTGCAGTAAAGAAGTTGTATTGCTGGCTCTTTCTACAATGACAACAAAGGAAGAGAGGCAAAGTGCATCTTGCATCACATTGAAGGTGCAATTGAAAACCACACCATGATGGGTCCATCAAATAACATCCCCCCTAATGCATAAAAACAAGAGGAGCACCAGCTTTAAGATAAACTTTATGTCACTAGAGAAGCTCTAGAAAAAGAAAAGGTATAAATATGTGTTTTCTACATATGAAGAAAGTCCATGCCATGTTCATTGCCTCTTTGTCTGTGTTTATAGGCCGATTTAGACCACAAGAATGAGGCTATGGAGAAAGAAGGTGCTAGTAGAGCTTTCCTGATGGGTGTGAAGCTACAAAATTCTAGCACGATGATCATTCCACAAATGCCAAAGATTCTTCTACACCATGAGGATAGTGAGCTGATTATGATGGAAAGTTCTTCAAGGTGTGGCCTCGGGTTTGAAGCGGACCAGTCTGTTTATATTACCTTGCAAGCATGCATACCATACGTTTTTCTACTCTTATGTATGTGTCAAAGGCAAGTGCATTGCAGTGTTGTAGCCAGGTCATACCTAAAGAAGTATTAAACAAAATGATGGTAAGGAAACCACTTGGTCATGCCATGCTTGGAAAGAAGGGTAGAAACCTATACTCTTTGACTGGTTTTATTTGATTAGTACTAAAGGTGGTATTTGATTAGTATGCTTATTACCACCTTTAAGCACTTGCTATATGCCATCCCATTTGAAACCGGTTGAAACCCATTTGTAGTGCTTCAAGCTATTATAGGTGATCTCCCCCGTGATTATTATATTTGAAGTTTCATTTAACTAGTATCCCTGAGTCTATAGTCCTTTTTTGTTGTTGTCTCTACTCTTCTGTAATTCTATCTGTGCGTTGTTTCCTTCTTGTATCCATGTCTACGTTTATTATGTTGCTCGTGAAATTTAGTGGTCAAGGACTATGTATTATGTAGCTTCGACGATTCATTTCTCATGAATATTTTATTAGATGCACATAAAACTTGTCAGAATGAAGATTTTGATGATTTGAGATAGTTATGTATGGAAGCTTAAATGATCCATCTGCCAAAAAGAATTTCGTGCCCTTGGGGTTTTGTTCAAAAAACGTCCTTACGGATTGTGCTAATTCCCTTTTCAACTCGTTATTCAATCAGGAAATTATCATCCTTAAGCTTCCCTTTTTATCTTGAGCCTCTTGCTCTTTTCAAGAAATCATCATCATATACAAAAACCTGTAAGCAATGTACTACGTTTAATTGACAAAATACACGTAAAACAAATAATAATAGCTTAAGAATTTTTTGGTATTATTACCTGTTGATTTTCATCACCCTCAAGCATTTTTCTTGTCCACAAAGGGATCGTAGAGTTACCATCTTCATGTATGATAACTAGTATATATTTGCCCATATCTTCCAAACCAAGACGATCTACAATTACTGCAACCTCCTCCTTGGAAGGCAATTGGGGTTCATATGTCCTAGCCACCTGGACTGTAGAATCAACTAGGAGGTGTTTTTCAACTCCTTTCTCTACCCACCCCATGTCTGTTTCACTATAATTTGCTAAAGCAGCCAAGTAATAGTCTTCCACAAATATTAACATGATGCATAATGTTTGTTAATAATACATAATCACATTGGTTTGTCATAGTAAAGTTAGGAAAATAAGGAAGTGACAAGTCCCCCTATTCATTCTGATTAGGTGGACTGGCTTCCAATGGGATTATACTCATGGGTGCTATTGCATTGACACCGACAAGGGATGTACTAGTGGGAACCGTTTCCTTTTTGGACTCTTCCCTCTCCTCTGTTGGACTGATAGAGCCACCTCTTCTTCAACTCCATCATCCTTGATTGGCACTTGATTGTTTGTTAAATCCGTTGTCTGGGTGGCTTTGAGTCTTCAATAAGGAGATGCAAAAAATGAAGAAGTCCATAACTGCATTGGAGATGCAAAAAATGAAGAAGTCCATAACTGTATTGGAGAAGGCGACACTTATTTGAGTGTAATGGGCATTTATCCTCTACTCTACTGCCATAGTTGGGGATCTTTTCAAGACAATGATTGAGTCTTCTTTTCATGACTTTGTTTGTTGCAAAATTAGATGGATGAACATATCATTCACCATTAGACATCACGATGTTGCCAGAAACTATCTGTTCATAATTCTACTCCCGATCATCAAGAACAATCTTGGAAATCTTGATAATGTTCTCAAAAAAAGGAAATTTTGCATTGAGCATTAAAGACAACTTACGAGCACAGTGGTGGGGATGTGCATTGTATAGGAACATATACAACTTTTCTGCGCAAGACTCTTCCGCCTCGTCACCCAATTCCAAGAGAATGTCCAACTCAAGAGCCGACATGCCTAAAGAAACATTTCAATCAATTAGGACAGGCACACGTAATATACAAGGAGTCAGTACCAAGAGATAAGGGGCTTAGGCAATGCATGTGAGCACCTTGTCGCTTGGTGCTAACCACAAAACAAAAGAATACAAAAGGGGGTTAGTATCAAGCAATTAGGGGCTTGCGTGAAGCCTCTGAGTTCCCTATCACTTGGTACTAACCCTTGTGAATAAAAGGATGGAAATGGGGGTAAATACAAGGCCATATGGATCATGGGGTTAGTACGAAGTGGTAGGGGGCTTACACAATGTCTGCAGGCCCCTTACCACTTTGTATTGACCTAGATAACAAAATGAAAGACCCCAAAACAAAAGAAAATAAAAGGGGGTTAGTATCAAGCAATTAGGGACTTATCTGATGCTGGCGAGTTTCCAACCACTTAGTATTGACCCTTTGTGTATAAAAGGAAATACATGGGAGTAAATAAGAGGTCATATGGATCATGGGGTCAATACCAAGTGGTAGGGGGCTTACACGATGTCCGTGAGCCCCTTACCACTTCGTATACTGACCAAGATAACCAAATTAAACAAAAGGGGGTCAGTAAGAACAAGCTATACGGCACTACAAGGATACATGCTTTGGCGATGGCGACGACGATGGCAACAAGGGGCTTGACACCACAGCAATGGCAAGGCACACGTTAGATGATAGTAATGGTGATGATGATGCAAAGAGACGACACAAAGGGCAGCGATCTTGGTGCCAAGGGTTTAGGATGAGCAGAAAGCTCAATGTCTCCCCAAGGAGATTCCGGTCGTTTTAGACCCATGTGGTGGTCTTCGCACCATGCGTGTGGTGTGTCCTATTAATAAGTGGCATTATAAGGTCTCACACATTTATAAGCCATTTTACCCTTAATATATAAGACCACCAAAAAATTGAAGGGTGAATTTTTCAAAGTCCTCATGTAATGCCTAGAGAAAAAATGACATAATAGAATTAACCCTTCACATATAAAAGTTTCATCCCATGCCTTAAAAAATGACCATGCATCATAGTTTGGCAGGCTATGGTTCATTAAAACATCATATAATTTTTTCTTTCTATAAGGTTGTTGGAGATAGAGCATAATTTTTTTCTTTCTATAAGGTTGTGTGTGTGTGTTCAAAATGAATATTGTGAGCATCTAATTAGAGAGAGAGATAGAGAGAAAAGTGTTGGAGCTATAAAATCATGTAGGCAACATATAATCAAAGAATCAATCAACACTACACAAAATTGTTACCAAAGATCAATCTTGTAAGACATGAAATCATAATCATAAATTGAACAACAAGATGTAGATGCTTCCCTTATGACTAGAATCGCTCTGATACCCTGTTGAGAGAGGAAGAGAGACGAGACAAGAGACACGACCACATACGCTCCACAAGAATGAATCATATTAGTCACAAGTCACATATATATAGGCAAGACCTAGAGTGAGTAAGGGCTAGCTATATAAAGCTCCAACAATGTTGAGAGAGGAAGAGAGACGAGACAAGAGACACCACATACACTCCACAAGAATGAATCATATTAGTCACAAGTCACATATATATAGGCAAGACCTAGAGTGAGTTAGGGCTAGCTATATATAGCTCCAACATTGCCTATATATATGTGACTTCTGACTAATATGATTCATTTTTATGGAGCGTATGTGGTATCTCTTGTCTCGTCTCTCTTCCTCTCTCAACAAAAAGCATGCATGTAGATTTGATTAAAAGCCTCAATTTTCTTATGGAGATAGAAGAAGAAGGGGCGACACAACAAAGGGCGTAGGGAACTTGATGTGAATGCATGAAGCTCCTGAGGGAGATAGGGGCCGTTAAAGACCAACGTGGTCCCATACCACATGGTCTTAGCACCACTCCCATGGTGTGTACTAACATAAGTGGCTCTAACACATGAATGACATGTTAATATGTAGGTTCTCTAACTCCTCTTCTTTCCTGCATCTGTTTGATTTATTTTAGGAAACGTTATCGTGATGCCCTATTGCCTTTGCCTTGCAACTACATATGCCTCCTCATCAACACCCCCAAACTTAGACAAATCCATCGCCTCTACATCCATTGCGTCAATAGTGGGTATTTTGAAAATTTTTGACCTAAAAATAAGGGTTTGTTCAGGGGTCAGTACTGTGTGATAAGGGGCTCACAGGCACTCCACAAGCTCTTTATTGTTGGTAACAACCTTTTCTTATTGCGGTTTGTTAGGATAATTTTGCTAACAGGGTCTACACCAAGCAATAGGAGGCTCATTGACATCATATTGGCCCATATCAATGGTACTAAACCCCCTTAGAGTCATGTTGCTCATGGGTTAGTACCAAGTGACACGAGTCTCGTTATTAGCATCGTTAATATTCGGGGGGTCACTCATAATAAATATGTAAGCGTAGCACGTGGGTTCAACAGAAGGGGTTTTTAAAGTCTTTTTACATACACAAGGGTACCATTTAAAGGGGGTATTAATAGATTGAATAGAAAAAGGGTGTGTTTTATAGATAAGGGGTTTTTAAATTAGGCCTTGAATGCACGTGATATAGAGAGTTTACATATAGTGAACCACCCGAGCCTTAATACTGACCCCCTTTTGAGGTTACTTTTCTCAAGGGGTCATCTAATAAATAAAATCCGTAAGATGACAACAACTGAAAACTTGTTTGGAGTACGCGATTAGTGAAGCGAGCATCCCACTTGTCTGTTAAAACTTGGTACTGACTCTAAGTAATTTTTTAGTTGTCATCTTACTGATTTTATTTAATAGATGGCGTGTACCAAGCAAACTACTCAAAGGATAGATACAAGTGAAGGGCCTACGGAGTCAATTTAGGTGCAAGGTAGGAGGAGAAGATATCAAGTCCACACGATAGTTTTGCGAGAGCTTTGATAGATTAAGCGACATATGCAACCTATAGTAGCCAAGCTATCATTTTAGAGGCTTGTGCATGAAATTTGTGAACATTGGAGTATTGGCATGTGATGACAAGTATCTATAGTTTTGTGTCTCCAGGAAATTACTGAAGACACTTGTTACCAGCTTAGATGCAACTGATTTATGTGTTTTGTGATGTGGCGGAATATTGGAAGTCATAGACACAATCGTGAATGTATCACTATGGTATGTTGGCATGATTGTGCGTATTCTATTTTCGAATTCTAATTCTAGTTTTTACAAATCCTATTTCTATTTTCTCACAATTTTCTAATTCTTTTTTATATTCATTGTTGCCTACAGGTATTGTCTCTCGCTTCTACCAGAAGAGATACAAAATAGTACATATGTTATAGACCCTTTCATATCAAGGCAATTGCAAAATGAGGGGACATCATTTTTGGACTTGATGGCCTGGTTTCATGGGGTCAACCTTGATCTGGCATGAATTATTATCACGACTTATAACGAAGAGTGAGTCTCATGTTAAGTTATGGACTGACAACATATATTAGGTAATTTGTATGTGTTTTTTTACAACACCTATGTCTTATTTGTTTTTTTAGCACACATTGGAATTTTCTTCTTTACAAAATTGAAAAAATACATGTTACTTTGCAAACTCTGTCTCTAGATATCATGAGGGAAAATTTGGGCTCATTTTCGGGCTCTTTAAGGGATTTTTGGCCATCTTTTCCTTGAAAATGGGGGCCGCGCTGAACATTTATTACCTTATGGTAAAACCCCATCATATGACATATCATTAGAAAAATCATGATGAAAAATAGATTTTATAATTTCAAACTCCGAAACATTTGGAGTTGCTAAGCTCAAGATATACCATTTTCTTCAAAATCAAGTCTACAAGCTACCGTAACAGTCCACATCATCGCTTTTAAGCCTACTTTTTGTACATCTTCCATGGCTCATGTCCAAACCCTGGCATCTTATATATCAATGGAAAGATCTTGAAGAGTAAATTCTATATATGCAACCTCCGAAAAAATTGGAGTTGATTTACAAAACATTTACCATGGCCCCATTTTTTATGATGTGGCATTTCTTAGAGGGCCCAAAAATGAGCCCAAATTTTCCTAATGCATGGTCGCATTAGCAAGTAAGTCCCTATTGACATTTCCCTCTTTCATAATCGTATAGATAGATAGAAGTAGGATAAACTAATGCTTGTTTTGTCGACCTTTCAAATGTGCTCCAAAGTTTGCATCAATTGTGGAACACCTATTACTAGAGCCAAATATTTTTTAGACCATGAGATATCAAAGGACATAGGTGCCAGTCCAACCTACAGATGTTATCTGTGGATGGAGGACATGCCTTAACCCATTTCTTTTGCTAAAAAGAATTTTTAATATTCCTGATGTAAGTGATGTTTATAATCTACACCTCCATCATCTAACGTAGCTATGAGGTTCTAATAAAACATTTTCCTTTGTGTACAAGAACTTAATATGGACAAATATAATCAATTACATGTTAAACAATTCAGGATAAAAGCTATACAAAGAATTATTTTGGCGGTGCATGATCGTGCAAAGGAAGATATATGACAGGCAAGAGATTTCACAAGGGAAGCCGAAGAGTGTAGGATTTAGGAAGACCTATACCAAAGGGAATTTCAAGCCCACAAAGTTTCTATCAAAAAATTTGAGAGGTGGGTGAATGGGTGGAATCTAGGAGACACGTTGAACTAGAGGCCTGGAGGCAAGAACAGGAGGCCAACAGAGCAGGTAAGCAGAGGAAAGATTGTGGGAAGAAATGTCAAGAGCAAAGGAGATCCTTCATCCAAGGCCAACCCAATTAGGTACACCAATGAAGGAAAAATTAGAAATTAGGATTCAACCGGATATTTTGGAGGATTATGATCGGTGATACTATAGTTTCATTAAAAGATTGTTTTAAAGATAGCTGAATCTATGAGAAAGGCAATTTCATATTGGGTGTGTAAGTGGTGTGACTAGTTTTAAGTTTGCATGAATATTCAGGTAGGGGGCCTTGGAACTCTTTTCCCTGGTACTCGGGACAAAACCTAACCAAATTCTTAAATGGATCCCATCACTACAGTGGTTGGGCGGTTGGTTAACCCACAGGACAAAACCTAACCAAATTCTTAAATGGATCCCATCACTACAGTGGTTGGGTGGTTGGCTAACCCACAGGACTAGATGGGGTTAGGTTGGACTGATGGATCCCTAATATAAGGCTCAATTCTGGTATGGTACGATAGATGAAGTAAATCCAGGATAAAAATTGTTCTATGGAAAAGAATCAACGGCTGTGCCTCTCAATGAGGAAAAAAGCGTCGGTCTCTATAATCCAAGTGCAAGTCTTTTCCTTGATTTGACTATGGGACTTACGTGTTTGGTTAGATTAGTTCAGTTAATTAATACTCTTGACTACGCTAGACTTAAATTAACCTAGAGGAATCACCCCTGCTTTCCGTGAGAGGGAAAATTTTTCGAGTTCGATTTAGGAAGAACCGATGGATTAGTCTCTTGTCCGAATATCCGTGGGCGCGGCCCCCAGTGAGGGACCCTACCCCATGCAAGAAGTGCTACTTTCGCTACTAGCACCCCTGGATTCGTTGTGCGGTGGGGATAGGGATCTTTCAATCTCACCAACCATGTCAGTGGTATAAGTGCAGAAGCTATCACCCATGCAGGTCATTAATGTCCGCGTCGCCGCCGTAGCACTAGTTGAGCTCGATATCACAAAACTCTCCCTCGATCTCAACTCCACACACTACACTCCAGGTAAGCTTCTAAACCTATGGAGCTTCTCTATGTCCAATGACTTTGTGAAGATGTTAGCCACCTGATCCTCTATGGTGCTAACATATACTAGATTTACATCACCTACTAAAACCTTCTGCCTCACAAAGTGATAATGCAGCTTAATGTGCTTCATTCAAAGACAATATACTAGGTTACTGGCCAATTGTATGCTACTCATGTTGTCACAATAAATAACAACTTCCCTATCCATGGGCTCACCCATATCACCAAGTAGCTTCAAAAACCAATGTACCTCACAAGCTGCTACTATAGGATCACCTGTACTCTGGCTCTGTACAACTTGACAAGGCAATTGTTGTGGCTGATTCTTGCTACTCCAACTCAGAGGAGCACTCCCAAATACAAACATAAAGCCACTAGTATACCTCTTGTCTACAACACTACCACCCTAGTATCTATGTACCCATGTAGTTGTATCTCTATACCAGCCTCAAAGAAAATTACATAATTAACCGTGGAATTTATGTACCTGTGAATCCATCTAGCCGCATCCAAGTGTGGATTCCTAGCGGCCTTTATAAAGTGACTCACAAGTCCAACAACTTAGCTCAAGTGTGGCCTAGTAATGGTCATGTAGATAAAACTACCCACTATGCATTGGTATGTAGTGGGGTCCTCCAAAAGCTCCCATGTATCTATGGAAAACTTTGTGTTCTACTCTAACGGCACTAAAATAGGCTTATTGCCTATCATACCATACTTGAACAACATGCCCAAGACATACTATCTCTGTAATAACAAAATGCCATGAGGTTATCTCACCACACATATGCCCAAGAAATAGCGCAGCTTGCCCAAATCGTTCATCTCAAACTTATGCTTCAAAAGTATCTAGACATCATGTATGTTGACGTCACTACTATCACCAGTGATAATCAAGTCATTCATATAAATGACTAATAACATGATCCCTCTATCTGTATTTTTAACATAAGGTGAAAATGTTTCATTAGATATCTAGAATCGTAATAAGATACTCCCAATCTTCTTTGACCATGCTCTGGGTGCAAGCTTCAAGCCATATAGGGCTTTGCATAACTTGCACATAAAATCTGGGTGTGCATCACTCTGATAACATGGTGACTGCATCATGTATACTTCTTCTTATAAATCACCATGCAAGAAGGTATTCTTTACATTCATCTAATGTAAATACAAACCCTCGGGGGGGTCACTTAGCAAAATTGCCTATATCACATGCGTTCATGGCCTATTTTATAAATCCCTATGTAACCTACACTGGCCATTTTTTTTAACCCTTTCTGTAACTTTTGATAAAATATATAATTCCCTTTCTGTCAATAAATTTTTTTTATAGAATAATTTTAAAATCCCTTGTGTAAGAGATATGTAATTCATTTTAAGTCACTCTAGAAGTATTGGGGGTTTTGAAAGTGACAAATGCAACTGTTTTGAACTATGAAAGTCGCTACATTGTAAGCTCTTCATTTGTGATATTTTGAACAAGCTACTAAGAGTATACGTCATAGCTCTAATGTCCATGAATGAGAGTACAACCCATAGTATCTAGCTCCATGATACCAAATTGCATAGCAAGAGAGTAGCTCTATGCATATCAACAGATCAACTAACCATGAGTTGTTTAGAACCACAAGTCAAATCCCATGACCTGTCTTGCATAAACTCTCAATGCATATTCTCAATCAACTAGCTCAATCTAGAGCTCTCCCAGTGGATCCAAAAGTATCCACCAAGTACTTTCCCAATGTCCAAAACAAAAGCTCAAGCAAGCTCTAGGCAAAACAAATGCTAAGAGTAAACAATGCATAAGCATAAACTACTATTACTCTTATGCATTGTTTATGCTTGGCAAACAATGCATAAGCTCAAGACAAAAACTTTTGACTATAGCTCTAATTGAAGTCTCAAAACTCCAAAAGATTACTCAATCCATGGAGCATACCATAACACACATGACCAACACGATCCTCAAAGCATTTGAATCCAGAATGTTATATACAGATGACCAAAGAAGTATCACTCCTAATCAATAAGCACAGCTTGCCAAACATTTAGGAGTCATCAAGGGCCATAAGCATTTACAATACATTAGCCCCAATGTCCACTACTCAATGAGACCATGCAAGTCCCATATAAGATGCAACCAAAAATACATACACAATGCTCCAACACTCAGCATCAACACCTGCTCATACACTAAGTATCAACACTGCTCAAACACTGGTCCAAGACAACAATGACTTGAGATTTCCAAGCTGAGATTATATCAATCTCCCACTCCAACATCAAGCATTTACTACTAACAAATCACAGTGATTACAGAGCACATTGCATCAACATGCATCAAACATAAATTGTGGACAATAAATTGGTTGAGAAACCATGATGTTCATGACCTATAAATGGCTGAAAATTATCAAATGTACACTTTCATTCCAACTGCTCAAGACCAACACTAATGGCCACATCAAAATGACCCCAGCCCCCATGTCCAAATGCAGCCCAAAAGTGGCTTGAATGGCGACCCAAGCTAGAGATGAAATGACCCAGCTGTTGCCTTCGTAAAATGTGTCACAAAGTGTGGGGCTGATCTGCTGCTCATTGCTACAATGTCCCACATCAAGGCATGAAAATCCTTGGCCAGAAAGTGTAGGGCTGATTTGCTGCTCATTGCTGGCTGCAATGTCCCACATCAAGGCATGAAAATCCTTGGCCACTAAAAAACCCCTGTGCAAACTCAAAGCCTCTGATCAAGTATAGGGAGAGATCTCGATAAACAACTCATAAGCTTTCGAGACACAAACAAAAGTGATTCCGTTAGCCTCATGCTAAATCCATTGAAACTACCACAATACTTCCTTAAATATTATCCGAAACATCCACTTGCAGCATGGTTATAACAAAATTACCATGTCGATACATCTTGCTCAAATCATACATATGGGACCTATACATCTCATACACTCTAAAATTATTTTTGCAAAAAATAAGATAGAATCTCGTGGACACATCTAGCAAAACTAATACATCTAATAGCTATACATTTTGTATAATCTGTACCGATTTTTATAGATGTACAAAAAGATAAATACACATTGTCGATGGTCACCTTCTCAAAATCTGAAGATTTCATTCTCCAATTCAAATTCCTGCATGAGACAAAGAAGATGTTAAGTCAATGAGATTTTCATATTTTGAATTATTTTTCAAACTCATACAAAGTATGTCTCATCAAACAAAGAAAAAAAAACAGATGCATCCTTTCTGCGTACCTAGTGATCCCTCACAAAATCATTAAAGACCTTCCAATCATTCTCATCAAGTTCATACTTGTTGCTACCACAATCATATGTAAGGTTTGCGAGAGCAATGATGCTATCAATGCTTATCATATCAAGGTCGGTTAGGTCATACATAAAGCACCTAGTTCCTTTTGCTTTTTGATACCAACCAAGTTGAACCTCCACCCCTGATGGCCTATCTGAAAGGCTAAATCCTCGCTTATATTCCACACATGCACCACTAACCATTCTTCTCATCTTTTGAACTCGTCCTTCCCAGAGACCATACACTTTTGGCTTTCTTCTTGCCTCCTGAAGAGCTTGGCTTACATGACCTTGTGATCTTCCCTTGTACTATTTGTTCATGAAAGAACACAGCACAATCTGAACCAATGCCAAATAAATTCTTGTTTGTCTCCATATACTTTTTTTCTTCTTTGGCATAGTACACACCTTGTCGGTAAGTCTATCCTTTGACAAAGTTGGATTGCCATTGAGCTGGCTGACCAATGTAGACTTGAAGAGAAACTTATTGTCTTCAACTTCAACAACCAGGTTCACCTCTTCCCTCATCAAAAATGGAATCTACTACATGCCTTATTTCACTTGTAGAAGCATCCTCATCTGAATCTAATGCATGGCCCACCTCAGTAGGATATTCCTCATCTGTAGCAAAGTCTTGTAGATTTGAATTTGCATATGTGTCAAACACTCTAATGGACCAAGGCTGCACCCACCATTTCTTGTCCTCTTTACCTTTTGATCTCATGTGTAAGCGTTCACATAATCCTTGGGCACTTTGCAATCCTTTTTGCAAAGGTAGCAATGACCTTCTCATCAATTGAAACACAATCATAGTCACCTAAATTGGCTTCTTGCAAGTCCTCGTTAAGATTTAACTCTCTCCATATATGTTCCTGCTTCTTGTGAGCTCTTATGAATGCCACACCATCCTCCTTGCATTCAAAATGGGAAAGCCTATTCAAAATGCCTATGCTGTGAAGCATGTCCATCAAGTTGTAAGTACGCTCTTGCCCAACCATACTTCCGACTTTGCTGAAGAAGATTTCAGCCGCATCTGTGCTGGTGAGATATAGAGGGCACTTCAAGCTTGGGTGAAAGTCTCTGAAATACTTTATTAGCAACACCACAAAATGGCGAGAGATTTGCACATCCAAGAATGTCTCCTTGCTAATGAAGTTTGCTAATAGTGTATATGTTGGATGTTGTAATATCCAAGATCTCCAAATCTAAAATAAAAAAGTCACTTTGGCTGCTAAATGAACTCTCCTTGCCAAGCTTAAGTGTGGAGACAAGAAAATGTCAATATAGTCTCCACAAATTTCAAGGTAGGCTTGTGTCCCTACCATACTCCGCTCTTTTCTGTGCTGCCCATTGTTTGGCAACTCTCCCAAACACCATTGCGCTTGTCTGCTACATATCCTTTGAGTTGCTGCCCAATTTTGATGATCATCTCGCCTCATATCGCCTTCCCTGAGCATAGCTTGTCCAACAACAAAGGAATCATATACAATGGTAACATGGTTCAAGGTAACCCATACATCACCAAGAGCCAACTGACGCTTTGGTTTATCAAGAACATTGACGAGCTTCTTTCCATTGTGTACAAAGTCCTGATCATGCATGCCTAAAACATCTCCGTTTGACAATTTGGCGGAAAGAGGCCATCCATCCCATCCAATCTTGAATCTAGTAGCATGTTTGTCAACATAATCAGCCAACATCAACATTCTTCCGCGACTATCTCCATCTGAGGCATGTCCAATAATCGGACCTACTTTAGACTTAAGCTTCTCATCCCATAAGCTCAAAATCTCAGCCCATTGTCTTCGAAAAAAACATGCATCAAATCGAATACAAGTGCAATGAGCAACCAAAACTAAGCGTGGAAGTGCTTCATGAAGTGGGTTTGCCACAAAAACTCTTGCATAACCACCAATCGCATGATTCTCAAATGCTTTAACAATTATGTCATAGCTTATTTTTCCCGCTCCAACTTTGATTAAGCTTGACGTTCCACACTCATGGCTCTCCACCTTGTATCCATCAAATCCAACAAGCGTGTCATCTTTTGGGTTCCACCTACAATATTAAGATTGAAAACATAAAATATGTAAGAGCCACTACGATTCAACATGTCTCATCAGAACTACTTTTGCATTATACTATGTTTACCTTATCCGTTTCTTTATGGCGGTCTCATCCTCCACCAAGATGAAAGGAATTTGTGATTTGATTCCACGTTTTTCTTTCTCGTTTTGATATAATTCAGCAATGGCATCAAAGATATAGCCATGTATGCTGGGTAAAAATTGTGTGGCAAGTCTTTGGCCTCCTTTTGTTGTTGAGTGAAGGGCCATAGAGGTTGGCAGCAAGAAAATCATGCAACCTTGGTCCACCCCACATCCTTGCAACCTCAAACAAAGCCTTAGTATTTGCACTATATCTCTTGCCTACCTTTGGCCTCGACATGTTTGTAGCCACATCCTGTAAGAAGTCCCATAGAGCAGGTTTTCCACCAAACTTACCTAGTCTATGGGCTTCTACTATATTATTACAAAACCTCTTTACATCCTTGCGGTTTAGGGACTCCATGCTTCCTTCCCTTAAAGTTCGTAGTCGCACCGAGAAAAAGTTGTGAGCCTTATGAGCCTTTGTTGACCATAGTTTGAGGGTGAGATCTCTTGCATGCTTCTTAGCAATGAAAGTTGTTTGCCGAAGCTCTTGTTTAGTGAGAAAGTCTAATCTTCTTCCGCAATCCGTTCCTCTAGTGCCTCTCTTCTTCTCCATCGTCTTCTCCCTATATAATCTCATCCTAAAATCATGAAGCTTAGGTATACCCTTGCAATTGTTGCATGAGAAAGCTTCAAATGGCTGCCCATTATTGGAAACACATGGACAACTAATATGACAAAAGCAACCATCTATGTGAAAGGTTGAAGTTCCATCATTTAGGATAGCCTTTGTGAAAGGCTCTGCAAACCAAAGCTTCCCACCACATTGATCATCTAGCAAAGGTTTCACACTAATATTCTTGTTGTTCACTTTGATTTCGTGAATCCATAAACCCCAACATAAAAAATTCAAACCTATTGAAAATTTCCCACTTTCTTTGTTTGTTGTTAATGTATGTGTGTGAACTCTGTATATAAAGAGAGAGAGAGAGAGTATGGGTGTGTGTGTGTCTTGTATGAGAAAGAGAGAGAGGGTGCCACTCGCATAGAGAGAAGGAGGAACAGCATGTAGGCCTAGCGCCTGCACGTAGAAGGTGGCGGGAGGCCTCTGTGGTCGACGTGAAGGGGAGGCTGCCATGGCCCAACGCTGGCCTATGCCTTGTGAGGGCGCCCATGCCTTGTGCACATAAGGCAGTCACCATGGCCTTGCACCTAGGCCGCTGCGCAATAGAGGGGGCCAAACCCCAAGGCTGGCTGCTTGCGCAATAGAGGGGGCCAAACCCCAATGCACCTAAGGTAGACGGGCTGGTTGCTTGCGCAACACAGAAGAGACTGAGCCCTTGCGCTTGAGGTAGACAGGTGGTCGGCCTAAGGCACCTTGCGCTTAAGGAGAAGACGGCTAGGCCAAGCCCAATGGACGAGGCTGGCCGACTCTGGAAGGCAAGCGTGCGCTTGGAGAAGAAGGGAGGCCAAGTGCGCTTGAAGTAGCCGGGCTGGCCGTCTGTAGACTGGAGCCGACGATGGAGAGGTCGGCATCACGAGCTTAATAGGCTGACTGGCGGGTGATGAGGAGGCGCATTGCGTGGGCAAGCTTGGCACCTTGTGTGCCCCATGGAGAGGGCCACATGGCTGTTTAGTGCCGAGGAGATGGCAAGCCTCTCAACCCAAGGGGCCGGTGCATGCGCACAGAGGAGACCCACAATGAGGTCGCACGTGGTGAGCTGGATTGATGGTAGGCGTAGGCCGTGCACCACAGGCAGCTGACCTTGGAAGGTTAAGGTTGCATGGCTAGGTGCTAGCCATGCATGGTGGGGCACGGACCATGGAGCAAGCGCATAGCCTTGACGGAGCTGTGTGCAGAGGTAGTCATGGAGTTGGCTGCCAGTGTGCCATAGGCCATGGAGAGGCAAGCCACCTTCCGTAGAAGGTGGTCGGTCATGTGTTATGGGTGGACCTTGTAAGGCCATCGTGCCATGGATCGGGCCGAGTCACAAAGGCTGATGGTGTGTCAGCAAGGAGAGGCCGCATGGCTCAATGAGGCCGTGTCTTGGAGCCGACCAGCATACACATGGACAAGGTACCATAATGGCGGACCTTGGCCACACTACTAAGGGGGATGCTCATGAAGAGAGCAAGCACACACCTAGGAAGGCCACCCATGGTAGACTGTGAGAGAGAGAGAGAAATGTGTGTGTGCATGTGGGAGGTCTCCATGCTCTCAAGCTAAAATGAGAGGACAGAGAAGGTGGGGAACCATAGCAAGTAGAGGAGACATTGTGTGTGGGTAGAAGAAGAAGGAAAGAAGAGAGACGGCAATATGGCTGCGCTATGTGTGTACATGCAAAATAGGAAAGAGAGAGAAAGAGATTTGATCACTTTGACATGGTGAATACTTAAAAGTAAAAGCATGAGAGTGTGAGAGAATGTATTAGCTTGTGTGCATTATTCTTGTGTTTGTGTTTCAGGAGGAGGAAGAGAAAGAAAGAAGAAGAAGAAGAGAGTTCACGAGAATAGTGAGTAGAGAGAGAGAAGAAAGAAAGAAAGAGTTTTGAAGTGTGAAAGAGAGAGAGTGAAGAATGGAGTGAAGTGAAGATTAGCCAAATGTTGAATGCAGTGATGCTGTTTGCAGATTGACTGAACGTGGAAGTGTTGGAAATATTGGTTCTTTTTCATTAAATTCTTGGAAACAACTTACACAAAACCATTTTGACATTAAATTTCTTTATTCAGTTTAGAATGGTGAAGTTATGTCTTGATGATCTGTTGGGTCGTAGTAGTTTGTTCTTTTCCATTTGTGTGTCTGTGTGGGTGTGTGTAGATAAAACATTGTAAATTATTTCATACAAAAAGATGTCTTTTCGGTGTGTGTTTCTAGGATTTAGGCTATGTGTGGTTGTTATTTAGGACGCATTCACTGTTTTAGTGGGTATTTAGTGCATTGGACTAGAGAGTAGGAAGGCCAATCATTTTTTGGTGCGTTCGTCGAGAGATCACTAGCTAGTTAGTAGCTACGGGATATCTCGGCGCATATATTTTGCGTGTGAGAACCAGGGTTTAGGAGTTCAAAAAAAAATGGCACGACTCCTAGGATCAGAAGGACTTAGGAGTGGCCGCGAGGAGTCAAATGAGAGAGGGGCATTGGTAAACACATGTGATTTTTTGGAGAGTTTTGCTAACTGGGTTCCGTATGAAGAAGAACGACAAGAGTGGGAGGACATATTCATTCAAGAATATTACCCATGGTTTCCCAGTGATGTGATACGTAAGATCAAGGCCACATACTACAAGGATTATCTTAGATCCATAGAGCCCTTTGGTTTGTTCCATGCACCAATCTGGTGGAAGTGGTTTATCAAGGCAATTTTAAGGTCCATCAAGATAGATAATCCAGAGAATCACGAAGAACCTCAGGAAGTAAGAAGTGCATGAGTGAGTCTACTCAGGGTCGAACAATTGACCCAATACAAGCAAGGGAAGAAAGGAGGAAAAGGAGGGCTGAACAAGCTGAAATCCATCTCGCTGCACAATTAGAGTTAGTGAACCTATTGTTGAGAGAGCAAGAACCGAACGTGACACAAGGAAGATCCTTGGATAGCGGTCAATTTCAGGTTAGCGTTCCTTCTAGTCTAAGCGGGGAAGATCTTTCGTGTGATGACCAAACAATAAGGGATTTAGGAGTCAGCAATCGACCTGTACAAGTTGATAGCCCAATAAGAGAAGAAAGAGAGACTATTGCAGGGACTAGCGGTAGTGTGCCTAGGGGACTTAGAAGCTATCCGCGATTACCTAGGGTAAGACCTAGAGCTTTAAATTTCTGGGACGATCCAACTTTTGAGGTATTGCCATTTTTCCAAATGGCTGTTCCAGCACAAAGAGCAATAATCCGCGGTTAGCTGACTGTGCAATTTGCGGGACTTTGGGACGAGGATCCTGATGCGCATTTACAAAAGTTTGAGGTGACATGTGTTGCTAACGAGATAATTGATCAAGATCAAAAGCTGCATATCTTTCCGGCAACTTTTAAAGATGAAGCAGCAAGTTGGTATGGCAACTTGGATGCAGCCTCTCCAAGGCTATGTACCAAAATCTATCAACATCTTTTTTGGCCAAATTTAGAAGGCAAGGTTTTCAAGATAGATTGGCCCAGCAATTAGACTACTTGTTGCAAGGAGTGAACGAGAGCATTGACCATTACATACAATGCATGGAGACCATTGTGAGGAAGATGGGAGTAGCAGCTCCTAATGATGACACACAAAAGCATCGTTTGATTGATGGTCTAAGGGATCCAGAGGCTCAAAAGTATGTTGGGCTTCGTCGGCCTGTTGATTTGAACGCGACCAAACAAGAAGCTAGAAACTGGGAAGAGGTACAGCTGGGACAGCAACGACGGAGGGAATTACTTTATGGCCCTATGGGGACGTCACCTATGGTTAGCTCTATGAGACCCCAGGAGGTCTCAACAATTGCCGGTCCCTCACAACCACAAGTGGTTGTTAATACAAATCCAGCATCATACATGCCTCCAAACCCATATATGACTGCACCGGTTTACATGCTTCAGACCGGAACACCACCACCACCTTTAGTGAGCGAGGAAAGGGTGGGGGACATTGTGACAAGTGTGTTGGGAAAATTTAAAGAGGAGATCTTAAGTGCTGTGCGAGCTCCAGTAAGGGACGTTATGGCTATAGAGCCACAGTTGCCTACTATGCAAGCCAGTGCGCAAAGTCCACCCCGATCGAATATATGGTGTGGGAAATGTCATGGCTATGGCCACTTGGCTACAGAGTGTCCTACTGTATCTCGAGTCGTACCTGATCAACCACGAATCTTGTTTTGTATTTATTGCTTGAAAAACAATCATACAGAGGAAAATTGCTTCATTAAGCAAGCACATAAGAGAAGGTAAGCGCAGGGGATGAACACTAATTTTAATTGCATGGATAAGAATAATATTACTTATGAAATTGGTGGACCTCCACCTCGACCTTTCATGCAAAGAGGAACCCCAGAACCCTATAAGCAACAATTGCACCAAGGATTACCCGCACAAGCCCGACCTCCATTTCCACGAGGGCGAGGGCAAGGTGGAATGAGGGGACAAAGGCCAGGGTCACCATATCGGCCATATTTTGGCCGGGGTTATCAAGGATATGGAAGTCCTAATACAATTACCCAAGGAACAGTGATTTGTTGGAATTGCCACCAAGAAGGCCACATTGCTGCATATTGCCCGAATGCAAGGGCACACCAAGATTATGTTCCTTTATGCAAGCAATGTAGTGAGGAGGGCCACGAGGAGAAGGATTGCCCTAAAAGTAATGCAAAATTAATAGGGGACAAAGGGAAGCAAATTGTAGATGAGGGTCCAAGTACTTCAGCAAATTTAGTGAAAGTAGTCCCTATAGTAGGTGCTAGGAAAGAATCGGCAGACAGAAAATCTAGAAAGGTGACATTTTCTCATAATCATCCAATGGTGGGAGTTGTCACTAGATCCCAGGGGAAAGTGCAAAGGACTGCGAAAAGCTTGCCGAAATCAACCCAATTAGAAGGAGGAAAAGTAAGCATGCTTAAGGAGGCATCTTTAGAGGAAGTTGCAGAGAGTCAAGAGCCAGTGTCGGATGAGCAATCATCTAATCAACCTCCCATAGCACGCGTAGGAAAAGGCCCTCACTTCCAACTTGGTGTAACACCTTTCCTTGATAGATTAAAAGTACCACGTGCTAAGAAGGTCGGGATAGGTGCTAAAGTTGATCCAAAACCTCAATTTGATTTATGGGATATATTGGAACGGTGTGAGGTGTCTATTAGTCTACCTACATTAGCGGAGATCTCTCCAATATGTTGAAAGCAGATGTATCAACGACTTGCACGTCGACGTTCGTGGGTGAGAAAAGAAGTGACCCCTAAAGAACCTTTGGAAACAGGAGTGCAAGCAATTGATATGTTTATGGAGTCTGAGGCTCCGACTATTACGGTAGAAATTGGACATCATCAGGTCATGGGGATACAGCTAGATGGAGGAGCTGCGGTGAATCTCATGACTGAACACACGATGGAAGAGTTGGGCCTAAAGGGTTTAGAGCCCACAAATATCATGTTGCGAGTAGCAGATCAACGTCGAGTGAAACCATTAGGTCTGCTTCAAGGAGTAAAGACTATAATAGCTGAATTGGAGTTTTGCGTTACCTATCTAGTAGTGCGACCACATTCCTATGGTGCAGCATTTCCAATCTTGGTAGGACGACCTTGGTTAGTACAAGCTCGTCGATGTGTTCAAAATTGGCATAAAGGGATAATAACCATAGGTCCACGCACGGATAGAGTTCAATTGAGGGTTGTGTCTAAAGAATTCTTGAGGGAGTTCACTAAACCACCTTCTACAACCGAAGAAATGACGGGATATGGAAGTGATACATCCGTTGTAAGTGAGGAAGTAGTCCGAGAACGCTTTGCATTAAATAAAGATAAGTATGCTCGTTTTCTTCAAAATGGGTATCAAATGCAAATGGTTGATATGGATGAGCCTATAATGCAAAAGAGAGAGTGCTCTAACTTTGCTTTGGATGCCGGTAGAGAATATCGAGTGCATTTTTCTTAGGAGAATGACTCTGACAATGACATTACCGATTGGTTGTCATCACCAGAGGAGTGTGTAGTGGATTGCTTTTGCATGGATACAATCAACCAGAGGAGAGCAGACGATGGGGATAAAGCAAGGCACCAAGAGCTATATGCCCTTATTGAGAAATTGCAAGAGCAGTTAGAGCTAGAACGAGTTTTTTCTAGTGAGTCGATGGACACATTATTAAAGAAGGTGAAGCTGCTAGAGGAAGATAAGGGACGAGCTAAGATAAAAATTAGACATTTGCAAGATTTGACCTTGCAACTTGAAGAGTGCTGTCATGAAGAAGAAACTTCTTGGGAAGCCTTACTTCAAGAAAAAGATCGTGAGATTGGTCGTTGTCGACAGGAACTCAAATATAATGCGAGGTATACTCGAAAGTTGCTCAGAGAATGTGAGAGATATAAGCAAAAAGATAATAAGAGTGAGGATGGCTCGTCGTTGCAAAAGATGAGTAGAAGGAAAAATAAGTCATTTTCCAGAGAGTTCTTGAAAGCACAATACAATGAAACAATAGGAGGTGATGAAGGAGAGTTCAATGATTGGACTGATTTCAAGGTGATTGAGGTAGTGAGGGATGCTTTTATGGTCCAAATTGAGGAGCCTATCAATGATGAAGAGGAAATAGACCCTTTAATGGTGATACCTTACCCATAAAAGTCTTGTAAGTGCTCATTCTTCACACGAAGAGGAGGAGGAGTGTAACACCAAGCAAAAGTTTCTAGAAAATGTTTGTTTCAAAGTGAGAGACCATCCACCTATACAAGCTAGATCTCGTCGACGATCAGCCTTTGTTTCTGATGCATTAGAAATTACTCAGCGCTGGGAAGTTGAAGAGGGAAAATGCTTTACATTGGGGAGTCAATTGCAAGAACGAACCTTAACTAGATTGAGAGAGGTTCTACAAACATACAAACATGTCTTTGCTTGGTCCTGTAAAGACTTACAGGGAGTGAAACCTGAGATATGCCAGCATTACATCGATTTAGAGCCAAATGCTAGGCTGGTATGCCAACGTCAAAGGGGCACAAACCCTGTCTATGCAGAGCTTGTGAAAGCAGAAATAACACAGCTATTAGATGCGGGTTTCATTTATCCTGTGGCATACAGTGAGTGGGTTTCCCCAATTGTAATTGTTCCAAAGAAAAATCGTAAGATTAGAATTTGTGTGGATTATCGAAAGCTAAATGATAAGACTAAGAAGGATCACTTTCCATTGCCTTTCACTGATCAAGTTCTAGATCGAGTAGCAGGGCATAAATTGTATTCCTTCTTAGATGGTTTTAGCGGTTATAATCAAATACAAATCCACCCAGATGATCAACCAAAAACCACTTTTACAACAGAATGGGGAACTTATGCTTATCGAGTGATGCCATTTGGATTATGTAATTCTCCATCTACTTTCCAACGGCGGGTGATGATGGCTTCATTTCAAGAGTTTTTACAAAAGTGGATGGAAATCTTTTTGGACGATTTTTCAGCTCAAGGGGATGAGGAGGATATGCCTGAGAAGTTGGCTAAGGTCTTTGATCGTTTTCAGCAAACCGGTATTTCCTTGAATCCGGAGAAATGTGTTTTTGGCATTAAGAAAGGAATCTTGTTAGGTCACGTGATTTCATCTGAGGGCATTACTGTGGATGATAGTAAAATCAATAAGATACGTGATCTGCCTGCTCCTACAACCATGAAGCAATTACGAGGGTTTTTGGGACATGCTAATTATTATCGCCGATTCATATTGAATTTTGCTTCGGTGGTAAACCCTTTAACTACTCTTCTTCGGAAGGATGTACCCTTTGAATGGTCACGAGATTGTCAAGAGGCTTTTGATACGATCAAAGATCGATTGATAAAAGCACCAGTTTTGATACCCCCAGATTGGTCTAAACCTTTTCATATTCATGCAGACGCTTCACCCACAGCTGTAGGAGCAGTTCTTTGTCAAGCAGACGATAAGAAGGTAGACCATCCGATTTATTATGCGAGTCGCAATTTGACAGAGACAGAGAGAAATTACACTACAACGGAGAAGGAGAAGGAATGTTTATCCATGGTATTTGCCGTGAATAAATATCGACATTATTTATTGGGCAAGTTTTTTACGATTTATGTGGATCATCAAGCACTAAGATACCTTTTGAACAAGACAGATCTTGCGGGGCGAGTAATTCGATGGATGTTACTTTTTCAAGAGTTTGATTTTGAGGTGGTTACTCGTCCTGGAAAATCTCATGTATTGGCGGATCATCTTTCTCGGCTTTTGACTGAGGATATTGAGGAGGGAGTGGATGATGAATTGCCTGATGCGGCATTATTTTTGACCGATTGTACACTTCCTTGGTTTGCGGATATTGCAAATTTCTTGAGCATTGCTCATTATCCAGGAGGCGCCAGCAAGTATGAAAAAAAGAAAATTTTATTACAATCTCGCCACTACACCCTCTTTGGTGGTTATTTGTATCGTTATTTTCCTAGGGAGGGGGTGTATCGTCGTTGTGTGCAAGAGAGGATGAGATACCTTCTATCTTACGTGCACTTCATGAATGAGCCATGTGGAGGTCATTTTGCGGGGGAATTAACCGCTCGCAAAGTATTGCTAGCAGGGTATTGGTGGCCAACTGTTTATAAAGACTCTTTTGAGCATTGTAAACATTGTGATAAGTGTCAACGGGTTGGTCGACCCACACCACAATTTGCGACCCCTTTAAATCCAATCTTGGCTTTAAAACCTTTTGAAAAATGGGGAATTGATTTTGTGGGTCCGATTGATCCACCCACTCGTTATCGATCCAATCGATACATTCTTGTGTGCACGGATTATGTGACCAAGTGGGTTGAAGCTAAACCTTTGAAAACGGATAGGGCATTGATGTCGCCAAATTTTTATATGAAAATATCATTACTCGTTTTGGTTGTCCGTTGGAGTTGGTGAGTGATCGTGGTTCTCATTTTTTAATGAGACCATTACGGAATTAACGGAACTTTACAAAATCAAGCATCGGAAATCCACTCCGTATTATCCTTGAGCTAATGGTCAAGTGGAGGTGACCAATCGAATACTGGGAACGATTTTAACCAAGACAGTATTGGAAAATCGACGCGATTGGGATGAGCGATTGTTTGAGGCTTTGTGGGCATACCGTACCACATTTAAGGTTACGACTCAAAATACACCTTTCACTCTAGTGTATGGTACAGAAGCAATTTTCCCAATAGAGAAGGAAATACCCACATTACGCGTTGCCTTGGAATCTCGACTAGGTGAGAAGGAATCTTTAGAGGCTCGATTACTGGCCTTGGTGAGGTTGGATGAGATACGTTTAAAGGCTCTGCAAAATGTTGAGGCGATGCAACATAGACGAAAGGCTTGGCACGATCGTCACATTAAGGTGAGGGAGTTTCAAAAGAATGATCAGATTTTAGTCTATGACAATCGATATTATAAGTTTCCTAGCAAATTACAAATGAGGTGGTTAGGCCCTTTCAAGGTGTTAGAGGCCTTTAATAATGGTTCTTTGATTGTCCAAGACCCTGATGCTATAATAGC
Source organism: Cibotium barometz (assembly GCF_041138505.1). Lineage (NCBI taxonomy): Eukaryota > Viridiplantae > Streptophyta > Polypodiopsida > Cyatheales > Cibotiaceae > Cibotium > Cibotium barometz. The sequence goes on along the minus strand of NC_141057.1, from coordinate 7,480,486 downwards.
TCCTTTTCGTGTTAATGGTCTTAGGGTGAAACATTATTTTGTTTAAGTTGGTAATTACGTGGGTCAAGTTGGTTCATTGTATATTTTTCACATGAGTTTTGCTCTTTATTATTTTGCATTGTTTTGATGGGTTTGGTGGGTTTATCAGGTTTTGGTGCGATTGATTCGATCTTCTTTCATACAGGTGGTATGGAGTTTTCTCTTAATGCTTTGTTTTATTTTCTTCATCCTTATGTGGTTTGGTTTGGGTGGGATGGTATTTTAGCATTAGTTGTAGACCCTGATTGGGTTGATGAGTTGGAGTGGTTGTTTCGGTGGTTGGCTGCCGGGGAATCTCTTCCAATTGCCGAGAGCGACTTTGGTCGCATGGCCCAATCTTTGGCCGTTATTGTGCCAAAGATTTTTGGTTCAGGTGTGGACACCTTAATCGATGCATTCGATGATTCTTCGGATGATTCTTTTCATCCTGAAGATGTTGTGGTAGACTATCTTGATGAGGAGGATAAGGATGAGGGTTTGGGCTTTGGCCTTCCTCATGGCTTGTATCGGATACTTCTACCTAGAGAGTAGTTTTGTTTCGAGATCTGTACTTTCGAACGAGACAGAGGGCCATGGGGTGACACCTCAACTTTTGCCTTTTGGTGTAGTGAATGCGCCTGTGAGTTTTCGCACCGTTTTTTCTGAGTCCCATGATGTCAATTAGTTTTGTTTTTCTTGTTATTTATTTCAAAAAAAAAAACTTTAAAAAGAAACAATTGTTTTGTTTGTGTGATTTGTTATGTGTTTTTGTTGTTTGTTTTGGTTTGCATGTGGATTGGTTTTTTGTGTTTGTTTGTTTTCAATTTTAGGTACATTATGTTTCTTGGAAGTTGTAAGCTAATTGTTTGAATGGTTAGTATGTGCAGATATGGTATTTTCTTTGTATTTTTGCATTGCTAGGTGCAAGGAGATGGGGGAGTAACTTGGGAACAATGATATCATAGTATTAAAGATTGTTTCTGGACATGCAATTTTTGCTACTCAGAGGATATGCAGTGTTCCACAGGTGTATTTTCTCCAATATATTTGGTTTTTTTTTTGTATCACTTGCATGGTGTGTGTAATAATGGGGATTGTGAGTTGTGTTAATCCAGTTGCAATTGCTTGGTACTTGACTTATATGATTCTTTCTTTTGGAAAGATTTGGGGTTTATTAGTCAAGGATACTAATTCTACGAGTTTCTTGCTGAGCTCTATAGTAGAAATTGGTCATTACCACATTCATCTTAACTAGGCATGTGCTCCATTGACTATATTTTTTCTCTTTAATGGTAGGTAACAGCTTGGAAGTGCTTAAGACATTAGGGCCAAAAACGTCTCAAAATGGGCTGTGTAAGGAATTTCGCTAACTTGCTAATTAGTAGAATGTTGACAGTCAAAACGGCTCCAAATTTAGCCGTTTTGGGTATTTAAAGCGTATCTATCTGATTGAATACGTATCTAAGTGCATATTTTAAAATCTTAAAAAATAGATCGTTTTCATGCTACTCTTTAATGGCTCGTCTCGAAATTTGTCCTCTTTTAGTGACTACGCGGCAAAATGACCATTCTCTCCAAACGCGCTCTTATCCATTCTCCAAAAAAATTTCACTCCTCTGCTTCTCTAAAAATTTCACAAGCTACATCTCATTCTCATTCTTCTGTGTCTCTCATGATCTAATAGCTCTGCTTATACTTTTTGCTCGGTTAGTAATGAGTGATACATCTAATCGTAAGTTTCATTTGAACATCAAGCTCAACCAAGAGTATGCAACTACACGGAGTGTCTACCAAAGATCCCTATCATGTGCAAATGAAGCTCAACATCTTCGCAACGAAGGAAAGAAGCATATTGACCTATGGACAGATGGAAGTCTATATCCACCGGATCCCAAAACAGGAAGGTATCCTTCTTTTCACACACCACATGATTTGATTAGATTTGTTGGTGATGGGGAGGATGGCTTACTTGGTTATAATTCAAGACTATCTCAATCACATATTAATTATGCAGAATATACTACATATCTTCAAAATACTTCATCTTTGAATGCAACAAAAATTTTAGAACTTGAAAACGAAATAGTGTCTTTGAAACAAGAAAATGATCAATTGAAATCCTTAAAAGAAACTCCAATAGGATTAAGAGCACGAGTAAAACGAATGCGGGATGTAGTTAACTTAACAGAGAGATCTGGACAAAGAAAAAAAAGGTTAAAACTTGTAAGAGATCATGTTACTAACCTTCTAGGATTTGACATGTCTAATGCTCAGGAAAGGGTGAGATTTTTGAATGAGCTTATGAATAGGTCGGATATCTTAAAACTTTTAGAACTTCCTGAAAATCAAACTCAAAAAAAACTGGTCTTTCAACATCTATTAAAAGATATGGACTTATTAGTCCAGCCTTCCCAAATGCAAGAAGTTTGTGACACAGTGGGAGTGAGTAGAAAGGGATACAGAGCCATCCTTAAGTATTACAAAATCAAAGCTTTTGGGTTGCCTAGACCTCACAATGTTGGAAAATATAGAACTCTGTTAAATGAGGAAATTTCTAAACATTTCGGAGAGTATTTCCATATTGAGGGAACAATGCCATATGAGAGACAAAAAAAAAATCATCTTTTGAATACAACGTTTATAATAATATTTGGATGAACATTAGAAAAGTCCAATCTTTTATGGTGAGATATTACAACATAAGAGAAATAGATTATGAAGGAAAACTTGTATTTGTTTTAAAATTAGATGAAGCTCAAATCCAAAAGTGTCAAAAAATGGAAAGAATATCTATATCCCTAATGAATAAAGCATTGGACTATAGTCAGGGTAAGCTTGATTCTCCATACCACAAAACTCAATCAGAAATGGAGCTATGTGTTGAAATGTCAAGCTCGTATACAGCTGGAGGATAGCACATGGGTGCTGACAGACTAACAGTATGGTAGATAGATATCGTGTGGTGTGTTTATGACCGCGTCCAGCTGGTCATGTGTGGTGTGGACATTACACTAGGTTTACTTTGTAGTGTGGACATAACACTATGTTGTGTTCTCCTTTGTGTGTGTGAGAGAGATGGTGACTATGGCTTCTCTCCTTCTTTATGGTTGATGATTATGGATTAGGGTTTGCTTCTCTTGTGTGTGTTCCTTCTTGCTCCTGTTTTTTATCATGGTATCAGAGCCAAGAGCTCATTAGCTGTGTTGTGAGAGTGAGTGAGAGAAGAGGGAAGAAGAAGAAAAAGCTGTGAAGGAAGCCATTGGAGCTTGGAGCAAAGGAGAAGCTGTGGAGCACACATCGGCATCAGATCTGAGAGCTAAGGACCATTGGTGAGTGTAGCAAGACCCCCTCTGCGGATTGCAGGTATCAAAGAGCAAGTTCAGTGAAGATTGAAGTGCATAAAACAAGCAGAAAATTTCTGGTTTTGAAGCTTTCATGGAAAGCTTGTGAAGGAATGTATTTTGTCAAAAGTATTGGTGCAAATACAAAGGAAACACAGAAGTTCTCATGTATTGTGAAAGGGCACATGTATTAGCAACACTGGAGCAAACCATTGCATGAAAATTGATGCATTACAGGCAATTTGTGAAGAAAAAAATTTTGGTTTTTTGGACTCTACAAAAACAGAGAACATATGCCCGGTGGAGGATCAATTGTGGCAATTCTACTCAAAATTGAGTCAAACCCTTCATACCCATGATAGATTAGGTCATTGCTAAGAGACCTATCCACTCATTAGTGATTACCCCTCTCTCCTAGAGCTCCAAGAGAAGGCGGCGTTTTTTGGAAGAGTTTCTTGAAAAGTTTGCAATGAATTTGGTCTAATTCACTCATTTGGACACCAAATTGAATGCTTTAAAGCTTGGAGAGTTTAGCAAAAACATTGCTAAGGCCTTGTGATGCTTGGTTGCAGCTCATTTCATGTATTTGGAGCTCATTGAAGTGATTTATCAGAGGTGTGCAGGTTTGCAGAAATTCTGTCCAGAAACAGAGCATTTTTAATCAAGGCATTAATCTTTGTCTATATCAAATTGGCCTAATTCCTTTGGTACAAGTAGAGTCCTATGAGTTGCTAAACTTTTGAATCAAAAAGTTTTGGATTTGGAGAAGATTTGAAGGAGATAGAGCAATTTTAGTGAGAGGTGGTACCTGACAGATGCAGAAAAATTCAAACCAGAGGTTACAAAAATTGGTGGTTCTCATTCCCCTTGAAGAATTGGATCAAACCCTTCTAGGATATGTTGGAGCAATGTGTTGGGAAGCCAATGCAAGTTGAATCATTGAATTTGGACAAGATTTGAAGGATTTAGAGCATAATCTTGACTAGTTACTGGCAAGAATTTACTGGCGAGAAAAAAACCAGAAAATTTTTTGTGAAGGAGTTTCATTTAATTTCAACTTTGATCGAGTGTACATTGTTGGTGAATCATTGTGGGATGTTAATGCACATAATTTAGAGCATAATCTTGACTGGTTACTGGCAAGAATTTACTGGCGAGAAAAAAACCAGAAAATTTTTTGTGAAGGAGTTTCATTTAATTTCAACTTTGATCGAGTGTACATTGTTGGTGAATCATTGTGGGATGTTAATGCACACAATTTGCAAGCATTTGATGTGATTTGGAGAGATTTGGAGCATTACAGGTACTTCGTACATTGTAATCGAAAGGGTACATCTACTCTATTTTTTTGCAACAATGGGAGATGGTCCGATACAGATTGTTGGAGAGAAGCTTGACCGCACTAACTTTCAAGTATGGAAGTTTCGAATGAAGAGTTTTTTGAAAGGCAAAGGGTTGTGGAGTCTTGTCTCGGAGGAAGACCCGGAGCCATACCTACCTCCTCAACCAAATAATGCTCAGTTATTACTGGCTCACAAGCAATGGGTAGAGCGGTCTTCGAAGGTGTTGCATTATTTTTCCATATGTGTAACAGATGCCTTGCTTATTCACATCCAAGATGCAGATACACCGAAAGAAGCATGGGGTATATTGTGCCGAATGTATGAGACAGACACTGGTGCAAGGAAGATACAACTAAAGCAACAGATTCACAGTGTCACACGAAGGAATAGGAGTATACATGAGTATGTTCAGGAAATCAAGGGTTATGCTGACTCCTTGTCATCAATCCATGCCCCGATGGATGATGATGATTTGGTTGCTCTCACATTGCGTGGTTTAGGCAAAGAGTACAAATCTTTTGACACTTCCATCTCACTAAGGTTGGGAGGAATGCCAGACTTTAATGAGCTTGTGTCACTGCTCATTGTTGAAGAATTGAAGCTTGGCCTTGGTGGTATGAGTGTTACAGGTGGTGCATCCTCGTCAAGCAATGATGAACATGCAAGAAATCAGGCTTTTTACTCATCTAGAGGCTCTCGAGGCAGGGGGAGATTTACCCCTCGAGGCCGTGGAGGACGTGGTTGGAATGACAGGTCTACTCAACCACAATCAAATCAGAATTTTCAGAATTCACAGTCATCATTTGGATCACGTGGAGGTCGTGGATTTCAATCCCATAGGGGGAGATTTGGAACAGGTGCTCGTGGTAGAGGAGGATGGCAAGGTCCTCAACAAAATTTGAATGGGATTGAATGTTACTATTGTGGCAAACTTGGACATTTGGCAAAAGATTGTTACAAAAAGCAGAATGATGTGAGGAATGGAAGACCACAACATGGAAACTATGCATCTACCAGTAACAATGATGGGAGTTCGAATCATCTTTTTGCAATGAAGCATGTTATGGGGACAATGGATTCTCAGAATGCTCGAGATGAGTCATGGTATATGGATTCAGGTGCCTCAAACCACATGACATGTCATGGTGAGTGGTTTGAGAAGATGCAACCATTGGATACAAATGGTTATGTGGTCACAGGAGATGATACTCAGCATCTTATAACACATGTTGGCAGTGTGCCTTTGAAGATGCATGATGGAAATGTGAAAAATATGTCAGAAGTGTTATATGTACCATCCATCACAAAGAGTTTGGCATCAGTAGGACAAATGGTTGAGCAGAGACTACAAGTCAGATTCAATGAGAAAGGCTGTTTTGTGGAAGATTTTAAGCATGGCTGTAGATTGGTTGCCAAGGGCAAGAAGGAAGGAAGGTTGTTCAAATTGGATGCAGGCATACCAGAATTGAGCTCAGCCATGTTTTCAAAGAGCAATGGGATTGTGCAGGACATTGACATGTGGCACAAGAGGATTGGGCATGTCAATATACAGAGATTAAAGAACATGCAAACAAGAGGCATTGTCAGTGGATTGCCTCGATTTAAATATGATGGACATATGCATGTTTGTGAAGCCTGTCAGTTTGGAAAGCAGGCAAGGTTGAGGTTTCCTAGAGAAGGAAACATGAGTAATAGACCACTTGAGATAGTGCACAGTGATGTATGGGGCCCAGCACAAAACCCATCTATCAAAGGAAGTCTATACTATGTGACATTTATAGATGACTTCAGCAGGATGACATGGATATATTTTTTAAGAGAGAAGAGTGAAGTGCTGGAAAAATTCATGGATTTCAAAGCTCTTGTAGAAAAACAATATGGCTGTTGGATTAAGTATCTGAGAACAGATGGAGGTGGTGAATACACCTCAAAAGCCTTTGAGCATTTCTTGCGGAAGCATGGGATAAGGAGACAGTTGACATGCAGGTATACACCTCAGCAGAATGGTGTGGCTGAGAGAAAGAATCGTGTCATATGTGAAGTGGCAAGGGCAATGCTCAATGAAAAGAGCATGCCAGATTACTATTGGGCAGAAGCATGTGCTACTGCAGTGTATATCCTGAACAAATCACCTACAACAGCCATTCATGGAAGCACGCCAGAGATGCGGCTTACAGGTTACAGGCCAGACATTGGACATCTTAAAGTCTTTGGATGTGTAGCTTATGTTCATGTGCCTGATGAAAGAAGACGGAAGTTGGATCCTAAGGCAGAGAAATGTGTATTTGTTGGATATGCACAGGATCGAAAGGCTTACAAATGTTATAACCCTCAAACTAGACAAGTAGTCATCTCACGAGATGTGGTGTTCGATGAGCTTGCTAGTTGGTACAAAGCAAGAGATGAGGGAGTCATTGACACACTTGAGGCTAATGTGCCTGTGAACTTGCCATCACAAGCAAGTTCTAGCTCTACTACTATGTCTGGGCTAGCAGCAGAAGCTGAGAGTAGTAGCAGTGTACGTCCATGGTCAGGACGTCTGAGACATGAGAGTGTGAGCACTGGGAGTAGTGCTATGGATAAAGGCAAGAAGAAAGTTGAAGGAATTGGGATCACAGGCTATGAGTCCTCTAGCTCAAAGAGTTTGGATGAGGAGCTCGGGATACCTATTTTACGCACACCTGGTGCTAGGCAGGACAGATATGTGCCACCACATGCTCGAGTTACAGGTGTACAGAGTGACCCGCATGCATTGCGGAGGTCCCAGAGAGTCAGATATCCAGTGGAGAGATTGACATATAGAGATTTTGCTATGCACTATGCATACATGACATCTATGGTAAAGCATGTGGAACCTACATGCTATACAGAGGCTGTTGGAGAGCCTGTATGGGAGAAAGCCATGGATGAAGAGATGAATGCTTTGGACAAAAATGATACATGGGAATTGGCTGAGTTACCTAAAGGAAAGAATGCAATTGGATGCAAATGGGTGTATAAGGTAAAGTGCAAGTCAGATGGCAGCCTAGAGAGACATAAGGCAAGGCTGGTCGCTAAAGGATATGCACAAACTTATGGTCTTGATTATGATGAAACTTTCAGCCCAGTGGCTAAGATGGCTACAGTGAGGTCTATCATTGCATTAGCAGCACAAAAAGGTTGGGCTTTACATCAAATGGATGTAAAAAATGCTTTCTTGAATGGTGATCTACAAGAAGAGGTGTACATGGAACAGCCAGAAGGATATGTACATCCAAAATATCCTACTTTCGTTTGCAGGTTAAAGAAAGCACTCTATGGTTTGAAGCAAGCACCTCGTGCTTGGAGTGACAAGATCAGCAGATATCTTGTCAGTATTGGATTTGTGGTTGGAAATGCAGACTCTTCACTTTATGTGAAGAAGACACATGATGGTATCGTGATGATAGTCATATATGTTGATGATTTGATTATCACAGGTGATTGTGGGAAAGGCATTGATGAGGTTAAGTCCTCTTTATGCAAAGAGTTTGATATGAAAGACCTTGGAGATTTAAGGTTCTTTCTTGGGATTGAGGTGATTAGGACAAGCCAGGGTATATGGTTGGTGCAAAGGCAATATGCACTTGACATGTTGGCAAAGTATGGTATGACAGCATGCAAACCAATGTTGACACCATTAGAGCAAAACATGAAGCTTAGGGCTGATTTGGGTGATGAGCTTGATGATATCACCATGTACAGGAAAATGGTTGGTAGCCTTATCTACATGACCATTACGAGGCCAGATATCAGTTATGCAGTTGGTTTGGTGAGTCAGTTTATGCAGAGTCCTCGTAAACCTCACTTGGATGCTGTGAGACGGATTCTGAGATATGTCAAAACTACCGCGCATTATGGTCTTTTCTATGAGGCAAGAAAAGACATGCATGTCTATGGATATACAGATGCAGATTGGGCCGGTAGTGCATATGACAGGAGATCTACCAGTGGCTATGTTTTCAGCCTTGGTAGTGGAGCTGTGAGTTGGAGCAGTAAAAAGCAACCTACAGTTGCTTTATCTACCACAGAGGTAGAGTATCGTGGAGCAGCCATAGCTGCATGTGAGGCTATGTGGTTGAAGAAGTTGCTAGATGATGTCAGGATACAGAGTGATATGAGAGTTGTCATTCATTGTGACAACATGAGTAGTATTCAGCTTGCTAGCAACCCAGTTTATCATGCCAGGACCAAACATATTGAGGTCCACTATCATTTCATCAGAGAGAAGGTGCTAGATGGGCATGTTAATTTGACATATGTGCAGACAGATGAGCAGGTTGCAGATATCTTTACCAAAGCACTTGGTAAGGATAAGTTCGAGTATTTTCGTACTCGATTGGGAGTCCTAGAGATGGACATGTCGAGCTTGAGGGGGAGTGTTGAAATGTCAAGCTCGTATACAGCTGGAGGATAGCACATGGGTGCTGACAGACTGACAGTATGGTAGATAGATATCGTGTGGTGTGTTTATGACCGCGTCCAACTGGTCATGTGTGGTGTGGACATTACACTAGGTTTACTTTGTAGTGTGGACATAACACTATGTTGTGTTCTCCTTTGTGTGTGTGAGAGAGATGGTGACTATGGCTTCTCTCCTTCTTTATGGTTGATGATTATGGATTAGGGTTTGCTTCTCTTGTGTGTGTTCCTTCTTGCTCCTGTTTTTTATCACTATGGTGGATTGGATCAGCTCAGGTACCAGTAGAGAGTCATGAAACATTAAAGTGGCTCTTCTCAAAAACAGACATTCCTTCAGTTATTCAGAGCCAAAATACAGGTGAACACCTTCATGTTGACGACATAGGTGATTTCATTGTGGAATGGCATTTGAGTGCCGACCTCAAGGTGTTGAAGTGTATGTTTGGTGTATGTGGAGGAGCAAATACCAAATATCCATGTCTTTATTGCATGGCAAGCACAGGGACAAAAGAATGGCTTGCAGAAAATGAGATTGGAAAACCACCATCCAGAAATAATGTGAATGTTGTCGATTATCCAACTTCTGTTAAAATATGGGATCCAATTCTACCAATACATTTGAAAAATGTGCATATATGTACACTGCATGCAGAGATAAGAATCTTGGACAAATTGCTCAGACTTCATCTGGACTATGCATATTCTATTAAGCCGACTAAACTTGCAGATGAGTGCATAGAAAAGTGCAAAGCCTTGCTCTCTCAAATGGGTTTTCATGGTGGGGAAGTGCATCTTAAAAAAGATCCTGTTCTTTCTGGAGGTACAGGTGATGTTCTGCAAGATGTTTCAATGGGAGGAGCAAAAGCGAGAAGATTTTTGAGCAACCATGACACCAAACAAGTCAACGCAATGTGGAACTGTTGGAAACAGCTGTGTGTCATCACCACAAATGTCAAAAGTAGACCAGATGTAGCCAACAAACGTATGGAAGTTTGGAAAAAACTCGACAATTTTTTCAAAGTCCTTAGACGACAAGTTGGTTCAAATACTTATGCAAATGATTTCAAAAACGCAATAAAGCTTTTGATCAAAGCTATCACAGATGCCTGGGGAGAAAAAGACATAACTTATTACTTGGTGAGTATTCAGACTTATCAAAACAGTTATAAATTGGTGTGTCCAGACTTATTACTTGTAATTTCTTAAATGTACTAACAAAAATTTTCTTTGTAGCATATTCTTTACTTGCATGGACCATATTTTGCTACAGAAGGACCACTTGCAACATGGAATACACAAGGAATGGAAAAGTCTCATTATCAAGCGAGAACTTCCTTTTTTAGATGTACCCGAAGAGGAGGAGGTGGACAAAGAAGAAGCAATGCACTAAACGAATTATTCAATTGGTTCTACAGGAGGCAATTACAAAGGATGAGATCAAAGACCCAGCAATCTGAAACTACACCAACACCTCAAGAAAGAGACTAATGATTACTAACACATTTGTACCTCTAACAAAAAATTTTGCTGAAATAAAGTTGGTCCTTGCAAAATATTGTGTACATTAGTATTTGATTCTCTTGGGACTACTTGGCATGTCACCTCTGTATCTCAAAAATTTTCTCCTTCTATAACCTCCAAGAAGATTGATATCTGACACCTCAGCTGCAGCTGCATAGCTAGAGTAGCAAAGAAAGTATCTTGCTCTTGAGGCATTGAAACCTGCAGCATATCCAAAGATTCTAAGAGCAGCAGCTCTCTCTAGAAGCAAAACCTTGTTAGCATTTATTTGAAGGGGAGTATATCCCATAAACCTTGACAACACCTTCAAGGCAAATATTGGCAACTCAGCATCTTCAGAGAAGTTCATGTGGAATGCACAGAACACAGCCTTATCCAATGTAGGCAAGTAGTGCATGAGAGCAGATGAAGGCCTTCTTGACCTAGTTTCTATAGATTTCACTCTCGTGCCTCTAGCTCTTCCCAGAAAATCATCCTTATCAAGCAATTCAATCTGCAAGACAAAAACCTCAATTAAAAAAAATTACAATCACAATAACATTTAACAAAAGATTAAATGGAAGCTACCTTCTGCAACTCATCCTCAATTACTACTTTGTCTTTCATCAAGTTGCAAGAGCCAACCCTTTCCACTTTATCAGAATCTGCCTGAAGCTTGAAATCTCTGCCAAAAGACTCAATACCTAACTCAATTAGCCTGTCCTCAAAATCCTCATCACTCAAGGAAGGTTTCCCCTCTTCCATTTTTTTAAGGCACAAGGCAAGTGCATCAGTAGCAGGGATAAATGAGTTGTCAGATGTTTGCAAATCAAGTGCCAAAAACTCTTCCTTTGGCTCTACTTCTGTATCAATAAAGTCTTTGGCCACTTCACAAGCTTCTGAAATTGCTGCAATACAGTAGTTTTCTCTGATATTGAAGAGACATTGAAGATAGGAAAGAGGAATAAACTCTTTCTCATTGATATAAAAGAAAGGAAGGTTTGGAAGAGTAACAGAGGATTCAGATATACTTGCTACCTCTGAAGGCTCTTCAGTAATAGTGGAAGCCCTAAATTCTGCAACATCAAGATTGGCACTTTCTCTCTCCTCAGCTTGAACATCAATTTCTTCCTCTTCTAAAACTTCACATTTCTCTAACTTTGAAACTGTGGTGACATTTAAGTTTTCTTCCTCATTCTCTGCATCAATTTCTGGTTGTTGCTCTTTATCCTGTATTTCTGCTTTCAAAAATAGGAAGAAAAGAAAGCAGACATCCTTGGGGACAAGGTTGCAATGCTTTTTATGGATAGGACAAGAAATGGATGAAGGGCATGTGAAAGAAGTTCTATTTGAAAATCTACTGAACCTCTTTGTTACTTTGGCTTTCTCCACAGATAGCTGTGTAAAATCTGTAAGGTGACAAAAATCATGGTCTCCGATACGAAAACAATGAGCTTGAATTGACATTTCAAATTGCTTGTACTCATCTTCAAGAATGTCCTTGAGCTTCAACAAAACATCTGAAAGAGAAAACCTTGGACTGAAAATCTCCACTGCATCAACGTATATCTTCATATCATGACCATCTTGCAAAATAGCATTCAAGAGTTTCTCACTTGGGCTTTCTTCAACAAGCTCATGTCGACCCGCAACACCTTTACTCATTGAGATATTTGAGAAAAATGCCTGAAAAATTCTGATGTGCCAGAACCAAGCGAAAATGAAAGGTCCAAAAAAATTGGAATGACTCTATCGCTTGGTGCGGGCTTTGACAATTCCAAGGTCTCGAAATAAATTTTGATTTTTGCAAAATAGGGTTTGGATGAGAAAACGGTGCACAGCTTGATCTGACGCAAATGAGTGGTCCAAAACTGGGGAAAAATTTTGAAAGCGCGTGACTAAAAGACATTAAATAGTGACCGTTTATGCCACGTGGCAATAATGATGACATACCACGTGTACTCAACGGTACTTTGTACGACATATCCGAGGTATAAAAACTTAATATTGTTAAAAATATTCATTTTTTTCTCCGACACTATATCAAGCGAAACCAGGATACCTTTTGTTTCCCAACCCGACTTTTCCCATATCAAGCGTTTTCACAATTCCCTACCCGAATCAAGCGATTACGAACATCCGAGATCCTTGGATTCTCCGCATCGCTTCGTTCGGGACTTCTAGTTTTTTTTAGTTCCTGCCCGCATCAAGCGATTACACACATCCGATTCTCTAGGATTCTCCTCATCGCTTCGTTCGGGTCTTCAAGTTTTCATTAAATCCTGCCCGCATCAAGCGATAACACACATCCGAACCTCTAGGATTCTCCTCATCGCTTCGTTCGGGTCTTCAAGTTTTCATTAAATCCTGCCCGCATCAAGCGATAACACACATCCGAACCTTTAGGATTCTCCTCATCGCTTCGTTCGGGATTTTTCTTTTTTTTATTTCGTGCCCGAATCAAGCGATTATCACCTTCCATAATCTTTGGATTCACTATATCGCTTCGTTCGGGCTACCTCATTTTTTTGTCCTATTATACAAATTGCTTGATCTGGTCTCTTTTTTAAGCTTCAATGGCAAGGACAAAGCAGACTGCAAGGAAAGTTTACCCACCATTGGAGACTGAAAAAGCTGAAGACAAGCCAAGACCTTCCGAACAGGAAAAGCCTCTTCCAAAGCCTCGTGCGAGGGCGACAGCAAGAAAGAGATTGAATTATCAGGTGAAGTCCTTAAGAGAGATAAGAGCAGCACAGAAATCTACAAGTCTTCTCATCCCTCGACTGCCATTTACTCGGGTTGTCAGGGACATATCAGAAAGGTTAGTTAGTAAAATGAGAAACACATATCTTCAGAAAGTTCGATGGGAAACCCAGCCCCTCATGTGTCTTCAAGAGGCTGCTGAAGATTTTTTAATCGACTTTATGAATGATGGCTACATTGCTGCTGCATTTGCTCATAGGATCACTCTTATGAGCAAAGATTTTGTGCTGGTGTCCAGACTTAGATATAAGTTTGACAAAGCTTTGGAGCCTATTCCAAGTCAAGATATGAGAGCTTTTGAAATTCTTAATATCCCTCTAGCAAGGCAACCCAAGCAGTCTGTTGTTATTGAAGATATTTCTCATCCTTATGATACAAGAAAAGCTCAGGATATCAAAGAAGAAGTTGAAAAAGAGAGAGATCAGGAGAAAATTTCAGAGGATGCACTTCTTTCTCAGCAAGCTGAGATTCTCCATTCATCCAATTCAGAGCTTTATAAGAATGTGACAGGTCAAATGATAGTAGATGTGTCCATGCCTGGAGAGGATGAGGTGTATTGTGACATTGCCCCTGAGGACACAAGCATGCTTGTGAATCCTAATATTGAGATATCTGACACAGTCCTCTTCATCTGCCTGAGGTTTGTAGGGATTTGCTTTTGTTTTCTTGATGAATTTCCCAGGAACCATATTTTGTTGACATGTTTTGTTTGTGTATCCAGATGTCTTATGAGGGATCTTCATGAATCAATGGCTGTGCAAGTGACAATTCTTGATCCCCTTGTTACACAGTGCCTTTTCAATAGGCAAGGGGATCTTGCAAGTTTTCTCAAAAACTTTGATATGCTTACCTGCAATTACATTGTGTACCCTTATGTTGAAGTGTAAGACTCATACTCAATTACCTTTTGCCTATTATAGACATGACAGTATTCATTACTAATTTCAGTACTCATATTATCACAGAGGCCATTGGAGTCTTATTATTATCAATCTATTGGATAGAGATGTGATCTTTATGAACTCTTTGGCATCCATCCATGGGAGAAGTAAAATGTGAGAATCAATTTTGCCATGTGTTGACCCTCAAATTTCTTGCATGATTTCAATTATTTGGTTGACCCTCAAAATTTTATGTTTGCAGTGCTGCCAAACTTATCTTGAGTTTTCTAGCCTCTACCTATGTAGACTACAAACTTGAAGATTTTAAGTACTTCAATCAGGAAGTTCCCTTGCAGAAAGACTCAACATCTTGTGGATGGATGGTTCTTGCTAATGCTTGGAGATTTCTTGAGTCAAGATTCAGAATGACAACACTTCCTGTAAGTTCATGAATAAAAACCATTGATTGATTTAGTGAATACATTTAGTGACCTGTTTTCTTACTTTCTTATTTTCTTTTGTCTTAGTTGCATGAGTATTCAGATTCTTGGGTAAGTTGGGTAAGGGAGAAGGCAGTGTCCATGGTTTTGAGCAGATCCATCAATCCATATGATCCTGATTCTCCCTTTCCACCTGGAGCCAAGGATACAACTTCAAAGAAAAGGAAAAGGGAGAAGAAGGAAAGCAAAGACAAGGATGACTCATTCAAGAAGGAAAAGACCTCTGCCAAAGAGAAGAAGAAGAGAAAGAAGAGCCCTTCCAAGAGCAAGTCTTCCAAGGGGAAAAAGAGCCATTCTAAAGAGAAGAGCCATTCTAAAGTAAAGATCCCTCAGGCTACAGAGAAGATCCCTACCCCTCCTGTTAAAGAGAAGAGCCCTAGCCCACTTGCTAAAGAGAAGACCCCTAGCCCTCCTGCCAAAGAGATGAGCTCTTCACCAGCTCAAGGGAAGACACCTATCAAAGAGAAGATCCCTAGTCCTCCTACCAAAGAGAAGAGCTCTTCTCCAGCTCAAGAGAAGACACCTATCAAAGAGAAAACCCCTGTCAAAGAGAGGAGTGCTGCTAAAGGTCTTCCTTTTCACTCACCAGTGAAATTTAAAATTCAGAAGCGTCGTTTGTCCAACAAAGGTAGTAAGAGGGCAAATGTTGGCTCTCCATTAAATTTCTTGTTCATGTTCCCCAAGAAGACTGCCAAGTCTCCAAGGCCAACCTCCAAAGAACCTTCTCCAAAACCAGACCCCACTGCCAAATCTCCCTCGCCAACACGTGAAGGTCTCAAAGAGGAGCCCAACTTACCACCATTAGGGGAATCCACTCTAAAGTCTTCCTCTCCAACACCTCAAGTGCTGAAAACTCCAGAACTTGAACCTCAATCAGCAAAATTTGATCGAAGCAAACAGAAGAGAGAAAGATTCTCTAAAGATGCAGGGTCATCTCATGCCAAAAGGAAAGTTGATTTTGTAGAGTGATTCCACATATTGGATTTTGTTTTGTTCATTTTGTCCATATGAACACACCCTTTTTGGGACAATTTTCTGTAAAATTCTGTATCAATAATTTGATATTCAACTGTTAAACCTTGTTTTGTGTCGCGAACAATTTGTTAACCAATTTTGTGAAGAAGACGAGACGAAATCTAGCAGAATATATTGATTACATTATCCTTTTCAACTATACAAACTTGCCCTTGCAAGTGGCTCAAATACAACTTTTTTTGGGGGGAGACATGTGATGCATGAGGTTACACTCTCCATCCTTGTACAGATAACAATATCATCTACTTTGAATCTATATTCAGGTGATATTTCATCCAGAAACTCAAGCGACTCTCTAACATGTTGTAGTCGCCAGTTTGATGTTACTATGAGTTTCCTGGGATCTATGAATGGATGGACTATGATGTTAAATTCAAACTCTGGACAATTCTCTTCAGAATCCAAAGGGAACCAACTACCAAGCTTGCTTTTCCATCTCCTATAGTCATAGCCCAAAACTAAGGATTGGCGACACAGTTGGTATGAGATGGACAAAGAATTTGGGCTTACTCTACAACTGATATTGTCCCCCATATGAAAAGTTTCCTTGGTACTCCATCCTTCTCCAAGTACAGTGTCCAGATCAGTCAGAGATAGTCTTCTATTAAGCCACATCGTTCTTGTCCTCTCCAATTCCATTGTTTTGAAACATGCCACAAAGACATGTATAGGCAAGAACCATTGAAGTTTAATCCTTCTTGAAATCCTTCCAGGAGACATTGCTTTAAGAATATCATCTTTGATTTTGGATTTGAAGCTTGTTATGGTATTTGGATCAGGAACTTCCCATTCTAGTGACATTATTGTGGGAATAGGTATGTCATACAATTCTCCATGAACACCTTCTCTTGATGGAACCCTGTATTCTGCAAAATACACAAATAAATCCACTGATTTGTAAAATGAAGGTGGTTTGTCTGCATACATGACATCTGCAATCCCCTTGTGAATTGCCTTGAATGTGCCACTTAAGCTCTCAACAGGCTGCCACTCCATAGCTGTTGACGGAAAGATAACTGAAATGAAACAAACAACAAATATATCAGAAAGAGAAATATTGTGTTGTGTCAAATAGATAAAGGTTTGTTGAATTACAGTAAGAATGGAGAATTGGATGTTCATCCAAGTTCAACACCATGTCTTTGGCCATATAGACATGTTGAACTTTTGCAAGCCAGCCATTGTCGGTCACTTTGAATGCAAGAACACGACCTTTCCAATGGGATTTCACTTCATTTCGCTTGGTTCTTTTCACCCTGTGGGCACCTTTGCAAGAGGGAAGCATTGTTACCCAATCATTCACACGAAAAGACATGGGTTTCCAAACACCATCTTCTCTCGTGTTATGAAAATCACAAGAAGTTATATTATGAGAAGGACGACGTGAGGACGCCATAGAAGCTCACAGATAAGAGAAAAATAGTAAATCTTTTGAATAGTGAATCTTTTGAATAGTGAATCTTTTGAAAGTGCAAAGAAGAAAGAATAAACCATATGCCAAAATGAAGGGAAGGCGGAAAGTAGACGTCTGAAAAATTTGGTGTTTTGCCATTAATAGCGTTGTTTTCAAGGCCTGAAAAGAGGATTTCGTATCTTAATGCTTGATTTTTTGAAATAAAAAATGGAACAAGATGTCACTATTTTGGACCCAAACTTTAATGTTAGCCATCGTAAACGTCTAAATTTAGCCGTTTTAGCCGTTCGCCACTAAAATAGAACCGTTAAGAAGACATTTGGAGGAGACAAGAATGCCATACTTTTGTATACGTGTCAATTCACAATTGGACAATTTCTTAATCCTTAGATTAACAAACAGCCCTTTTCTAGCCGTTTTTGGCCCTAATGAACTCTAGTGGAAGGAACTTTTCTCCCTTATTCCTGGGTTATAATGACCATAATAGTCTCGATTTTCATGATGAGCCTGGGGAGGGTTTTCAAATCATTGCCTTTGAAAAATGATGGAAAAAAAAGAAAAAAAGAGAAGAAAAAAGAGGAAGGAAGAAAAATAAAAATTCAAATGTATGTATGTGGTATATGTGGTCTATCGCCTTAATGGTTCTTGGTAGGTAAGGAGAATCATGCTGGCAGGGTTGTCAGTACTCTAAACCGATGCCTTGGGCTGTTTTGGGATAGCCATCGTCATGTGAGCTTGGTAGGTTCTTGGAGTCAACCTAGCCGGGTGGCAAGGTCTGAGAATCGCAGCCTAGTTTCATATGGGGTGGTTGCCATTGTGGTGTGCATTTGGTTAAAAATAATAATAATAAATAAATCAAGCGGAAAAAATGAAGTTTTCCTAGAGTTTTGTAGTTATGGATGGGTTGTTTTCTATTTGTTAAAGTGGAAATATTATAGACATAGTGAGGATGTTGTGGTAGTTGCTAATTTTTGCTGTTTCTTGGGATTTGATGTTTGCTTAATAAACCTTTTTGGTTTATCTATTGGTTAGTGTTATATAAGTTCTTGTAGTGGTGTTTGCAACTTGGATTTTCATTCACTCATTTATGTGTGCTGATGTGAAGGTGTTGAAGGTTTGTTTTTGTTTTTGTTTGTTTGTTTGGTATAGTATAATTCTGGTGTATGGTTGGTGATTGTTTCATAGTGATGAAGTGGAGATGTGATGCTAGGCAGTGATGGTGAAGAAGTTAAGTGTGGGGGAAGCTGTAAAGTGAAGTTGCTGCTGTGTTCGCGAGGACGCTCACATTTCAGTGTGGGGGGGAATGATGATCCCTGGATCGAAGCCATTTTTAGCAATTTTTAGGGTTTAAATAGGGTCAATTATGGTCATTTTGGATGCATTTCCATAGTATTTGAAAGCATGTGTGTGTGGAATGTCATGGTATTTGCATGCATCATGATTGTCGATGTTGTCCATTGGTGTATGCACATTGCATGGGAATGGTGACGAAACATTGTTTTGTACATAAAGAGGAGGTTGTATATGTAAGTGGGTAGAGAGAAGAGAGAGATCGAGGGGGAGAGAACGAGGGTTAGTATGATGAGTTTCGAGCTCAAGCTTTGAGGATGGTTAGGTGGGAACGCAAGTTTGGAGACCTTAATGTGGTTACAAATGAAAAGTTTCAAATTAAAAATGGAAGGGTGGGTAGTTTTAGCACCCGTTGGTAACCGCCAACCTCTTGAGAGCATATAAGAGAAAGAGAGAGGGAGCATTTCTTTCTCTGGCTAACATGAAGAACAGGAGGAGGAGGAGGAGGAGGTAAGCCTGTTTGTTTGTTTGTTGTTAATGTATGTGTGTGAACTCTGTACATAAAGAGAGAGAGAGAGAGAGTATGGGTGTGTGCGTGTCTTGTATGAGAAAGAGAGAGAGGGTGCTACTCGCGTAGAGAGAAGGAGGAACAGCATGTAGGCCTGGCGCGCCTGCACATAGAAGGTGGCGGGAGGCCTTTGTGGTCGACGTGAAGGGGAGGCTGCCCTGACCCAACGCTGGCCTATGCCTTGTGAGGGCGCCCATGCCTTGTCCACATAAGGCAGGCCAGCGCATGGAAGTCACCATGGCCTTGCATCTGGGCCGCTGCGCAATAGAGGGGGCCAAACCCCAATGCACCTAAGGTAGACGGGCTGGCCGCTTGCGCAACACAGAAGGGACTGAGCCCTTGTGCTTGAGGTAGATAGGTGGTCGGCCTAAGGCACCTTGCGCTTAAGGAGAAGACGGCTAGGCCAAGCCCAATGGACGGGGCTGGCCGACTCTGGAAGGCAAGCGTGCGCTTGGAGAAGAAGGGAGGCCAAGTGCGCTTGAAGTAGCCGGGCTAGCCGTCTATACACTGGAGCCGACGATGGAGAGTTCGGCATCACGACCTTAACAGGCTGACTGGCGGGTGATGAGGAGGCGCCTTGCGTGGGCAAGCTTGGCACCTTGTGTGCCCCATGGAGAGGGCCACATGGCTGTTTAGTGCCGAGGAGATGGCAAGCCTCTCAACCCAAGGGGCCGGTGCGTGCGCACCGAGGAGACCCACAATGAGGTCGCGCATGGTGAGTCGGATTGATGGTAGGAGTAGGCCGTGCACCACAGGCAGCTGACCTTGGAAGGTTAAGGTTGCATGGCTGGGTGCTAGCCATGCATGGTGGGGCATGGACCATGGAGCAAGCGCATAGCCTTGACGGAGCTGTGTGCAGAGGTAGTCATGGAGTTGGCTGCCAGTGTGCCATAGGCCATGGAGACGCAAGCCGCCTTCCGTAGAAGGTGGTCGGTCATGTGTTATGGGTGGACCTTGTAAGGCCACCGTGCCATGGATCGGGCCGAGTCACAAAGGCTGATGGTGTGTCAGCAGGGAGAGGCCGCATGGCTCAATGAGGCCGTGTCTTGGAGCCGACCAGCATACACATGGACAAGGTACCATAATGGCGGACCTTGGCCATACTACTAAGGGGGATGCTCATGAAGAGAGCAAGCACACACCTAGGAAGGTCACCCATGGTAGACTGTGAGAGAGAGAGAGAGAAATGTGTGTTTGCATGTGGGAGGTCTCCATGCTCTCAAGCTAAAATGAGGAGAGAGAAGGTGGGGAACCATAGCAAGTAGAGGAGACATTGTGTGTGGGTAGAAGAAGAAGGAAAGAAGAGAGACGGCAATATGGCTGCGCTATGTGTGTACATGCAAAATAGGAAAGAGAGAGAAAGAGATTTGATCACTTTGACATGGTGCATACTTAAAAGTAAAAGCATGAGAGTGTGAGAGAATGTATTAGCTTGTGTGCATTATTCTTGTGTGTGTGTTTCAGGAGGAGGAAGAGAAAGAAAGAAGAAGAAGAAGAAGAGAGTTCACGAGAATAGTGAGTAGAGAGAGAGAAGAAAGAAAGAAAGAGTTTTGAACTGTGAAAGAGAGAGAGTGAAGAGTGGAGTGAAGTGAAGATTAGCCAAATGTTGAATGCAGTGATGTTGTTGCAGATTGACTGAAACGTGGAAGTGTTGGAAATATTGGTTCTTTTTCATTAAATTCTTGGAAACAACTTACACAAAACCATTTTGACATTAAATTTCTTTATTCAGTTTAGAATGGTGAAGTTGTGTCTTGATGATCTGTTGGGTTGTAGTAGTTTGTTCTTTTCCATTTGTGTGTCTGTGTGGGTGTGTGTAAATAAAACATTGTAAATTATTTCATACAAAAAGATGTCTTTTCGGTGTGTGTTTCTAGGATTTAGGCTGTGTGTGGTTGTTATTTAGGACGCATTCACTGTTTTAGTGGGTATTTAGTGCATTGGACTAGAGAGTAGGAAGGCCAATCAGGCAACCTTGATAGAAACAACTTCCAGATTTGGAAGTATCGCATGATGAACTTTTTGAAAGGAAATAGAATTTGGTGACAAGTCAAGACATGGAGCCAAGGGTTCCACCAGGTGAATGCAACACTTGCTCAGCTTACAACTCATAGGAACTCAACAGAGAGGGCACTCGAAGTGCTACATTATTTCTCGATTTGTGTGATAGATGGGATGTTATGCCATATTCAAGATACATATAATCCCAAGGATGTATGGGATACATTGGTGATACATTGGTGAAGTATGATAGAACTACTCAACCAAATAAGATGTAGTTAGAGAAAAAAAATACATAGTGTCACTCGAAACAACAAGAGCATCAATGAATATGTGCAAGAGATGAAAGGATGTGTAGATGCCCTTGCATCTATTGGTTCCCCTATGGAAAATGATGATTTTGTTGCCATTACATTAAATATTTTGGGAAAAGACTATGAGGCATTTGAAACCTCCATCAGGGATATCAATTCCAAAATCAATTCTAATGATTTTGGAAAAGACTCCCCATCTTTTGATGAATTGGTATCTTTGCTTATTGTGGAGGAGATGAAACTTGGTTTAGGTTGTTTATCTAGTACCAATGGGAATGCAAGGGACGAGGCATTCTACACTCATAGAGGTTCTAGAGGCAAGGGAAGATCTAGTTCAAGAGGACGTGGCTGACATGATAAGCCACCACAACAACAATAGGATTCAAAGCCATCATTTGATACATGTGGTGGTAGCGGTTTTTACCCTTATGTTAGAGGGGGTCTCGATCTTGTGGTAGAGGTTGTTGGCAACCACAACAACAAAATATGCATGGCAATGAGTGTCATTATTGCAGTAGACTTGGACATATGGTACCAATGGGAATGCAAGGGACGAGGCATTCTACACTCATAGAGGTTCTAGAGGCAAGGGAAGATCTAGTTCAAGAGGACGTGGCTGACATGATAAGCCACCACAACAACAATAGGATTCAAAGCCATCATTTGATACATGTGGTGGTAGCGGTTTTTACCCTTATGTTAGAGGGGGTCTTGATCTTGTGGTAGAGGTTGTTGGCAACCACAACAACAAAATATGCATGGCAATGAGTGTCATTATTGTAGTAGACTTGGACATATGGTACCAATGGGAATGCAAGGTGGTAGAGGTTGTTGGCAACCACAACAACAAAATATGCATGGCAATGAGTGTCATTATTGTAGTAGACTTGGACATATGGCTAGAGATTTTGCTTCAAAAAGAAAAATCATGTTCATGGTGGTAGAGTGCAACATGGTAATTATGCATCATCTAGCAAGGAAGGACATGTTTGTCATTTGTTTGCTACCATGAAACATGTGATGGGTATGATCATGTCGTGCAAAGAGTGATGAAACATGGTATATGGATTTAGGAGCTTCAAACCACATGACATGCCATGCCATGGAAAGTGGTTTGATAACATGATGACTACACAAACTCAAGGTTATGTTGCTATAGGTGATGATCCTTAGCATCCTATTACACATGTTGGTAGTGTGCCATTGAGGATGCATGATGGTAGAGTGAAAACTATGTATGAGGTGTTGTATGTGCCATCTATTACAAAGAGTTTGGAATCTCTTAGAAAAATGGTGGAAAAAGGATTAGAGGTGGGATTTAAAAAGCATGGATGTTTTGTTGAGGACTTCAGCATGGCTACAAATTGATCGCCAAAGGTAAAAAGGAATAGAGATTTTTCAAGCAAGATTCTTGTGATGTCATTTCCCAAGGATAGTCAAATGAGCACCAGACCACTTGAGGTTGTACATAGCGACATTTGGGGTCCCACTCAAAACCAATCAATAAGATTATCACTTTGTATTGTTGGGGAGAATCATGTGCTACAATTTTGTACATCTTGAGTAAGACACTTACAACTTCCATATGTGAGAGTACTCCTGAGATGAGGATGACAAGTTTTAGGCTAGACATTGGGCCTCTCAAGGTTTTTGGATGTATTCCTTATGTACATGTGCTAGATTACAAGAGAAGGAACCCAAAGGCTGAGTTGTGACTTTCCCTTGAGGAAATCATGAGGAGATTAGTTATTTTCCCTCCCATATAGAGTTCTAGTTTAAGCCGAGTAGGCTCTATCTCAAGGTCTTTATCATTCTCAATCAAGGTTAGAGTAGCCATGTTTATTTTCTAAGATTCCTTCTTGAGTTTGTCTTGTTTTAGCTTCTCTTATTGTGTGTCTATTCCAACATGTCTTGGGTTATGACTATTCCAGCATGTCTTGGGTTAAGGGTCCATAGTACTTTTTGAAGTTTACTACCATTTATATAGCCTTACATCTTGACCTCCAATGAGAAATGCAAGTCATATCCTTGCGTGCTCGGTTTTGACAAAAATCATTACTATATGATTCCAGAATAGGATTTATTGAGTCATAGAGAGGATATTCTCCTCCTTCATCAAACATCCTTGAGAATAAGTCAATCCTTCTTCTTCCAAGTTGGTATCACCCTTGCTGTGCTTTGAAATAGTATGTTGCGCATTCAGCGGGGTTTGGCTTCCCTCATGGTTTGTTTCTCAAGATAGATTGTTTCAATAGCCCAACTGGCCTGCAGCAACCATTCCTCAAACCTGTTTTGACTTTCCTGGATTAGGGCTTATATAGCCTCTAGCTTTTTTATCTCATTTTGAGAATTTGGGTATTCACCCACCCTCTTGGTGTGTCCTGAGGTTATTCAACTAGTACAGTTGCCTTCCATATGTTACTTCGTCTTTTTTTCTTATTAGATCATTTTCTTGGTTTGACTCAATGGATGTGGTTTTGAGTGTTTTCTCATACGAACCATCTTGAATCACCACTACAGAGTCTCCTTGTTGGCCCACCTTCTTTTCTCTTTGTCTCATTCCTGTCGTTGTGTAGAATGATTAGCTAATGGTTCTCCCTTGACTATCAGGATTTTTAGTGCTTGTGCATGAGTTTGTACATTGTGATGAGTGGCATTACCACCACCCTTGATTGTGTTGAGAATGCAATCTCATTAGAGACTAGTGGATAGTGGATAGTGGATAGTGTGTGTGGATGATAATGGTCGTGCTCAAGTGGCCAAGTGTGTGGTGGACATTAGCTTTAGGTTTATTTTAGTGTGAACTTATCATTAGGATATGTGATGTGTTTTGTGGAGTGCAATGAAGGAAAGCTATGGAGCCTCTACTTGGTGTGTGTTGATGAAATGAGAGCAAGTATGGCTTAGGTGTGTCTCCTATGTTCGCCTATATTCTCTTTTCATGCCATTAGATCCTCTACTTTGTGTGTGTTGATGAAATGAGAGAAAGTATGGCTTAGGTGTGTCTCCTATGTTCACCTCTATTCTCATTTCATGGTATTAGTGCTTGGGTAGCTCTCATTAAGGTTTCTTGAGTGAGTAAGGAAGAGGGGAAATTATAGTTTTTGGAGCTTTCCATCATAGCTATGGAGTGTTAAATTTGTAGCATTGTGATGAGCTATGGTGGATCAAATGCAAGAATCAACATAATTAGTAAAAGTGATTAGATGATGATTAAGCCCAATTGGTGGAGGAGCTCCCTCTCCCTCTAGCATTAACAATAGGCTGATATCTCCTAGCCTTATTTAGCTAAAAGCCCCACGCTCCAGCCCATCTATTCAACTTGTCGAATCGCTGCCCGAAATCATCGATTTTTGCTAATTTTAAGAGGCACCCTTTTTCTCAAGGAGATCTCAGATCGACACTCACTGAAAGTGAATCAGTCTAATTCCTCTTAGCCCTAGGGGTTTTCAAGGGTGCTCTACATGCTAGTGATCTTAGATTTGACGAATTCCTCAAGGGGAAGTGGCATCAAGCAATGCATCAAATCTGCAACAAGTGACTTTGGCAAAACAGAGATTAAGCATTCAGTGTTTGGTCAAATCTTTTGTTTCTTACATTGATCCTCTATTAGACTAACTGCTATTGATGCCCTTGAAAGGATTTGAGGTCATTTGAACTCTAAGGCACCAGATCTGGCCTCCCTGCACACTCTATTTTTTGCACACAAAATAGGAGATTATTTTACTAATTAATGATTAATTAGCACTAATCACTATTTTTTGATACAATTAAGGATTCAAATTTACCAATGGGTATCTGATACAGATCCTTATCACTTCATATTGCAATTTGGAGATGGTTTGATATTCCAACCATTTAGTACAAATCAATTATCCTTGGCCTTATGTAATTTTTGTTCATGCTAATAAACTTGTTGTAATCATATTCATCATATTTGAGTTGGAAAAGGGTATAAACTACCCTTGAATCTTGAATTGGATCAAGAGGTAAGACCCCCTTCACATCATCATGAGAAATGCTTAAGAAATAGCTAAATTTAATGGGGAGCAGTTCCATATATGGCAAACAAAGACCATGTATTTGCTTATGAAGAAAAATCTATGAGGGCGAGACAAGAGATGAATGTTCAGAGGAGCATGGGGAGAATGAGTGAAAGAATAGGAATGAGAAAGAATTAAGACTCATTGCACTCACCTTAAATGATGAAATCATTCGCCACATTGCAGGGATACAACGGGCTAAATATGCATGGGATGAACTCAATAAATTATTTGGCACTCAAGTAAAAAAATCAAAGATAAATCTGCTAATGCAATTCTACAAACTTGACATGAAGGAAAGTGAACCTCTAACCACACACTTGAGCAAATACAAAAGCATTAAGCAACAATTGGCATCCATTGGGAAGAAGGTAGAGGATGATGAGGCACTAGTAGTGCTTCTGAAAAGTGTGGACAAAGGAGAATATGAGAACATTGTGGCAACCTTGTTAAGATTCTA
This sequence comes from Cibotium barometz, assembly GCF_041138505.1. Taxonomy (NCBI): domain Eukaryota; kingdom Viridiplantae; phylum Streptophyta; class Polypodiopsida; order Cyatheales; family Cibotiaceae; genus Cibotium; species Cibotium barometz. The sequence goes on along the minus strand of NC_141057.1, from coordinate 7,454,575 downwards.
GAAATGGGATTGATCATGGTGAAGGACATAGATTAAGCATAAGAATTAAGGTGGATTAAACCACACTAAAAACTCCATGACTAGAGAGAGAGAGAGATTGCACACTCAACACTATTCCCTTGTATTGCATATCACAATGAACCATACAATGATATAGGCTTTCTAGCCTTATCCCACTTTACACATCATCATCCATGTGGCAACTCCTTTTCCACTCTTTTGGTCAACTCTCACACACCATGCAATATTACATGTGGCATTCCTATCTCACCACAATATCTTGCACCTCTAGGGTGCTTTCCCACATACACACAACACCGCGATTACATCTCTCAACACCCCCTCTTAATCGAGGTGTTTCACAACTCACCCATCATCCATCACCCATATCAATGTAGCATTGCACAAACGCAATCGCTACCTCTCTACACTCCCCCTCAATGATACATTGGAGTGTCCATCATCCAAACATGTGTGCCCGTGTCTACTATCTTAGACACCTAGTCCATTTTGAGCCGACTCATCGCTCACAACGGAACCACTGAGTCCGATTTGAACATGGAAGTTCGGGTGGGATCCAACCCATGCGCATGCACCTCACACGTGCATCGCTCATGCACACATCACAATAACAACCATTTTGAGCTTCTCGGTGAGCTCGGGTATGGTTACCCTCATACCATGGATGATTACAAAATTTTTGTTTTGAGCACGCATGCTCGTGGACGTTTGTCCATCATCATTTTTGGGTGAAACAAATTACAAAGCCTTTTTGGCCAAAGCCGGGCAGCGGACCCAAGTGTGGCTGAGTGATCTCCATACATGCATGCATAAATTCTTTAAACCATGTGAACACCACCTAGTGGGGAACATATAAAGTGTGTGGGAATCAAAGTCTAAGGGTTAAAAAACCTTAGATTTTAAAAGAAATTTAACGTTTGTCTCTCTGAAACGCTTGCCGCCCTGCCCGCCGCACGCATTGAATGCAGTGCAGCGAATACTGTCCAATTTGTCTGTCTTCAGCTTTGGTAGTAAATGTTCTGCACCTTGGGCTCTCGCATCACGAGGTTATCTTCCTCCACACTTTGCTCTCAAACGCTCTACTGCTTCCAAGCTTTCATGGCGACCTCGCCTCCTTGGATCTCTACCATCATGACTGTCCACAACAAGTAGTTCGTAGTTGCCATCTTCTTCTTAGAGTTTTCTTCAGGCCTTCGGCTCTACTCGTTCATGTGAGCACGATCAACTAGCCCATGCTCCCTCTCGGCTGCTGTAGTACACATGATCAAGTGTTCCAGTGATGGCATGCAAATCACAGCAGCTTTTTCACCCATGCAACACTTGCGGGTTTCTCCCATAGCCTGCATAGCTTGATAGGTCACCGATTCTGATTTTTTTTGCAGCACTTGTGAACTACTCACAATCCGTGTGCACATTGCTTGCTTTGTCTTTCTCTCACGAGCTCTCTCTCCTCTGTGCTCTTCTCTGAAGGTAGGTGTTGCCGCTGCTCCAACTCTTCCATAGCCATTGAGATGGCCAATACTGTGAGCTCTCCAATGCTCTTCAAATGCAACTGTCCATTGGTGCAAATTGTTGCCTCCAAAAACCTGTAAATGTAGCCTCTATCTTGACTAATGGAAGCTTCAATATGAACTTAAATCCTCTACATGCTTCTCCATTGCATGCAATTAATCCAAAGGTGCTACTATAAAAATTTCTTCCATAGAGAAACCAAGGTGCCAACCATGTGAAAGTCACTACTTTCACCACATCATGCCCATCATTATGAGCATGTCCATGAGTGCATCTTCTTCTTGATTCAATCTCTTTGCCTCTTCTAAACCTCTCTCATTGAGGTGTTCCATTACCATTGACATAGCCTTCATGGCCTCCAAATCAGCATGCTCTTCCTTCAATGCATGCATCCATTCAAGGGTGCTTTTCATTTTGGTTTCTCTCAAGAAACCAAGGTGCAAACCAATGTGAAAACTCCAAAAGCTTCCACCAAACATTGCCCATCTTCTATGAGCAAAACCATGAGCATCACTCTTTCCAATGTGCTCAACCATGGACTTCTTCTAAGCCCATAACCGCTTGTCCCTTCTTAGACAAGCATTGCACCTCTTACACTCTTTGCTTTGGAAGCAAAGAACCTTGGGATTCTTCCATCCCATCAAGCAACCCTTATACATTGAGCATTTTTCCATGCTCAAACACAAAACTTTGAGGCAAAACTTTACAAAACCAACCTTCTTGAGGCATAATCAGCAGCATATCTTCTCTTGGCAGCTTCTCCTTGACGATGATGAAGACTCCATAGCCTTCATAATGCTGAAATCTCCATTTTCAGCTTCCTTGATGATGAGCAAGCTCTCCATGTTGCAAAACTCCATTTGCAACTCTCTTGGGCAGCTTCTATGCAACCTCCTTGTTGCAAATCTCCTCTCAAATCCTCACAAATGCAAATCCAAATGATAATATGAGTGTGCATAATTTTTTTCTCATAATAACTGAAAATAATGCTTAATCAAAGAAACACACAACCAAGATAATATACATAATAATCACCCATGACCAAGAGCCCATTTGGCTCTGATACCATGTTAAGATTCTAGAAATGGGATTGATCATGGTGAAGGACATAGATTAAGCATAAGAATTAAGGTGGATTAAACCACACTAAAAACTCCATGACTAGAGAGAGAGAGAGATTGCACACTCAACACTATTCCCTTGTATTGCATATCACAATGAACCATACAATGATATAGGCTTTCTAGCCTTATCCCACTTTACACATCATCATCCATGTGGCAACTCCTTTTCCACTCTTTTGGTCAACTCTCACACACCATGCAATATTACATGTGGCATTCCTATCTCACCACAATATCTTGCACCTCTAGGGTGCTTTCCCACATACACACAACACCGCGATTACATCTCTCAACAAACCTTAAATAATGTACCAGAATCGAAGCTTCATGAGATAGAAGGAGATTACTAGAGCAAGAGAACAAGGTCAATGAGAAGAAAGGATTGGACCCTACAATTGGAGAGGAGAGAGCATTCTACACCTGAGGAGGATTCTCATGAGGACGAGGACGAGGAAGAGGTAGGGGAGGAGAAAGGACCTTCACTTGTCACAACTATGTGAAGCCAGGACATATGGCTAGAGATGGCTACATCAAATCAAATGAAGAAGGATCGACATCATCAAACTTCATGGGGAGACTCCTAAGGAAGAGATGTCATGACATCTTTTCTGAGAGAGAAACCCCACAACCGAGTGTAACCTATCCCAATAGAGTAAAACCACCTCTGAGCCACTGATGATGTAGGCCATGTGGTAGATGTATGTGTGAGCACTTAGTCAAGGTCACGGGCACTTGTAGTAGCCTTGGACACATAGAGAGCGAGTGTTAAGGACAATGAGTTAGGGACTTGAGGCATTGGTCGCGGGATACCTAGTAAGATGGAAACTTGGTATAGGGTCCACTTGTGCTAGAGTTACTCACTTGAGGGGAGGTGTTGAAATATGCAAGTGAATGGGTGTGTGCAAGAAAAAGCCCTTAGCAAGAGACTGTAAAAGGGAGTCTGTAATTGAGTGGGTAGCTGTGAAAAGGTGAGTGAAATCTACTGATGAGAGAATCAAGGGTAGCATGAGTGAATATAGGGGTGTGGAGAGATTATAGGAAAAGGTGCCCCCACATGTAGGGGAGGTGGCACAAATCAAGAAGAAATCAGTGGGATTAGATGCTTGGCATCTTGTGGATGTACAACCTATAAATTGAGGCATTGGCCTAAAGAGAAATTGCTGGTTTTTGAGTATCCATGCCTACATTAAGCTATTAGATTGCTGGTTTTTGAGTATCCATGCTTATATTAAGCTATTAGATTAATTGCTCACTCTTCTCGTGCGACGTCAGTGTTCACCCCATGGAAACCAAGGCATCGGCCCTCAAGTGTGAGACAACCCAAGGTCCTACCAAGCATTCCACATGGCTATAGACACGTCATGTCTCGATTCACTTGTATATATTTTTTAGGTCATGATTTTCGTGAATTTTTTATTAAGCCTAGCACCTAGCCCATACCTAAGAGGTATCTACCACTAGGGATAACTAATATACTTCGAGAGCATAAGAACTTGGCATACTCCGTTGGCATATATCCTACACTGTCTTCAAATAGAAATACCTTCTACTAAGTCCTCTAAGAATCTAGAAATCACTCACCACATTTTAACAACTAATCTAAAACTTAAACCAGCCAACTGTGTGTGAACATGCAAACAATATATCCAAAAGTTAAAAGCACATAAAGAACAAAAGATTATGATTTGAATACACCTGTTGTAGTGCCCGTTGATGTTGTGCATTTGCATTGATGCATTGCTGATGTTGTGCAAATTGCTTCTCTTTGCTCTTTGTAGGCATTGCATGTCTCCCCCCTTCCTAATTTGTGTGCACGGTAGGTGGACTATTGGGGCGTGGTTGTATGCTCTTGTTTAGCTGAGATCTCTACAAAATGTTTATTAACAAACAAGAAAAGAAAAGAAAGGAATAAAATTTGTTATTAGTGCCAATCACCAAATATAGCCGAGGGGAAAAACCCAGTGTGGAAGAAAAGTACCCTGGCTTGTTGATCTTATTGTGGAGTCACTGAGCTTACCCTTGCGCTAGTGGTGGATCCGTGTCCACTTCTGCTGGAAAGATGGTATCAATTACTTCAGGATACAAGGACAACCCTTCACAAAAACCGGCCTCTGGAGAAGGTGGTAGAGGAAGGAGTGCTTCCTCGCTAAAATATGGCATTGGTTCTATGGGAAGGTTAAGCAAACAATTTTGATTATGGAACTGCGCAATATAGGTACTCATATTGATCCAAAATTGACATGTTGAGGCTTGGGGAAGGAGGGCTTGCAAGATAGGTGGTTGCAAGTCATTTAAGCATGTATCCCTCCATTGTTGTGCTTGAACCTCCTCAGGTAATCTACGTTGATTTGGTCCTCTCTCTGGTATTCTCACATTAAGAAGATTATGGCGTTGGGGTGTAATTCCCATAATTTGTTTCATTAAGCCCATACCATATCATCTAAAGTAAGAGCGGCATATCCAACAAATGTGTGAAGCTTCTCCTAATACGAGTCGTGCACACTCTTGACAATGTGGAAATAGGTGATGCTGTTGATAGAATAACGTGACAAAGTGATGCCCACAGTAATTTTCACCTAAGGGAGCATAAAAGTACCTATAATGAGTTTGAAAAGGAGGAGCACTATAACCCCCGCGATGTTCAGGTCAAGTACTATCAGGGTCAATGCATGGTGGACATGTATCTCGCCAAGTATCCATCAGGAGTTATCTGGATGTAGAACAATGAAATTTAGAAACACTCATATCCATCATTACAATCCCAATCAAAAACATTTTAGATAAGATCATCTTAAAAAGAACACAATCCTCTAAAGGCATAAGGAACCACACTATTCAAACATTGATCTACCAAAGAGCTTCAATTGTAGTGTTAATGCCTTATCTTTGGTTTTGGGTATGTCCTTCTTAAGAGGTGGGAAGGTTTGCAATTGTCGAGGAATTTGAGCATGATAAGAGGATTTAGGCATTGAAGTGCTAGAATCTATGCTCAAAGGAGACTCATTTGGACTTGTCTTAGGTACACAAGTTGATGGTGGAATTGTGTAACAAGGAGAAATTGGGACAACTGGTGATTCAATACATGTTTTGGGAAGGTCAACACAAGGAGATTTGTAGGTGCTATCACAACCACCTATCCTATCTTGAAGAGGTTGTGTTGATTTCCTTTGCACCCACTGATATGGAAAACCAAGGGTGGCTTTTGGAATCTTACTGATACACTCTTTTACCCCTAGCAAACCATGGCATTTGGGAAGCCAAAGTGCTGTTGCACCCTCATAATAGCCTTTTGCTTTAAGAACATGCTTTGGGAAGGCTTGGAAAAGATGTGCTTTTTAGGAGGCTTAGCAACTAGGCTAGATGGTACAAGTTTGTACGCATCTTTGGGTAGCCAAATTGATAATTCCTTCTTGCCTGGCCTTCTTTGAGTAGTGACTAAAGTAGGTACATGCCAGCCATGGCCCTCACTTGAGTACTCATCAATTATCCACATCATTTGTGTTGGAGCTTCAAGAGCAAATTTTGAAAGTGGGTTGTGTAAGGTAGAAACACCACCCTTTTGACATGATAAAGCTCGTGGAGTAGCAGATCCCAAGATGCAATCAAAATCAATTTGCAATTTGTATTATCTATTCTTCCAATCTAATGAACAATTGGTAGCACTTAACCATGATCGACCGAGAACAGCCTCTACCACTGCCTTGGACTTACTTGCCACATAAAAGGGAACTGACATCTGGTGATCCTGAATGGACATCATAATGACACATTTTCCCTCTATAGGGTTATCTTCACCTGAGAAGCTTCGTAAGTTAATAGGAATGTGCACAAGTGTTGGTTGTCTCAAGGCTATCCATGTGTCAAACGAGAGAACATTATAATCTTCACCAGAGTCAATTAAGGCAGAGACAAAGTAGGTAGTCTCATGAAGATGAAAACACACTTGAATATTGAAAGGATCGACATATGGTTCATCAGTAGCCAACTGTAAGGCCAACATAGAAGCCTTGCGACGCTCCTTGGCTTTTACAACTCTAGCTTTAGCCTCTTCTTGAGCCTGACGTTTAAGTAGGTCATGTGCTTCTTTCCGTGTGTGTGCAGCATGCATTTGTTGAAGCATGGCTTCAGTTAATGGTTCATTGTATTTCTTGAGATGACTTCCATTAATGAAATTAGGCATTTACTCACCTTTTAGTGTCTCTAAACGCACTGCACCACTTGAAGTAAGCTCATTAATCACAAACGGTCCTAGGCCATGTTTCTTGAGCTTTCGCTTATGTTTCTTAAGTGTGTACAAGAGCACAAGGTCCCCTTTTTTGAATCGGCCAGTTGTTACAGTTCTATCATACCATTGCTTCTGTCTCCTCTTCTCGGCATACATCCCCATTACCGCCAATAAGCGGGTCTCATCAAGCTTTTCCAATTCATCAATGTGTTGTGAAAGCTCATGACCAGTCCAGTCTAATTGTTTAGCTACTCGTAGAGTAGGTACAAGAAATTCAATGGGAAGAATTGCATCTAGCCCAAAAGCAAGCTCAAATGGGGTTGTGTCCACAAATGTTTTATAGGTTGTCCTATATGCCCAAAGAACTGAGTGCAACTTTTGCTCCCAATCAGTCCTATGTCCCTCAACAATCTTTGTGAGTGCTGTGCAGAGAATCTTGTTAGTACTCTCAACTTGTCCATTGGTCTCTGGGGATGATAGGGTGAAGAACGCTTATGAATTACCATAAATTCTTAAAGCAAAAACTCTATGACCTCATTCACAAAGTGCACACCTTGATCACTAACGATCTCAATAGGTAAGCCATAGCGTGTAAACATGTACTCATACAAGAACTTGGCTGTGGTTCTGGCATCATTTTTAACTGTAGCCTTTGTCTCTACCCATTTGGTCAAATAGTCAATTGTGACTATAATATATTCAGCATGCGTGTGACGAGATGGAGGTTTAATGGGACCGACAAAATCAATACCCCATTTTGCAAAAGCACGTGTGCTTAACATAGGCCGCAATGGCATATTGTCCTTTGTGATGGGAGGTTTGGTCCTTTGACAATCGTCACAACGTTTTACATATTCTTCGGCATCCATTTGTAAGGTTGGCCACCAAAGCCCAGACCACCTAATCAACTTAGCTGTGGTATTGCCCGAAAAGTGTCCACCCCCAACACTTGCATGTGCATGAGTCAAGATTTTCAAGTAGTCAGCTTCACATACACACATGCGCAAGTTACCATCCTTGCCCCTCTTGTAGAGTTGGTTCTCTATCAACAGATAGTTGGCCGCTTTAACTTCAATAGCATGCTTTCGATATCTAGGAATTTTTTGATCAGTATGACCATGCTTAAGATATTCCACAATATACTTACTCCAACTTGGTGTAGTTGAAATTTGGAATAATGCGACATTATGAATTGGCTGTTGAATTTGACATGAAGCATAGTTACGAACAAATTTTTCAGCATCCGCATGCATGGTAGGCCACCATTGCTCATCCTGAGATAAACGTCGCACACAAGTAGTAGCTGATGCATGGATTCCACCGATACTCGCATCCTGAGATATACGTCGCACACAAGTAGTAGCTGATGCATGGATTCCACCGATACCCGCATGTCCAAGATCTCCTCATATTGATCAGGGTTAGGTATAAGTCGCAACACTCCATCATTACCTTGATGATATAATCTCCCTGAGATTAACTTGAATGGTCGCCATAGGTCCACATTAGGACCCGCTAGTTGTATCTGCCCACTTGTCAAAATTTCTAAGATGGTTCAGACCATTTAGGAGCTGTCTCTACAAGGAAAAGTGTTGAATCTAACATATCATCATCCACACCCACAGGAGCTTCGCCAGAGGTGATTCGAGACAAATGATCTGCCCTAAGATGAGTTGTTCCTTTTTGGACTACCACTTCAAAATCAAACTCAAGAAGGATGATAAACCACCTCACAATCCTTCCAGTTGCACAAGGCTTATTCACCAAATATAGCAGTGCTTGATGGTCCACAAAAAATATGAATTTTTTTGCCAAAAGGTAATGGCAAAACTTTTTCACTGCATATATCATGGACAAACCTTCTCTTTCTGTTGTGGTATAATTCTTCTCAGCATTGTTCAACTGTCGGCTAGCATATGAGATTGGGAAATCCTTATTATGTTCACCCGATTGAGCCAAAATACATCCAATTGCAAAGTTTGAAGCATCAATATGAACATGAAAGATTTGGTTCCAATCTGGTGCCCATAAGATGGGTGCAGTCACTAATGCTTGCTTCAACTTTTCAAAGGATTCCTCACACTCATCACCAGGATTTAATATTCACGTGATCACAAGATTTTTTGTGATAATAACACATGTGAACAAGTTATTCACATGTTCTCATGTTACTGTTCACAAAATAACAGGTCACTTGCCATTTGGGAACCCCTTAAAAGCTTGGCTACACATGGGAATAAGCTATTCACATGTTCTCATGTTACCATCTTCACATAATAGCAGGTCAGTGGCCACCTAAGAAGATTTTTTATGCCCAACAAAGATAATTTTTTAAGGCCCTTGTGAAAGCTTTGTGAATATAACATGTGATCACAAGATTTTTTGTGTTATTAACATATGTTATTAACATGTTCACATGTTCTCGTTTACGTCAGTGAAATCCCTGCTCATCACTCCAATTAAACTTTACAAGAAGAGCATATAATGGTCTGGCTAGGACAGCGTACATGTAGATGAATCGACGATAATAGCCACAATGTCCCATGAATGTTTGTACCCCTTTAGGGTTGATAGGCCGAGGTAATGAGACAATGACATCAATTTTATCCATATCTGTTGAAATCCCATTGCGAGAAACAATATGGCCCAAAATTTTCCCTCGTCTTACCATGAGTTTGCACTTATCAGGATTCAAGCATATAGGATAAAGCTGACACTTTTGAAACACAAGTCTGAGGTATTCTATATGATCATCACGCTCTTGTGAGTGAACAAATAAATCATCCATGAAGATCTCAAGAAATTTCCCAAGGTACTCCTTCAAAATACATGACTCATTAATCACTGAAAGGTTGCTGGTGCATTTGTTAGACCAAATGGCATAACATGATAGGCAAAGATGCCATTTTCAGTAGCAAAGGCTATCTTGTGTTTATCCTTTGGATCAATTGACACTTGATTGTAACCGAAGAATCCATCCAAGAAACTATATGCCTTTTTCCCTGCAACTCGTTCTAGAACATGATCCGTGATTGGAAGTGGGTAATGATCACGTACAGTAGCTGCATTTACCTTCTTGAGGTTTACACATACTCGAAGTTTTCCATTTTTCTTGGGCACCACTACAATAGGGGAGACCCATTCAGTGTGTTCAATCTCATAGATAAATTCTTCCTCTAAGAGCTTGTCTATTTCTTCTTTTATCTTTCGTGTAAAATTCTCATTATAGGTATAAGGACGTTGCTTGGAAGGCTTTGCATCCTCTCGCAATGGAATTGTATGCTGACATATGCTTGGATCAACTCCTTTGAGGTCTTTATAACTCCAAGCAAAAACATCGTGATACTCCTTTATTGTTTGAATTAATAACTTCTCCTCATCTATGGACAAGTCTGTGGCAATCCACACATAGCGAGGCTCTTCTCCTAGCTTAGTGATATCAATCTTTTTTGCATCTTCCGAACCATCATATGAAACCCCTGGCATGCTTGGCTTTTGTCGCATGGGCTGTTGAAGAACAATCTTCCGATCTTGAAGAGTGTACTGTGTGAAGTTGGGGGGAACATTGAGACCTTATTCTTCTCCACTTGAGTCGTCACTCATTGAAGACCATGTGGTTTTGAGCCCTCTTTTGCAATCTTGCATCAGATTTTTTTGTTCAACTATTATCTTTGCACTTCCAACACTCTCTTTTGAATCGGTTTTAGACTTGAGTTTTGGTTTTTGTTTCTTTGTTTTTTTTGTAATTTTTGCTAACAGTTTTTAACTTTTCTCCTGGTTGGAATCCATTTGATCGTTTTACTTGGTCTTTGATACTATCTTGTGCTTGGGCATAGTATAGATATCCGTTCTTTCCTGAGAAATGAGGTGGTGGTCGAGAGTGTTCCTTCTGAAACTCCTCCTTTTCTTTTTGCAGTCTCTCATGTCGTTCCCTCTCATCTTGTTTATGGATTCTCTTATGGCTCTTACAGCATTTACGTTTAGGTCGGCTTCGAGGGATCTCTACTTGAACCTCCCTTCCTCTCAAGAGTAGGCGTGCCTTTCCTAACCCTTCCTCAGGGATTATCACATCATTATCAAAATCAGAGTCCCATCCATCTTCCTTATCAGCATCATTAGCAGATTCGAGTGTTAAATCCTCCACTGAGACTTCCTCTACATGCAGTGCTGTTGTGGATGCATCCCCATAGTACAAAACATCTAGAAGGTCACATGGTTGTACCATTCATATAGGAATAATGTCATATCCATCTGAGTCACAAAATTGAATTGGCTTAGGTAAAGCACAGGTCGATAATGTTGCAAGGACATGACTTCATTCTAGTGGATCAATTAAGTACTCAGGGAAGGGTTGTGGAATGTATGCCTCATCTAATACACTTTGATTACCCTTAAGTCTCTCAGTGTTGAAATCCCTACATGAGGCTCCACACATCCACAGATCTTCTCGCCCATCTGACAATGTAACTCTTGAGCCCTCAGATGAAGCAGAATCAAACTCATCTATTGGAGACCTTGTTACATCACGATATGAGTGATTCTTTAGGTTGACCCTTGTGATGACAGAATCATGTCGGAGGTACAAATAATTGTATCCCCAATCTTGAATCATTTGAAATTGTCGCATGAATGGTCTACCCAATATCACTTCATAGTTTGGATGTTTTCCAAAATCCACTACTGCAAAGGTGTGCTCATATTCAATCCCACATGTGGTGACCAATATGTTCTCAAGCAGCCCAAGGGGATGTTCTAAGCTTCCATCTGCTAGCTGCAAGCGCATCCTGGTACTCCTAATAGCTGGTTTGTCCCACTTTTCCCAAATGGACCTTGTCACAATGCCCACTCCTGCACCACTATCAAGTATTGCAGTTGAAGCTACTTTTCGCACTTCTAATGGGAGGGTAGCATTTCCCTGATTGTCCTCATAAAATTTTCCTTCTTTGTTGATAGGAACTGGCATAACATGCTTTGTCTCAGGGTGTATAGTACAATGATGGTGACCCTTTTGTAGCAATACCTGCTCTGACAAACATGTTGCAATATCATTCCACAACTCAGGTTGAAGCTTTATCAAATCAAGCAAAGGTAAGGTACAAGCCACTGGTGCTGACAAAATAGCTTGCACAATACCCATATCCATCTCCGTTGTCAACCTTCTATGCATGGAGGGTATCCTCAAGGTTTGAGAACAGTTCTCATATATCTCCCAAATATGATGGTAAGGTTTTCATTGTATGCTTACTTCTAGGAGAAACAATCGTTTGAACTTCCTCCTGGATGCTTGGGCGTCTAGAGTTGTTTTCTGTGCCCCTGGTAAAATTTACCTCTCAGAGAATGGAGGTGAAATAATAGAGGACATGTTCTCATTAACTTTCTCATGTACTGCTGCCCACATCTCATTTGCCATGTCCTCGTTAGCATCAATAACTTCATCATTGCATGGGAAGGCAAGGCTAGGTGGTGGCAGAATACCTTCTTTCAATGGGGTGTCAATTGGTGCAGACTTCTCGCTATGAGATTGTGAGATGAGCTCACTTTTCATTTCCCGACTTGATGACACTTGTGGTATGGTTTCTAATGTTGGCTTAAGAGAGGTTGGGCCCCGAGGAATAGGTGGAGGTGGTCCCTCAAGTATTGATTGAGCTTCCCTAATGAGTTGCTGATGTACAGCTAGATTGATCTTCTCCTCATCACGAGGGTTTAGGTATTCTTGAAGCTTCTTGGGTAGATCAGATAAAGCTGCAATGCGACTTCTATGAGCATCAATGATGGCATCTAGAGTCTCGTTCACCTTATCCACAAAAACAGAACCCCCAGAACTATCCTCGGTTGTACTAGCCTCATCTTGTTTAGCACTAGGCCCAGGTTGAGGTTGATGCTCCTCATGCACTTCTTGGGATGTAAAAGTTTGATCCCTCATGTTTTGTTTAGAGACTTCTTGAGAACTAGTGGATGCACTCTTAGTTCGCTTGTTGCGGTTTTTCCTCCTAGTGGTCCTTTTTCTATTGGAATGTAGGGTCTTATCCACTAGATTTGCCTTTGCATCCCTAGTTCGAGGTGTCTCATGAGTTTGCATTTCGACATTTCGTGTCTGTGATCTAGTCATGACTCTAAGTGGCACGACATCCTCATTCTGAGATGAAGGTGGTGATGGAACTGCTCCTACAAGGTTGAGTGAGACCTTTGATTGAGAGGTGCCTTCCTCATGTGGTTTCAGCAAACAATCCTTTGGGAAGTGTTCTACACAACACTCTAGACAATATCTTTCAATTGGTGGAAACTGTGGTACTGTTGTATTGGATCGAGCTGCTTGCCTTGAGCGATGTGGACAATCACGAGCCCAATGGGGTTCTCCGCAGGGGCCCATTAGTTTGGCTTCTACTTTCCTTTGCTGCCATTGACCTGAGGGGCTTGGAGTCCGAGGTTGGTAGCCGCCTAGCAACATCAAAGAATTTTGTTCCCCTGGTTAAGCCTCCAGTGCTTGGCTTGGGTATGTGGGACTTTCAAAGAGATTTTCCTTGGATGAATATGATGCATATTCCTCCTCCACATAGCCTGGGTTTACCAAGTCTCTACACATATTTGAATTGTCGTAGTCAACAACCCTCACAGGAGCAGTCCCAGGAGCAGGAGGTTGAGCTTCAAGAACAGGTCGTGCTTGCTCTTGTGCCATCGGTGGCTTACGTTCAAAATTAGTATATTGTTGATGCATTTGTGGAGCCACTCCACCCCTTTGCTGCTCACGCTCCTGTCTCATTCTTGCAATGCGAGTACATTCCTGTGTGGTGTGGGTATAATTCCAAGCACAGGCCTGGCACCACTTCTTTGTGGGTTGGCTTGTGACTAGAGGAGAAAAGGTATTACATTCCTCGGTTTTATGGTTACCGCCACATGCTCCACAAAGATGAGGACCTGTAGGTAGTACACTCCTCATTCGCTGCTGTTGTTGTTATGGCTGCATGGGTGGGCGATAGCATTAGGACCTCAATGGAAGGCTTCTTGGGCCCTTTTATTTGGCAGTTTAAGGAGTCAAACCTTTTCTCTTAAGAAGAAACGTTTTCTAATTAGAAGCTTCAAAATGGCTACTTTATTCGAATTTGAATTTTGGGAAAAAAATGGAATTTAAAATCTAGCGGACAAAACCATATCATGTAACATATCTATGGAAAGCTCTTGATGCGTAGATCACGGATCTATAATCTCCGCTCAAATCGGAGCATGTATGTAGAAGTTATGGAGGTCCGAAAATTGTAAAATTGCCTCCTCCCCTTTTTGGGAAAAAAAGTGCACCCTTTGACCACTCTTACACCTCTCTTACAAACCCAACATTTCAGTCCACATGGCAACCCACCATTTGGCTATTCCTTAATCACCTTGATTAGGCTTGGGCAAATTAAAGGGCCCAAGAAGACCCCATTCACTTCCTAATGGGTTTGTCCCAATCTCCTTAGTACTAGGTTAGCTATCTGGTCTGGATTTACTAGCGCACTAGATCCTGAACTTTGGTCATCACCGCACTGATCTCTAGGTTTCACCTCAGGGCCAGAACCATCTTGGAATTTGAAGTTATCTGTGAAATCCATAGCATCATGGCAACACTCATTGAAATTTGTATGCTTCTTTGCATAGAGATGTGTATGCAGTGTTGAATTTTTGAGTCCTTTTAAGAAGAGAGAAATTAATCGACTCTGGGTGGGTTTCTCATCCTCTGGGCAAAGATTAATGTACTACTTCATCCTATTTACACAATCTCTAACACTCTCTGTCTCGCCTTGCTTGAAAGAGTAGATGTTTGCTACTGTGTCATGTTGAATCCCCATCAAGGAAAAAGCAGCTATGAATCTCTCTTCCAAAACTCGTAAAGAAGATTTGTTTGAAGCCTCTAGTGCTTGAAACCAAGCAAGGGCCTTTCCCTCAAGAGTGAGCCCAAATCCTTCAATTTGAGTATGCTTGTCAGTCACTTGCTCAGCTCGAACAGCTTGCCTAAATGCTGCTACTACATGGTCATATGGATCTCTCGACCCTTCGTACTTCTTTACCAGTTTCTGAAGAGTTGAAGGCCTTCCTTGTCTTGAATACTCATCATAGAGCCTACGGCCTCTCACTCTCAGTGGGAATTGTTCCTCTCTTTGGTAAGATGGTCCACATGCATCCCAAATTGGTGTGGGTCCCCTATTGCCTGCCTCACAAACCCCCTCCAAAGATCTTGTTACCCGCAGGTGCATTTATGGGAGGCCGAGTTGGCTCCCCTACCCTCCGATTATTATAGTGAGAGAAATGTTGTTGTGGTGTGATCTGTGGTCGCACTTTTGGTGTAGGATAATATCTTGGTGCAAGGGTTGGGCTACTTGCAGTGGTCCACTTTGATGTTGAGGGTCCCTCTCTAGTGAACTCTCTTTAGGGAGGAGCAGCAGTTTCTCCATGAAAGGCTGTCTCTCCTGGTTTAGCTGTATTTATTGAGAACACTTCCATGAACAATGGTTGTCCTTTCCACGTGAGCTCCTGAATCTCCTTCCAATCTAAGGTTCGGTATTCATTGGCCCATTTATCAACAATTCGGTTCATGTGTCCTGCAAGCTTCTCGACTACCACCACAAGTGCTAGAGGAAGATCTAGCTCTGGCAATCTAGTTGTGGCATAATATCCCTCTAAAGAGTCCTTATAGACCTCTTGAAGTGGGTCATCCTGTAAGACCTTTGTCACTGGAATTTGTCGTACAAACTCCCATTGGTTCTCAGCCCCCTGATCCATTTTGCTCTTGCTTTTCCTATCCCTAAATTTAGATCTACAAGAAGTAAATCATCTATGGATGGCTTTGAGGACTGGGCATTGGATGGTCCTGGTATGTCCGGCTCAATGAGCCAGTCATCTCTAGACTCCCTTGCTCTGGAAAGCTTTGATAAGTCTAAGAACTCGCTTTTAGAGAGCTCCCCTAATTTGTCTACATTCTCTGGATGATAAGTGACTTCATAGCGAACACCATCTCCACCCATGTACATGTTACCCTGGTCATTGACTAGAGGTGCTCTATCAAGTTCTAAGAAGAAGTCTGCGATCTTAACACGATATCGTTGTTGTGGATCTGTAAAGATCTCAGCTCCTTGAGCATTCATGTAGACATATTGGAGTCTCACATTGAGTGTTAACCCCATAGTGTCGGCTTCAAATGGATTAAAAGATCTTGTGGGTGTCCTATTTGGGGCTAAGGGATGACTATTTGACGGCCCTAGATTGTCCATGGACAATGAGCTAGTTGTTCTGGAAAGGGTCTCAGATTGGGATTCGAAAAAGGTTTTAGCAATATCTGCCAAATTTCCTACTGATTGGGTCCCACTTTCCTGCGTAGTTACTCTAGAAGGTGCCCTAGGCCCTATGGCAGAGTCTATAAGACGTCTCCACCGCAAGTGCATAAGGTCAAATTTTTTTGGTTTTTTTGTTTTTTGTTTTTTATTTTTTTGTTTTTTATTTATATATATATATATATATATTTATGTATATATATATATATATATTTTACCCTACCTAACCACTAAATGCAACTAAAATAAATATGTGTGTAACTATCTATCTTATATATTTTTTAAAAAAAATTTTGATTTTTAATTTTTTTTAAATTACACAAAAATATGAATTACGCTAAAAAAAATACTAATTATGCACAAAATTACAAAAATTTTAAAACAATACAAGTTACTCTAATTATGCAAAAAATTACAGAAATTTTAAAATAAAAAATTATAGAATATGCAAAGAATATGGATTCCTAAAAAAAACACATAATTTACAGAATTTTTCTATTTCTATTTCTTTTCTTTTCTTTTTTTAATTATATATATTTTTATTTTTTTATTATTTTATTGTTTTTTATTATTTTTATTTTTTTTAACAAGAAAATTAACAAAAATAAATAATAAAAAAATAAAAAAATAGAAGAAATCACTAACCTTATCTTTTATCGTGCGCCGTTCTGGATTCTCTGCTGCGCCTTCTCGCCTTCACGTGCTTCTTCGCCAGCCAGCTGCCCTCCACGCCTTTCGCCTTTAACGCTTGCGTTCGTCACAGCCTTCTCTTCTCACCTTCTGTCTGCTCTACAGCAACTGCCGATCTACACAGCCTTCTTGCGGCCACTTCACAGTCCCCAGTCGCCTTCGAACCAAGCTCTTGCCGCCTGGCTACTCATCGCCAGCTGCCTTCACAACCAGGCTCTCCTTCACCTTCCCACGCGGCCTTGTTCACAGCCAGGATTCTTTGCTGCTTGCGCTCGCGTGGATTGTGCGGAGGAGGTCGAAGAGGCGCAGGATCCAGTCGGGTCGTCGCTATAGGCGTTCGCTCGGCTGCCCGTGACGACGAAGCCGTCCTAGTTGCCCAGCTGCTCCTCCGAGGGGAAGACGCCACTTCACAACTGCACCCTCTCACCAGCTTAACAGCTGTCGGCCTTTTTTCTTCTTCGCCGGCCTCACCTCCACCGTCACGCTTCCCAGCTACCTCTCGCCGGCCACCTCCTTCTTCGGCCTCCGCTTCCTTCGCTCGTCTACAGCAGTAGTCGGCTTCAACGCTTGCGTTCACCTCTGCTGCCTTCCCACCTTCTTCTCGTCTTGCTTCAGCCAACCCTACACTTTCAGCTGTGGCCCTCCTTTTTCTTATTCGCTTTTCCTCTAGCCGGCCAGCTGCCTCAACGATTCCACACGGCCACTCTCCTCCACGGCCACTCTTCACAGCCTCCATGCCTGACTTGTGGCCTCTTTGTTTTTTTTACAGCCAGCGGCCACTTTCCACGCGTCCACTCTTCACAGTCTCCACGTCGGCCACCTCTTTGTTTTTTTCACAGCCAGGCAGCCAACCGCCGTCGGTTGTGTGTTTGTTTTTTTTAGAAAAATATAACAAAAATAAAAAATAAAATTTGCAACCTCTCTCCTCCTCTTTTTTTCCTTTCTCCTTTCTCTTTCCCTCTCACCTCTCTTCCTTAAGCGGGCTTCACACTTGGGAGCCTATGGAGCTTGCATAAGCTATGGAAGAGCTTAGCAACGCACCTCTTTTATTTTTATTTTTATACTAATTACATGTTAACGAAAAGCATGAAAGCATGAAATGACAAAAAACAATGAAGGTAAGCATAATGAACGGTACTTGAAAAAGCATAAAAGCAATAAAACATAAAAAACAATGCGGGAGAAACCTCAACCACTCAATGGTTTTTTTTCTTATCCTAACCTTATCCACTCACACCGGGATCGCACACCCGAACTTAATCTAATCACTCAATGGTTTTGCAACCAAAAGAGGAAATAGTGGTGGTTTCCACACACTCTCAACCGGATTTGAGTCTTCTACCCGGCAGCGGCGCCAATGGAGAGACGAAAAACTCTCTCACTTGTAGCAAGAGTAGCATGATCCCCGTATAGCTCAATCCAATAGGATTTGCATCCCTTTCGGAGCTAGGGATTCAACCCGTACCGGTGCACAAAAGCTTATCCATTTGATGGAGAGAATGCTAAGAATACTACTACTATTGACATAGACTTAACACCCACACAAGCTCAATCTTGCCATGCTCACTCACTCATCATCCCACTCATCCATACATTCAAAACAAGAAGAAAGCTAAGCTATTGCATACACAAGATCAAAGCATTCTTCATTCTCAAACACTTATTTCCCTAGCATGCACACAAACCTTGAAGCTATCAACAAGAAACATGCACACTAGAGAATTGACATGAGAAGAGAGACAAACATCAACTCATTGCATTGAATTAACAAAAATAGAACTTACAATAATGTAGATGGGGAGAGAGAAGAGCTTGCACCTCTATGGAAGAAGAGGGAGAGCTAGTCTCAAGAGAGCTCAAACACGAGTTTAGCCCAATGTGTCCATATACTCTCAAATGAGCCACTTTTTATACAAAAACTCTAAAACTCCCAAAAGTTCTTATGTGGGATTATTGTCAAGCCCACTCCCACACTCATCTACAACTTGGAACTCTTTACAAGAGCCCTAAGCATCTTTTTGTTGCATCCTTGCATTGATCTTCACTCATCCACTCGTCACGCAACACTTGGCTCTAATACCATGTTAAATTTGCAGCATTGTGATGAGCTATGGTGGATCAAATGCAAGAATCAACATAATTAGCAAGTGATTAGATGATGATTAAGATGAGATTAGTGAGCAATTAATCTAATAGCCTAATGTAGGCATGGATACAAAAAAACAAGCAATTTCTTAAAAGGCCAATGCCTCAATTTATAAGTTGTACATCCACAAGATGCCAAGCATCTAATCCCACTAATTTCTCCTTGATTTGTGTCACCTCCCCTACATCTCGAGCACCTTCTCCTAGAATCTTTCCACACCTCTATATTCAATCATTCTACCCTTGTTTCTCTTATCAAAAGATTCCTCTCACCTTTTAACTACTACCCACTCAATTATAGACTCCCTTTTACAGTCTCTTGCTAAGGGCTTGTTCCCGCACACACCCATTCACTTGCATATTTCAGCATGGAGCACACTCGAATGAAGTAGATCTAAAGCTTGGCCTAACCGGTGAGTAACCCTAGACACTCGACTATGGAATGCAAGTACTTTTAGTTAGATTGAAGCGAAGTAGTGTGGCTACCCCCCCACACACAAAGGAAAATCATCTTTTGTTGAAGATTCCCATATACTACTTAAGGAGGATAAATCTCAGTAGAGGACTATGGTCTAAGAATAAAACTTTTGGATTAGAAAATAAGTAGGGATAACACATGCAAAAAATTAAAATAAAATGTTAGCCATCGCAGTTTGTTATTCACAACCCATTACAACTCGTTCATGGAAAATAAAACTTGAAATGATTTTTAATTAAGAAAAAGTAAAAAAGGAAAAGAGAAAGAATACTTCTAGCATAATTATTCTATTTCCTGGTTGGAGGTCAACACTTGTCTTGTAAATAAAAAGACTCTTTTTGATTTTTTGATACTTTTGTAAACAAATCATTTTTTTAGCATATTATTTGAAAAAATTTCCTGTAAATACTAGTCTCAACTAGTTGAAAATAGATAGCAAGTTCCAAAAAAAACTTTTTTGAAAACATTTTCTTCCAAGGTTATTTAGGCACTTTTTGTAAAAAAGTTATTAAAAAACATTCACTTCCATGATTATCATTTATACACTTTTTAGGAAATTTTTGAATCACATAAAAATGCATATTTTTTCCCTATATGTATTTAAGGCATGTACTTTCCTCTAACTAAATACACAACTTTTAAAACATGTCTTCTTGAAGTTAACGCTATTACAACAACTTTATGTTATTTCTTGTGAGTTTAAAAATCATAACTTTACTTGGTTTATAAATTTCTTGCATTATAATTGACAAGAAGTTTCATGGAGTTTCAAGTTGATTTGCCTTTCATTTTCTTAAAATTTTAAAACTAGTCTTGAGCCACTTTTATGGCTTAGTTACAAGGCTAATGTTAATATACTTATTTATGATTTGTGCCTTAGTT
This sequence comes from Cibotium barometz, assembly GCF_041138505.1. NCBI lineage: Eukaryota > Viridiplantae > Streptophyta > Polypodiopsida > Cyatheales > Cibotiaceae > Cibotium > Cibotium barometz. The sequence continues at coordinate 7,434,196 of NC_141057.1, read as the reverse complement.
ACAAGGATAATGTTAATAAAATTATTTATGATTTGACTTTAGTAGAATTTAGGTATCTAAGAAAGTCAATGAAAGATATGACAAAAGTAGACTCCGGAGGTGACTAAAGTACAATTTTCTTTAGGTGCAACCAAAAGTACATACAATGTGGTAGACTCTATGCTTGAGAAATTTTGGTGTTCATGTGATAAAAGACAATGATATTATGTATAGATCAAAGAAAGATGCTTCATTGATCCACATCATAGTAGGATGCAAGTGATGCATCATGTTCAAGGTAGTGATGGTGTCAACATGGATGAAGAGTACTTACATTCGATTGTGATAGTATACTTACATGGATGAAGAGTACTTACATTAAATTGTGATAGTATACTTACATGGATGAAGAGTACTTACATTAAATTGTGATAGTATACTTCTTGTCCATGACTTGTAACTATAGACCTTTTTCTCAAGCATAGATTTTTTTTATTTTATGACCATGATCATTTAACAATTTGAATCTCTAATCATTTCTAGAATTATGAAAGTATGCATTTTATTTTGTTTTATGAGTAGACTATGAGTACTCATATCCCAAATTTTGTGCCACCTCTGAGGCAATTAATGTTCTCCTTTTTAAAGTCATATTTTTGGGTCATTTTGAAAAAACCTTTCCTCTTGAGTAAAGAGTTTTCCAAATTCTCTTTAAATATCCCTATTTTTTAAAGAAAACCTTTTAAAAATACTAAATATTTTAATTTGGCATTTCCTAAAAGACTTCCATAGAAAAAGATGTTCTAAAATATCATATATATATATATATATATATATATCACTACAAGAGAATCATTGTTTTTTGACGCTTAGTTTCCACACTTGATCGTGTCATCAATATGTGCGTCGAAATAGGCATCGAAAAATGCGTCGAAATAATAGTCAGAATATGTGTGGAAAAAGTCTTCAGAATAAGCGTCAAAATAACAGTCGAAATTTTTCTTTTTAAAAAAATTTAAATTTATATATAATATTTGCTAGTTCCCATCTTACGGTGTGTTTTAGCCTTCTCTTTCTATCTCTTTACAACAAGCATATGTGTCTATGAGAGAGAGAGAGAGAGAGAGAGAGAGAGAGAGAGAGAGAGAGAGAGAGAGAGATTCAGACATCTATATCCACATCCACATCCACATTCATACATCCACATCCACATCCATACATCCATTTCCACATCTATACATCCATTTTCACATCCACATTCAGACATCCATATCCATATCCACATCCACATTCATACATCCACATCCACATCCACATCCACATCCAACATCCATACATCCATTTTCACATCCACATTCATACATCCATTTTCACATCCACATTCATACATCCATATCCACATTCATACATCCACATCCACATCCACACATCCATATCCACATCCACATTCATACATCCGTTTTCACATCCACATTTATACATCCATATCCACATCCACATTCACATCCATACATCCATTTCCACATCCACATCCACATTCACATTCATACATCCACATCCACATCTACATTCATACATCCACACATCCATTTCCATTTATCTGATTCATATCACTTCCATCCATCCATTTACATCTATCTGATTCCTATCACATCTCATCACATCTATTTATAGAATGTGAGAGAATTCTAATTTTTTGATATAAAGATTCTTTACGCATCTAATTAGGCATAAAGACAACTTTAGTAGGAATAACACTTTTATAAAAATCCTTTTATGCATCTATCTAGGCATAAATTCAATTTTAAGGAAAATAACACTTTCGAATTAAAAATAAACCTTTTATGCATTTTACTATGCATAAATTCCATTTTAATGAGAATAACACTTTCAAAATAAAAAATCAATCTTTTATGCTTCTTCCTATGCATAAATTCATTTTAAATGAGAATGACACTTTTGAAATAAAAATCAATCTTTTATGCATCTTCCTATGCATAAAATCAAAATTGATGAAAATAACTCTTTTGAACTAAAAATAGATTTCTTTATGCATCATTCTATACATAAAATCAAAATTGATGAGAATAACACTTTTGGATTAAAATAAATTCTTTATGTATTTTTCCATGCATAAATCCAATTTAGTAGGAGTTACACTTTTAGAATAAAAGAATTTCTCTTATGCATCTAATTTATGCATAAAATCCCTTTATGATGAAAATCACGCTTTTAATAGTAAAAAAAATCTTTTATGCATATGTTTATACATACAAACCATTTATGATGAAAATCACTCTTTTAACATAAAAGAATTTCTTTTATGCATCTAGTTTATGCATAAAAATGATTTATGATAAAAATCACACTTTTAATATAAAAAATATCGTTTATGCATACAAATCATTTATGATGAAAATCACTCTTTTAATATAAAAGAATTTCTTTTATGCATCTAGTTTATGCATAAAAATCAATTATGATAAAAATCATACTTTTAATATAAAAAAAATATCTTTTATGCATATGTTTATGCATACAAATCATTTATAATGAAAATCACTCTTTTAATATAAAAGAATATCTTTTATGCATCCATTTATGCATAAAAATCATTTATGATGAAAATCACTCTTTTGAATTAAAAATAAAATTCTATATGCATATTTCTATGCATAAAATAAAAATTGATGAAAATAACACTTTTTTGATTAATTTAAATTCTTTATGCATCTTTCCATGCATAAATCTAATTTAGTACAAACTACACTTTTAGAATAAAAAAGTAAAACTTATTTTTACACAATTTTAGAAAATTTTGCCATAACCTCCTTTGTATGGCTGACCATTTTTCAATTTATAATTCTCTAAAATCAATTAGAATTTGACCAAGAGTATTTAATCATTCTAATGTAAACAATTTCTACTTATTTAAGAGAATCATTATGAAAAACTTGATTTTATCCATTAATCATTCATCTAGGATAAAGAATGGTTGGATTTACTAAATAAGAGAGGGGAATGCCTTTTTTCAATGAGGTATAACATCATAATCATTTTAGAGAAGATAAAAATCATAAAAAACCATTAAAAGTAAGCATAAATGGGAATTTATGTATTTTCTTACTACCATTCATCAATTAACTTCAATAGCATTAAAAAGCCATTCCAATTAAGCTTCTCAAGGTTGAGAGGGGTTGAGAAGAGAGAAACATTGAGAAATTATGGAAAAAGATCAAAATTCACACTTTACCTTACAAATTGCTTGATTCTTTGATCACGGTAGAGGCCCCCAACCAATCAATTGGTTTGGTGTGTTGATGGAGCCACCAATGGAGATTGAAGAAGGAGGGAAGCTCCAATTTCTTCAATTTGGAGAGAATTTTAGAGAATAGTAAAAATTATCATTATTTCAGCATAATTCTGGCATAGTATAATTCTTCTATTTTTTTACAAAGGGCTCAGGTTCTATTTATAAGAGAGGGAGGCTCTAACCAAGACCAACTGATTTTTAAAAATTTCCACATTCAGTTTGGTTAAATTTGGACTAGATTTGGACCTAGTTTGGTTCCTTTTTTATTCGGTTTGGTTACTTTTTGATTCGGTTTAATCCAAGAGAGAGGAGAGATAAAAATATCAGATTATTTTTGAGTTTAAAACTCATTCAAGCATGTGAAGTAGGCACCTCCTTGAAGGGACTCCCCTTCCTTACACATGTGTCAAAATGGAATCATTATACCCAAAATATCTCATTTTTTAGTAATACTCATAGTTTTTTACTAATAACCCTTGTACATAGTCAACTCTTCGTGAGTATTTACTCATTTTTGGGTATTTTTCTTTTACAAATTGGATTTATCTCCTCCCCACACATGGATTGATCTTATTGGCACATAGGAACCTTAATTTAAAATTTTGAAAAAAATCTTGACCCTCAAGATAAGGCCTCTTGAACAGATTATACTTGATTTCTAGTGCACCTTCTGAAAATCTTTTGGAACTTCTATTTCTGGGGAGCTTATTTTAATAAGAAGAGATATTTTTCTATCCAAAAATATTTTAAAACTGAATTACCACTCTCTAGAAGATTTTCTCTCTCTAGGCCAAAACTGGTAGAAACAAGATCTTTTATATTTCTGAAGAGGGATTTGACTACAAGGGAAGATAGTGGACATCCTGAGAGGCTGGGGAGGAATCTTACATTCTACCCCACTTAAAAAATGCGAGATTTCCTCATCTCGCAGGTGGAGTATGATCTCTTTCATCTTCTTCTTCTTCTTCATTAACTTCTAGCGTTACTGCCTTGGAAGTGGATGGCCGATTTGGGAACAATTCTCTTTGACTTCTCCTATTCTGAGGTGGAGTTCTTGCATTACTTTGGATTGAAATTGCAGGTTGGATAGAGGGTCTACCTCTGGGATTTTTTTGATTTTGGCGGATAGAACCGTGATTACTCTCGAAGGAAGGAGCTAGAGTCTGGAATCTTAATCCTTGATTTCCTTGCCCTGAAAACCTTGATCCAAAAGGAGTTGGGCAATCCATACTGCGATGTCCAAATCCTTGACAGTTATAGCATTTCACTCTCTTGTTCAAGGGTGGAACTTCTGAAGTTGAAATCTAGGGAATTGAGTTTCAGGAAAAGGACATTTCTTCCATTCTGGAATTTCCCATATCCTAGGTTTGACCCTGATGTCTCTTATGCGGAGGAAGGTTGGAATCATCTTTTGGGAATAAAAACCTTTTGAAAGGTGATGGTGTTGGCTTTGGCAGGACTTTAACATCAAAGGTTTTGGTGAAATCCTTTGCCATCCGAACTGCTTCGGCCATGGAAACTGGCTTGGCATTCTTCACCAGGATATTCAAAGGTTCATTCAGTCCCCGAATGAACTTGGCCATTAGCTGTTCTACATCCAGTGGAGGCGAGTATCTGAGGAGGAGGGAGAATGCTTGGTGATATGCTTCAATAGTTCTACTCCCCTGGGTTAACTCTAAGAATTCGTTCATCTTTGTTTCTAAAAAACTAGGAGGACAAAACCTCGTCCTTAGGTAAATTTTGAGATCAGTCCAGGTTTGGGTATTTCGATCGAGACGGTTTGTGGTTTCTCCATGCCACTCTAGCTGACTCCCCTATCTTTAGCCTTGCAAGAGCCATTTTGCTCTTCTCATTGTACCTGGTGACATCGAAGTATTCTTCCATTGCTTCGATCCACTTCTCCATAGCCTTGCCCAAGTTTTCCCCTTCTCCCTTGAAAGGTCCAGGCTGCGAACTATGAAGAGTTTTATGAATATCTAGGTCAAGCTCTTCTTCATCGAGTTGGGGGTTGACATTTCTACCACACGATGACCTTGATCCATGTTCCTAATCAATATGAAAATTCTTGTTAAGTCTCTTTATTTATGATTCAATCCGATTTTTTATTCAACTAATTCTAGGGTTCTCTAAATAGGTCGGCTCTCCACAGAATCAAGGGATAAAGATACTCATATAGAACGCATTATCAGTTAATAATTCATTCAGAATATCTCATTCATATCTTTAACACAATAATGGTCCATCAGACTATTTTTTTTCCATCTGAGAACAGTCCTCCATGGGGATTACAAATTTTCAGATTTTTTATTTATCATCCCTTAACTTGATCCACTGATCAAAAGTTAATAGTATTAATCTGCCAGCACAATTCACTAATCTCATAGTGATTTGCTGAAGTCATTAACGTCATTCTAGCTACGAACATTATCACAGGGACTCGTCCCATTCATCCTCATTGCGGTTTCGCTCAGCTTATTACATTTTAACCAAATTTCAGGGATCATCATTTTTCAATCAAAATCCAAATCAACTCATCAGTTCTCAACCATAATTAAAAATCATATCAACCACATTCGAATTCATCATCTGGATAGCATTAATGCTTATAATTTCAAGTCTTAGATTTACTCGTATATATTGCCAGTAAAGAGCTGCAGTTATATCCTCGGTATATACGGGTAGTTATGGTTCTTGGAACTATAAAGGTAAATACCATCATGTCTAGGCCTCAAGCAAGTTAGGGATTCCATACAATTGCGGTAATTCCATCTAAAGACCCAATTACCAATTTACGAATTTAAGTTTGAATATCAATTTGTATGAATTTTATCACACAATTACAACCTTTTAGTGCCTCTTGATAAATTTTTGACATATTTGGCTTCTCGGTTGATCCTCATTAGCCAAATGGCTCTGATACCACTGTAAGATCCTTGTCCCCACCGCGCAACAGTTTCAGGGGTGCTAGCAGCGGAAGTAGCACTTCTTGCATGGGGTAGGGTCCCACACTCGAGGCCTCGTCCACGGATATCCAAACAAGAGACTAATCCATCGGTTTTTCCAAAACCGAACCCGGAAAAACTTCCTTTGCCCGGAAAGCACGGGAGATTCCACCAGGATAACTTTTCCCTAACGTAGTCAAAAGCCTTAACTAACTGAGCCCATCTAACCAAACCTGTAAGTCCCATAGTCAGATCGGGGAAAAAGACTGTACTTGGATCATAGAGACCAACGCTTTTTTCCTCATTGAGAGGCACAGCCATTGATTCTTTTCCATAGAACAATTTTTGTCTGAGATTTACTTCATCCAGGGATTTTATATTCACGTGATCACAAAATTTTTTTTGTTAATAACATGTGTGAACATGTTATTAACATGTTCACAAAAAAGCCGGTGGCAAGCGACCTGGTAACCGGGAAAAATCCCACCGGGCTTTTGATATACCCCGGCGGGCCCGCCGGGCTTTTGCTTTGCCCGGCGGGTCCCGGCGGGGTCGTCACATATCCCGACGGGGTACATTTTTCTATATATATGGGCCCGGGGGGCCCTTTGGGATTTCATTGCTGACAGCATACACAGGTAATGAAAACTTGTGTGTGTGTGTGTGTGTGTATGTGGGTGTGTTCGTGCGGGCAGCCGCCCACTGTCGCAATGCGCGGCAAGATGTGGGTGGTCCGCCACACGAGGGATGTGTGTGTGGGTGAGTTCGTGCGGGCAGCCGCCCATTGTCGCAATGCGCGGCAGGATTTGGGTGGCCCGCCACACGATTGGTGTGTGTGTGTAAGGCCATTCTTCGGAATGGTGCTTACCCTGGGGCACTTAGTCGGTAACGCGGCTAGTCTGTGTCCTATGGTAAGTATGGCACGCCGTAGCGGTACTAGTCGGTAACACGGCAAGCATAGTATCGTTATGGCGATGTCACCTTCCCTTCCCTTCCCTTTGTTAAATGCGGACATATGGTCGGTAACGCGGCCAGTGTATGTTCGTATCCTATTGGTATTCCCATAGAATCGGGCGGCATTTTGTCGTTAACACGGCAAGTTGGTGTCGTCCGCTAGTGCATAAAATGTTTTTTGCATATTGCGGCATTTGATCGTTAACGCGGTCGAAAAAGTGTCGTAAATTTGCTTGCGTATTTCGGCATATGATCGTTAACGCGGTCGAATAAATATCGTAAATTTGTTTGATTTGACTTGTATTGTTTTTATTGTGTTTGATCCATGCGATACTTGGTTGCTAACGCGGCATTAGTATTTCATGGATCAAAGTTTACATCATATTGTCTAAACGTTTTATGTTATAATATCGTGATTCGTAACTCGAAAAATATGAATCTCTCTCTTCTTACCCCCCTCTCTCTCATGATACACTTCACAACTCTTTCTCTATCTCTCTCATGATTCACTTCACAACTCTTTCTCTCTCTCTCTCATGATACACTTCACATCTCTCTCTATCACGATAGGTATGTAGATGAGGAGTGCTTTAGGATTACAAAACATTATTTTTCTCTCTTTAGGAACTCACAAAACTATAAAAAATATCATTTAATGTTTCCTCTCTCTATCTGTCACACCTCTCTCTCTTCCTCCCCCTCTCTCTCTCTCTCTCATTCGATAATGTATACACTTCGTAAGTAATAATGCGCTTGTTGCGGTCGTCTCACGTTCGATAATGTATTGCATGATGTTGAGTTCAGTAATGTTTTTTGATATATTCTGTTTTTGTTTGATCATTGATAAGTAATGATACACTTATTGCTGTTTTCTCACGTTTGATGATGTATTGGATGATATTGAGTTCATTAAAATTATTTGATATTCCGTTTTTGTATGAACATTGACGATATTGATATACTTGTTGCTGTTCTCTCACGTCTGCTTGATGTTTATTTCAGTAATGTTTGATATTTTGTTTTTTTATGTTTAGTGTTATTTGCTAGATTTACGAAGACGATCAACATGCTTTCTCCCGAAGAGCGCAAAATTGTTCTGCGAGCAATTTGCGTTGAAGCGGTCATCACAGTATCACAATGTACTGATGATGTCGTCAAGAAGATCAATGAGTCTGAGATACTCATGCGAGATCTCATAGACCAAATATGGGAAAATGCACAGCGTCGGCTTCGAAGCGGAGGCAACGCTGACCTGCTAGATAGACAGAAGATAGCAGATTTCAACCATCAGCACATAACACGAACCATTTTGGGGAGCATGCGAGTAGCGTGTAGTGATCTTCGAGATGCTGCCCCGTCTGAAGCCAACATGCAACGTCTACACTTATGGGACGTTGTATGGAGCGAGCAAAGGGCCAAGAGCAAGCGCATGAAGGCGTTGGATGCAGAGTCCCTCCCCAAAAGAGTGCGAATTGCCCAGGACGTCGCTGCAACGTCCAGTCAGGCAGATGCAAGTGGTACAAGTGTCATTAATCGTACCATCTACAATTCTATGTGCACAGGTATATCATTTTTACCGGAGCACATCACTTTTTGCGGAAAGCACTACAAAGGAGAAGGCAGCGCGAAGTTCGAGAGCTTCCAGGCAGAGCAGGGTATGCAAGTGCTACATCCATCGATTGTCCGATGCATTGCCTTTACAAAAGAGGCTCCTTGGATCACAATTTTCCCGTACTATAATGGCGGCGCTCTTGGTGATACTCTTCTGAAGGTTCCCTTCAGATTCAGTGAGTTCACCAGAGCCATTTTTCGTTTGGATCGAGGATGGAGACAACCCCCGCCTGATAATATCCCTTTAGGTCATCTAGAACTTTCAAAAATAAAAGAGGTAGTAATAAACATGCCACATATTATGCATGCCATGGTGGAAGGTGTAGCGGCAGCACATATGGCAGGTATTGTACATACCGACCTACATCCTTTTAATGTAGTGTTGGATTATACAAAAGAGCTAAAGCCACGCATAGGTATTATCGATTGGGGGTTGCTGCTGAGAGCACCCAAAAAACGGGTGTCTCTCAATTTTGTTTTTGAAGCAGACAAGAACCCGGAGAAGGTGGCACAGGCAGTCTCCTACGCAGACAGAGAGCGAAATAAACGGCCGTGGATAGCCCCAGAGCTTTATGATCCATTTTTGGCAGATGCATACACTCCTGCATCTGATGTTTTTGCCTTGGGATATTTATTACAAACTTTATATGACTTTTGGAAGAAAGTGCAAGAGTTGTGGATGGATAATAGTTCCCATGACAAAGTTACCATGGATACTATTATTCATAGGGTCAAAAATTGGATGTTTTTGCCTAATCGCGATGAGCGAAAATCAATTTTGCAAGTAGTTGAATTTTTTAGGTCACTAAATACTGACCCTACGAGGGCACAACGTCCTCTTGTAGAGCTATCGGTGGCATTCACCCCGACTTTGTAATGATACAGTATCAAGAGATGAAGTTTCAGGAATTTGAAAATTTGATGTGTCCAATGTTTCAAAATTTTGTTTCTCTCTTCATTGAGTCTTTGCAATATCTCTCTCCTCTTCTGGTGTTTAAGTTTATGTTTTCTCTTCAACATTTGATGTGCGAGCATTGTTTGAAGTGTTTTTGGAGTCAAGTGGATATTTCTCATCGAGTCTCGTTGTGTTTGACTTCAAGATTTTGAGAGCAATGGTCAATTTATCTTACGTTGATCTTTACAGTTCATTAAAATCCTAAAGTCGTTTACGTTCATGCAGATATGGAGCAGGCGCAAGCGAACGAGCATCAGGAGTTAGCCAAGAAGGCATACGAGAGAATGAAGGCCCTTGCACATGGCCTGACAGCCCGCGAAGCTACAAGAACAGCGTGCAGATTATCGAAGTGGACAAATCCAACTTATGCCCAATGGAAAGACATAAACAAACGGGTAACCACAGAGATGATAAAGGCAATATGGCCATGTCCAGATGGCGAGATTAAGAAGGGAAGATGGAAGATTTCTCGTTGCACTCACAATGATATCAAAACTAATGCCGAGCGCATTTTCTTGGAGGTGTACGGCCGTCCTCTCCATAACGCCGACGCTCCACTGTATTTTGCTAAAATGCTATATGCTCACTTTATACTGGAAACTCCAGTGGACTTCGCCTCCAGAGAGGCCACTGTCAACACCCACGACATACGTGAAGAGACAGTTACATTCACAAGAGAAGAACTTGCTCTCATGGTGGAGGGCGCCGGACTGGAGTTAAACCAGGTCAAAGAAAGCTTAGGGGCACAGCTAGCAGAGAAGGAGAAAGAAGCTGACCGATTAACTCAAGCGTCAACTCCTCCCCCGGCCAATAGAGGGATTCAAGAGCAGCTAACAAAGATCAGCCAAGACGTGCAGAGCATCTCTTCACGTATTTCTCCTGTGCGCGAAGGAAACCACATCTCTCATTTTTTGATACATCGTGATCTTGTGGGAGTTTCTGCTGAGGCTACAAGTTCCTCCACCCCCCAATGTCCTGTATGTTACAAAGTATTCGATGGGTGAGCGGCCAGTATATACTACCATGTGGACACTACTACCACTTAATATGTTTAGTGAGACAAATGCAAAATACTTCCACATGTGCATTGTGCAATGTCCCAATAAATCAAGGTATTTATACAGTGTTCGGCATGGCTAGCGAATATAAACCACCAGGACCTTTAGATGCAACTCCTAGTGCAATTCGCAATTTATTTCAAGATGAGAGCTAAGAAAAACAAATTCTACTTTTGTATTGATAATTTCTCCAAATATGATCATTTGTACATTTAAAGCATCAAAGGGGCTTCTTTTCCCCGGCCGTTGAGGGAGATTTTAAAAATAATATTTAAAGCGTCAAACGGGCTTCTTTTCCCCCAGCCGTTGAGGGAGATTTTAAAAATAACATTTAAAGCGTCAAACGGGCTTCTTTTCCCCAGCCGTTGAGGGAGATCAAGTATACATTAGCGATGTTTAGGCATATACATTAGCTTATGGATATGTGCTTTAGGCATATACATTAGAGTATATACATATAGACATAGCGTTGACATGCATGTCTTAGACATTAGATTTCAAGTCGAAAAAGAGACCGAAACGCCTTGGGTATGCGCTAAAAAGAAAATCTCTCTCTCTCTCTCTCTCTCTCTCTCTCTCTCTCTCTCTCTCTCTCTTACAAAGTGTGTGTGTGTGTGTAAAGACAAATAAGCACATACATTAATTTCTTATGCACTCACATATATGCTAATATTAGCATATATGTGCATAAAACAACAAGCTTGCATAATCAATTTCAATTAATAATTACAAATTGAGAATAAATTAAAACATAACAAAAAGAGAAGTAATAAAACAACATAATTGGTAATGTGCTTACCTCTCAAATGTGGATTGGATAGTGCGTGTTTGAAGTAGATCTGCAAGCTAGGACACACGTGGGAGGAACAAACCTACACACACATTGCATACATTAGAATGTGGATGTGAAAATGGATGTATGGATGTGGATGTGGATGTATGAATGTGGATATGGATATGGATGTATGAATGTGGATGTGAAAATGGATGTATGGATGTGAAAATGGATGTACGGATGTGGATGTGGATGTATGAATGTGGATGTGGATGTGGATATAGATGTATAAATGTGGATGTGAAAATGGATGTATGGATGTGGATGTGGATGTGGAAATGGATGTATGGATGTGGATGTGGATATGGATATATGAATGTGGATGTGGATATGGATGTATGAATGTGGATGTGAAAATGGATGTATGGATGTGGATGTGGAAATGGATGTATGGATGTGGATGTATGAATGTGGATGTGGATGTATGAATGTGAATGTGGATGTGAAAATGGATGTATGGATGTATGGATGTGTATGTATGAATACGAATGTGGAAGTGGATGTATGGATGTGGATGTACAAATGTGGATGTGTATGTGGATTAATGAATGCGAATGTGTATGTGAAATGATGTGACGTCGATATGAGTGAATGGATGAGATGTGATGACATGTGATCTGGGATGTGAATAAATGATATGTGATGTGAATGAATCTGATGTGATGAGATGGAAAATGAAGTGATTGGATGAGAATGAGTACACATATAAATGGAATGTGGAATAAGTAATGTGGACTGATGAAGGATAATGTGGAAAGACGAGAGTTCAATATAGAAACTGTATTTGTGACCTGTTTGTAAATGACTGTTTTACGTCAAGAATGTTGGGGAAGCATTTTGACCGTCTTGTGATGAAGGTTGTGGAGACCTAACTGATAAAGTTGCAACTACTGATGGAGAGTCAATGGAGGACGTCTCACGTAGCAAGGTCGACCGAGGTGTTGACCAGCCTCCGTTCGATTTAAATGATGAGCTTCCGGTACGGTGGATGAGGGACCAAGGAAGCGGCCTATGAGTGAAGTGCTAGGTGACCTGCGAAGGATCCTTGAGGGTGCTGACCATACGGTTCTCGGGCTCTGGGTCATCGAAGATACCCACACGTGCATCGTGGAAGATATTGGAACAAGGAGTAAGAGTTGTTTTGTGAAACCGAGTATGGATTTAGTTGATTTACCTTGCTGGTCCTCAACTAATGAGTCCATAGCTCTCTTATATGGATCTGTTGGTTGATCTTGTTGATCTTCAACGAGGATTCCATCTTGATTTTTATAAGTGATTATCTACCGGGTACTATGAGCTAGGAACTATCAAAAAGGCCCCTGAGTGAACAGGTAGTGAGCATTCTGGTTGCCAATGATGTCATAGATACTCCGATGAAGGAATGATTGGAAATTAAGATTCAACTGGATACTTGGAAGTTTATGATCAGTAACACTATGTTTTCATTAAATGATTGAATTGAATACATTTGACTGAATTGAATACATTTGAATCTAGGAAAAAGGCAATGTCATATTGGGTGTGCAAGTGGTGTGACTGGAGTTAAATTTGCTTGAAAATCTGGCTAAGGGACCTGGGAACTCTTTTCCCTGGTACCCGGGACAAAACCTAAGAAAATTCCTAATTGGATCCCATCACTACAGTGGTTGGGCGATTGGCTAACCCATGGGGATTGGATGGGGTTAGGGTGGACTGATGGATCCGTAAATCGAGACTCAATTTCTCTTTAGTTCGATAGATGAAGTCAGGGATTTCATTAACGTCTTCACAATTTCGTGATCACGTTAACAAAACCTATTGTTAACATATTAAAACTTGTGATCACATTGTATATTCACATGACCTGAGAAATGACCTGCCGGAACCCACTATTCCAGTAACACCTCCGGGCTTCTATCATTCCCGGCGGGCCCGCCGGGATATTGAGTTTTCCCGGCGGGCCCGCCGGGAAAAACAAAAAACACCGGCGGGGTATTATTCTGTATATAAACACTGCCCGACACCCATCGTACAACTTTTGGGAAGATAGTCCTTGTTTTGGGGGCGTGATATCTCTCCTCAAAGTACTTGTAGAGCTCTCGAGTTGCTAGAAGTGTCCTCTTGGGAAGAACGTCCTTATTTTAGGGGCTGTCGTCTTTCCTTGTAGGCACTCCTAAGGCTATTGGGCCACTCGTCCGTAGTTCTTTGAACTGGGGGCAGGGTGTGGTTCGTAGCTAATACTTGCGGAGATTTAGGGACAAATTTGGAGTCATTCAGCTTTGCATTTGAGCCACGTACGTAATCTACCTCATTCTGCTTTATGAATGGTTTGATGGAGCCAAGAGTCCTGCTTAGGGGCTTGTATTGGTTCTTGATACTTGATATAGTTTAGAGTAGACAAGGGTCTATTGTCCTATACTAGAGTATTGGGCAAGCATAGATCTTTGATTTTTTTTGTGAATGTTAGAGAAGGTCTATTGTCCTATACTAGAGTATTGGGCAAGCATAGATCTTTGATTGTGTAAAGTATCCTTAATTGGGTACAAAAGGCATCCTTCATTGGGGGTGCAATGTGCATGATAGTTTCGAAGTAGTTTTGTAGTAAGACCTTGCAAGATAGTTTGAAATAGTTTTGTGTTATGTGATGATCTTTTGTATTTGTCAAGATAGTTTCGAAGTACTTTGTCTGCAGATGTATGTTTTGTTATACGTGAGTGATTTGTTGTTTTTTCATTTGTGTATTCATTGTTATATGCTTGGTTGAATAGGTTATTTGTTGAGATGGAGGACAATGTTGGATCCAGTGATACCTCCAATAGAGTCCAAACTTCAAATAGCAGGAAAAAAAAGGCACCTGGGATAGAGTGGCAATATGCAATTAACGTTGGTGATCGATTCATAGATTGGGAGTGTAAGCTATGCCATGCAGTAAAATCAGGTGGGGCGCCTCGACTAAGAGAACACTTTTTAGGCGGACCGAAGAAAAAGTCATGTACCCACCCCTCTGCACCTATAGTGGCCAAACGCATAAGAGAAGAAATTCAAAAGAAAGATTCAAGAAAACATGACACTCCTACTGTTAATGTATCAAGGCAGCAAGAACACTGTTGTTCTAATCATCAAACTCCCGCTACATCGCCTACTTGTACCCCGAACGGCAATATGCAGCCAGAAAGTAATCTACCCAGTGCATCTTCTTGCAAGCAAAACTTTGACGTAGGAAATATACCCATGCGTCAAACTTCATTGCAAGAAAGCCTACGTCAAGGTCGACTCGATGATGCACAACTCGTCCTTGCTGAAGCGATTTACTTTTCTGGGAGTGCTATGATGATGGTGGACAGTGAGCATTGGAAGAGAGCATGGAAGAAAATTGGTGAGTTTGGACCAGGGTTTTCACCGCCTACGTACCATGCTATGCGAAATGATCTATTAGAGAAATGTTATGCGCAGGTAAAAGAACGTGTACAAAGAATAATTCTTAGCAATATAGAGCTTTCTGGATGTAGTATAGTAAGTGATGGATGGTCTAATGTGCAAAGAAAACCATTAATTAATGTAATGGTTATTTCACCTAGAGGTGAGACTTTCATCCGTGCCGTGGATTCAGCTAGTTCAATCAAAACTGGGGCTTACATTGCTCAAGTCATTAGCTCTGTGATAGAGGAAGTGGGTGCCAAAAATGTAGTCCAAGTCGTCATGGACAATGCAAAAAATTGTAAAAATGCATCCAGAATCCTACAGTGACAATATCCACATATTTTTCCGGTAGGCTGTAATACTCATAGTTTGAATCTTGTATTAAAAGATTGGTATAAATCTGATGATACCAAATGGTTTGCCTCAATCGTCGACACTGCTCGCCAGCTTGTGAAATTCATGCTCAAGAGACAGAGAGTTTTGGATATGTTTCGACCTCGCATGTCAGTTATGTTAAAGCTTCCAGTGGAGACTAGGTTTTGCACTCACTTTTACACTTTTGAGTCTCTTCTTAGAAATAAAGATGCAGTTTGTGAAACATTTACATGCATGGCATTTCATGACTGGGAGAACACTCAACTTGAAAAAGTGAAAGAGAAAATCAAAGTCTTGAAGGCAGCGCTTACGAGAAGAAGTTGGTGGAACAGTGTGATGGATGCATACCATGTAATGATGCCTGTTATGTATGCTGTACGAAGCCTTGATCAAAGAGCGCCTAATCTCGGAAAAGCATGGATGCAATGGTGGACTGTCCAGCGGAGTTTGGAGTGTCCTGAGAAATTAGAGCATTCAGTGGTGGAAAAGCAATGGCGTGTACCATTCTCTAGTAGACAAAGAAAAGTTCTGTTGAAGTACTTTCATGCTAGATGGATTGGAGCGCATTCACCACTGCACAGTGCTGCTTACATGTTAGATCCTGAATATTGGAATATGGATTTGATGTCCAACGTTGAGGTGGTGCAAGATTTTTATAAAGTGGTAAACACTTTCTATAATAATGATGATGATCGTGTACAGTGCATAAAGGAGATGACCTCATTTCGGTTGAAAGAGGGTTTATTTTCCAACTCCCTTGTTCAACAAATGGCTAAAGAGCAACCTGCATGGAAGTGGTGGATGATGAATGGTGGTAAGCATTATGCTTTATTGTGCAACCTTGCGATGAAGGTTCTAAGTCAGTGCTCTTCAAACTCAGGCTCAGAAAGAAACTGGAGCATGTATAAATATATTCATAATCCACATCCACATCCATACATCCATATCCACATCCACATTTATACATCCACATCCACATTCATACATCCATTTTCACATCCACATTCATACATCCATATCCACATCCACATTCACATCCATACATCCATTTCCACATCCACATCCACATTCACATTCATACATCCACATCCACATCTACATTCATACATCCGCACATCCATTTCCATTTATCTGATTCATATCACTTCCATCCATCCATTTACATCTATCTGATTCCTCTCACATCTCATCACATCTATTTATAGAATGTAAGAGAATTCTAATTTTTTGATATAAAGATTCTTTACGCATCTAATTAAGCATAAAGACAACTTTAGTAGGAATAACACTTTTATAAAAATCCTTTTATGCATCTATCTAGGCATAAATTCAATTTAAGGAAAAAAACACTTTCGAATTAAAAATAAACCTTTTATGCATTTTACTATGCATAAATTCCATTTTAATGATAATAACACTTTCAAAATAAAAAATCAATCTTTTATGCATCTTCCTATGCATAAATTCATTTTAAATGAGAATGACACTTTTGAAATAAAAATCAATCTTTTATGCATCTTCCTATGCATAAAATCAAAATTGATGAAAATAACTCTTTTGAACTAAAAATAGATTTCTTTATGCATCATTCTATGCATAAAATCAAAATTGATGAGAATAACACTTTTGGATTAAAATAAATTCTTTATGTATTTTTCCATGCATAAATCCAATTTAGTAGAAATTACACTTTTAGAATAAAAGAATTTCTCTTATGCATCTAATTTATGCATAAAATCTCTTTATGATGAAAATCACGCTTTTAATATTAAAAAAATCTTTTATGCATACAAATCATTTATGATGAAAATCACTCTTTTAGCATAAAAGAATTTCTTTTATGCATCTAGTTTATACATAAGAATCATTTATGATAAAAATCACACTTTTAATATAAAAAAATATCGTTTATGCATATGTTTATGCATACAAATCATTTATGATGAAAATCACTCTTTTAATATAAAATCATTTCTTTTATGCATCTAGTTTATGTATAAAAATCATTTATGATGAAAATCACACTTTTAATATAAAAAAAATATCTTTTATGCATATGTTTATGCATACAAATCATTTATAATGAAAATCACTCTTTTAATATAAAAGAATATCTTTTATGCATCCATTTATGCATAAAAATCATTTATGATTAAAATCACTCTTTTGAATTAAAAATAAAATTCTATATGCATCTTTCTATGCATAAAATAAAAATTGATAAAAATAACACTTTTTGGATTAATTCAAATTCTTTATGCATCTTTCCATGCATAAATCTAATTTAGTAGGAATTACACTTTTAGAATAAAAAAGGTAAAACTTATTTTTACACATTTTTAGAAAATTTTGCCATAACCTCCTTTGTATGGCTGACCATTTTTCAATTTATAACTCTCTAAAATCAATTAGAATTTCATGAAGAGTATTTAATCATTCTAATGTAAACAATTTCTGCTTATTTAAGAGAATCATTATGAAAAACTTGATTTTATCCATTAATCATTCATCTAGGATAAAGAATGGTTGGATCTACTAAAGAAGAGAGGGGAATGCCTTTTTTTGATGAGGCATAACATCATAATCATTTTAGAGAAGACAAAAATCATAAAAACCATTAAAAGTAAGTATAAATGGGAATTTATGTATTTTCTTACTACCATTTATCAATTAACTTCAATAGCATTAAAAAGCCATTCCAATTAAGCTTCTCAAGGTTGAGAGGGGTTGAGAAGAGAGAAACATTGAGAAATTATGGAAAAAGATCAAAATTCACACTTTACCTTATAAATTGCTTGATTCTTTGATCACGGTAGAGGCCCCCAACCAATCAATTGGTTTGGTGTGTTGATGGAGCCACCAATGGAGATTGAAGAAGGAGGGAAGCTCCAATTTCTTCAATTTGGAGAGAATTTTAGAGAATAGTAAAAATTATCATTATTTGAGCATAATTCTGGCATAGTATAATTCTCCTATTTTTTTACAAAGGGCTCAGGTTCTATTTATAAGAGAGGGAGGTTCTAACCAAGACCAAATGATTTTTAGAATTTTCCAGATTCATTTTGGTTGAATGTGGACTAGATTTGGACCTAGTTTGGTTCCTTTTTTATTTGGTTTGGTTCCTTTTTGATTCGGTTTGAACCAAGAGAGAGGAGAGATAAAAATATCACATTATTTTTGAGTTTAAAACTCATTCAAGCATGTGAAGTAGGCGCCTCCTTGAAGGGACTCCCCTTCCTTACACATGTGTCAAAATGGAATCATTATTTTTTTAGTAATACTCATAGTTTTTTACTAATAACCCTTGTACATAGTCAACTCTTCATCTTATGTGAGTATTTACTCATTTTTGGGTATTTTTCTTTTACAAATTAGATTTATCTCCTCCCCACACATGGATTGATCTTATTGGCCCATAAGAACTTTAATTTAAAATTTTGAAAAAATCTTGACCCTCAGGATAAGGCCTCTTGAACAGATTATACTTGATTTCTAATGCACCTTCTGAAAATCTTTTTGAACTTCTATGTCTGGGGAACTTATTTTAATAAGAAGATATATTTTTCGATCTAAAAATATTTAAAAATTGAATTACCACTCTCTAGAAGATTTTCTCTCTCTAGGCCAAAACTGGTAGAAACAATATCTTTTATATTTTTGAAGAGGGATTTGACTACAGGGAAAGATAGTGGACATCCTGAGATGCTGGGGAGGAATCTTACACAAGGTAATTCATCCATGTCATCATCCTCTTCTAGCTCTAGCATGAGAGCTGTCGATGCATCATGATCATACTCAGCTTGAATCTCTTCTTCTTCTGGATTATCTCTAATGTCTTTTTCTCGTTCAAGATGTATTTGCTCAATGAGTACACCTTCATCTGATCCTAATCCCATGTAAGCCTCACCTACTTCTTCAACTAGTATGTCTTCTTCTCTTGTTCTTCTTGTTGTTCAATAGGTGCTAGTGGTGTATGCTCAACCATCACATGATTTGGGTGGAGTTCCCCAGCATCATCTAGCAAACAGTCAACTGCTATTTTCACCTCTTCAAATATTTGTTTTCCATGTGGATTTATTTGGATCACAAACAACCATTTATGATCTATCGGGTCTTCCACAAAGATGACTTGCTCCCAGTGCTCTTGTGAGATCCCCCTCTGAGGACACTTGCGGTGGAGGTAGCATTAGCCTCCCGCGTGGGGCGGGGATCCACACTTGGGGCCTCGACCGCGGATGTCCAGATAAGAGACTAGCCTAGCGGCTCCTCCGAAACTGAGCCCAAAAAAGCTTCCCTTGCACGGAAGGCACAGGCAATTCCGCCATGGGAAAATCTTCTAATAACGGGGGAATTAATCTAACGAGTCAAAGTCTTAACTAGTTAAACTAATCCGACCAAACCTGAAGTCACATGGTCAAATCAAAGAAGAGACTTGTACTTGGTCCATAGAATCACCGCTTTTTTCCTCCTTTAAAATGAGGCACAGCCACTGATTCCCTCCCACAGAACAAGGGTCTTCTCAGGACTTAATCTAACTAACGTAATTAATCCTATCTTAATTATTTTGCACGAATTCCCCGACTAGCCTAACCCCCCAGCCTAACCCCAACCGGCCCATGGGTTAGAGCCAACCACTCGACCACTGTATTGGTGGGATTCCTTCATAAACATTTGGTTATGTTTTGCCTAGGTACCGAGGAGAAGAGTTCCCAGGTCCCCTAGCTGTTTGAGTTCCCAGGTCCCCTAGCTGTTTTTCAAGCAAAATTTAAAGTAGGCATACCACGTACACACCTGATATGAAATTACCATTTATAAATAGATTTGACTGTCTTTAAAATAATCCTTCAATGAAAATCATAATATTATTGATCATCATCCTCTAAAATTTTGAGTCTATTATATTAAAAAATGTGTCCTCTAGACTCTCCGTTGAAGACTAGGTGCCCAACCAATGACATCCAATATTAAAATTTGATCCACAAAAGTCATTCTTCTTAGTCTATCCGAATCTTCCTCAACGCACGCATGGGTGTCCTAGCAACTGCGAGCCTGTGCATCACCTGGTCTCACAGAACCCTCTAGGATCCTCCTTAGGTGTCCTAGCACTTCACTCAGGGACTGCTTCGTCGGTCCTTGCCCATCGTACCACTAGAAGCGCACCATTTTCACCGTACTAAGGCTCAAGACCTCGACAGGCTTTGCCGGCGGACGGCTGTGAGCGACGTCCCCCCTTGAGACGACTCCCTGGCCAGCTGTTGCAACAAACCTCCTCTTAATAAAACACATGCCAAATGCTTCCTCCAGCATTCTGGCATAAAATAGTCCTTTAAATGAAAAACAGAGGTTCTATGCAAGTAAAATTTTCAGTTTGAGATTGGTTCCACACAAAACCCCTTTTTCCTTAATCCCCAATTTCAATAAGAATTCTTGATCTCTCATCACGGTAATCTACCCATCATTTGACTGATTGTCCAACTAGATTCTTGGTGATTTTGGTCAAAGGAAAACTAGTTTAATTCAATGGTAGTCTATTCTTTGTATTTAGGAACTGGAATTAGTCACACGAAGTTTTTGCTTGATTTAGATCCAGAGATGGACAAGTAGGTTTATTATCCGTCCCTCTCATAGTCTAATCATTCGGTTTAGTAACTAGGATTTTTTTAAGATAAACATCTTTTTTTTTGGGTAAATGCCAAGTTAGTGATTTAACCACATAAAATGTCTAGAGATATTTTTTCTACCATTTAATTTCTCAAACTTAATTCCCTATGTAGAATTATGGTGAAAATTCATCTTTTGAGACCAAAAATTAATTCAAATCTTTCTTTACTTAAATATCATAAAAGTTCTTCTTTTAACTAAATACCAATATCCACTTTTTGAATAAGCTTAAAATTCCTCTTTTTCTCATTTAGTGAGTGGAATCCAAATGTCATGGGAATTCCTCTTTCATCATAAAATAAATCTATCTAAAATCTCTCTTTAAATTAAATAAAAATATTCAATATTCCAAATATACCAAGAATTCCTCTTTTTCCATTTAAATGATTGAATTCCAAATATGATGGGAATTCCTCTTTCATCATTTAAATTTATTCATGCATAAAATAATTTTAATTAAAATTTCTCTTAAAAATTAAATAAAAATATCCATTAATTCCATTATACTAAGAATTCCACTTTTCTTATTTAAATGTTTAAATTCCAAATATGATAGAAATTCCTCTTTTATCATTTAAATTTATTCATGCATAAAATAGTTTATCTAAAATTTTTAAAATTGAATAAAAATATCCATTAATCCAAATATGACAAGAATTCATGATTGAGTTCCAAATATGATGGAAGTTCCTCGTTTATCTCATTTAAATTTATTCATGCATAAAATAATTTATCTAAAATTTTTCTTTAATTTTAAATAAAAAAACCATTATTTTAATTATTCCAAATTTTCTCTTTCTCCATTGGAATACATGGATCTCCATTATCATGGAAATTCCTCTTGTATCATAAAAATGAAATTACTAAAAATGTCCCTTTTTCTCTAATTAACTATTTATACATAAACATTAAAAATTAATTTTCCATGGATATGATGAGAATTATTCATTTAACATAGGATGACTAATCCTAGAATATGGTAGGAAGTCCTCTTTTCACATTATGCATAAAAATGATTTATGTGTTAATTTCTAAAAATTTTACCATAGCTCCGTGTTGCTATTACTGATAATTATCAATAATTTTAAAAAGCTTAAGACTTAGTAATACACTTATGATAGATTAACTATCAATAGATCTAAATCTAATTTATGGATCTAAATCATAATTTATGTAACATAAAAGCATTAAAAAGCCATTTCTTTAGCCTCTAGCTCGAGTAGCATAGAGTTTGATTTTAGAATTGAGAATTGCTCCATGAGAAGCATTGCAGCTCTGGTAGCACAAATGTTCCCCTTTGGGTCAGTTCATATCTTTGTGCGGTCTACTTAAAGAAATCCACACTTTTCTTTGCGTACAGTTACTTGCGTCCCTTGAGTTACCAACGTAAACCATTTCACGTCAAAAATGAACATATCAAACTTTTTGAATCCAGCCTTGATAATATCTTGGATTGTTCCTTAATAATCTAGCATGCCTACTTCAGTATTGCCATCACTTGCACTTGAACGACTTTCTTGCATGAAATTAGCCTTCACACCACAATCAAATGTTGTTCTCTTTTTATCTATTCCTTCTACTCGAAAGTGACATCCGCGCGACCAAATTGCCCCAAACTTACAATATTACAAACACAATAAATAATTGCTTTTATTGTATAAATTCACAAAAGCACAACATAAAAGATAATGCATAGATATCTCTAACTCACATATATGGAAATCATAACCATATGCAAGCTCCTCCTCCTCATCATTTATTGATTCACCATTGTGTTTAGCTTGTAGATGGTTTGCTTGAGCCATTAGGCTCTTAGGGCTTTTGTATGTATGCATTATGAATCCTTTCCTCACCCTTTTGTTGGTTTTGTAGGTCTTCTAATCTTCTCTTTCAACATCACCAAAAAGAGGTAAGTGCTTTCCTCTCTTTCCTATCTTTTTATCCTCTCTTTCCTCTATTTTTATCTACCAAAAAGAGGTAAGGCCTCATGCATAAGCTTTATGCATAAGGCCTTATGCATACTGCTTTATGCATAAGCCTCATGCATAGCTTTATGCAGAATGAATGTTGAGGAATAATTCATGTGTATGCTCTTATTAAAGTTTCCATGTGGGCTTTGTTATGTGTGTGTAGAAACATGTCTCGCACTCTAGATGAGACACTGGCTTACTCTCCATCCTTCTCTCCATATGCCATGTCGCCTGACCAGTTTATGGGTTTTTTAGCACAAGCCACGCCCAAGCAAAGAGAGATGCCACAACAATATTTTGGGAGAGGGGCGGGCACTTCGGCCGCACCATCGCGCACCACCACCGCTAACCCTAGTTCACTTGTAGAAACCCCACAAAGATAGTGGCAAAAGCACTCCACGCTCTCGATCATCGCTCGTGATGTTTCAACACACAACCCACATCCGTCGATGGAGAAAACTTTACACAATTGGCAATGTGGTTTTGGATAATGTCGGGCAAGAGATGAAGAGCCGCATCCGCGAGCTTTGCCACGTTGTCTTTGCAAATGACTTTATGTTTTTATGGCCAAAGTTGGATAAAGACAAGAAAGATAGAGTCATAAATCAAATCAAGGATGAGTACAAGCCGGCCGACGGTAGTAATGTCATCCCCATAAGATAGATAAAGGACCACATGGTGGACATCATGAAACATTGGCAGGGAGATGTGACTAGGAGAGTGAAGGTAGAGGGTGAGAAACCTTGGAACATGAGCATCGAGGATTAGAAAGAGGAGAGGCAAAAGCATTCTCAAAATCCCCAACGCTACAAGCAACAAGAGGATGCGGCCAAAGCGCCCGAATGGAGAGCGTAGGAAGCTCTCACCTTGGAAGCGGTGGTTGGGACACATTCTGTTGAGATATCGAGCTCGTCTAGTGAGGCGGTGGCCACCACTGATGACCCGCCTGGGGGATAGGCCCCACACTTACACCACTGGTGACCCGCCTGGGGGATAGGCCCCACACTTACACCACTAGCATGGTTGGTGAGATCTTGGGTGATATGCGGCCAGTGGGATGACAGGCTGTGTGACAGCCATTCTAGAGACTGGCATAGTTATAGCGCCAGATCATTTAGTCGGTTTCACACTATAGAGAACCTGTGTATGTATTGGTTGAGTACCTTTCATATTATGTGTACTCTTATCTTGTATATGGGTGTTGAGTATTGAGTAGAGAAGAAGAAGATTTTCAGCCTCTCACCTTGTGTGTTCTCTAATAGGGTTTTGTGAGTGTGTGTGTGTGCTTGCAAGAGCTCAAGCTCTCTTCCCCCCTGCATCTTTTCATGGTATCAGAGCCTGGTTCGTGCTAAGGGCTGAGCTGCAGGCAAGAGAACCACAGGAAGCGGTACGAGGGTAAGAGCTTCAACTACTCTTCCCTATTGTGTTGGGTGGTGACTAAGAAAGCTCCTCAATCAGAGACCATTTGCCGGTGCCTCATGGCAAAGGTTGTGCAGGTTGTTGAGCCCACATGCATTGATGAGGCTGTTGGAAATGTGTGTTGGGAGAGAGCTATGGATGAGGAGATGGATGCACTATATGGAAATGAGACTTGGGATTTAGTGCAATTGCCTGAAGGCAAGAAAGCCATTGGATGCAAGTGGGTGTACAAAGTTAAACATAACAGTGATGGGAGCATAAACAGGTACAAGGCTAGATTGGTAGCCAAAGGATATGCGCAGACATATGGGATTGATTATGAGGAAACTTTCAGCCCAGTTGCCAAGATGGCAACGATGAGAGTTGTGATAGCAGTGGCTGCGTCAAAGCAATGGTCTTTACATCAGATGGATGTAAAGAATGCATTCTTGCATGGGGATTTGCAAGAAGAGGTGTATATGTTGCAGCCACCTGGTTATGAGGATGTGGGTCACCCCGAGCATGTTTGCAGGTTGAAGAAAGCCTTGTATGGCTTAAAGCAAGCACCAAGAGCATGGTTTGACAAGATTTCTGAATATCTTGTCACTATTGGCTTAAAGCAAGCACCAAGAGCATGGTTTGATAAGATTTTTGAATATCTTGTCACTATTGGCTTTCATGTAGCCAATGCAAATTTCTCATTGTATGTGAGACATGGTGATAGAGGAGTTATGCTTGTTGTCATCTATGTAGATGACTTGATCATTACGGGGGACCATGATGCAGAGATCTTTGATGTAAAGATCCTGCTTAGACAGAAGTTCGAGATGAAGGATCTGGGGGAGCTCAGATATTTCTTGGGCATTGAGGTATTAGGTCACCACATGGTATTGGATTACTGCAGAGACAGTATGGCTTGGACATGTTGTCCAAGTATGGTATGACAGGCTGTAAGCCTATTTCTGTGCCATTGGATCAGAATGGCAAGTTGAGTGCAGATTCAGGAGAGATCTTGGAGGATCCTACTATGTATAGGAGCATAGTAGGAAGTTTGATCTACATGACGATCACCAGACCAGATTTGAGCTATGCTGTTGGGTTGGTGAGTCAGTTTATGCAGGTTCCACGGAAACCGCATTTGGATGCAGTGAGACGCATATTGAGGTATGTGAAGTCTACTTTGCATTGTGGACTATTCTATGAGACTGGGACAGAGATATGTGTACATGGGTACACAGATGCTGATTGGGCTGGTAGTATCTCAGATAGAAGATCTACCAGTGGCTTCATGTTTTCTTTGGGGAGTGTTGCTGTGACTTGGAGCAGCAAGAAGCAGCCTACGGTTGCTCTATCGAGTACAGAGGCCGAGTACAGAGGAGCTGCTATGGCCGCATGTGAGGTAGCTTGGTTGAGAAAGCTACTTGCAGATTTGGGTCTATCAGTGGATAGACAAGTTGTCATTTTCTGTGACAACATTAGCAGTATACAGTTGGCCAGGAACCCAGTCTTTCATGCTCGTACGAAGCACATAGAGGTCCACTACCACTTCGTTAGAGAGAAGGTCTTGGCAGGAGATCTTGACCTTGTTTATGTCAGCACAGAGGATCAGGTAGCTGACATCTTCACCAAAGCATTGGGTACAGAGAAGCTCCGCAGATTCAGGGCTTCGCTTGGTGTACATGAGATGGAGTTGAGCTCGAGGGGGAGTGTTGAGATATCGAGCTCGTCTAGTGAGGCGGTGGCCACCACTGATGACCCGCCTGGGGGATAGGCCCCACACTTACACCACTGATGACCCGCTTGGGGGATAGGTCCCACACTTACACCACTGGCATGGTTGGTGAGATCTTGGGTGATATGCGGCCAGTGGGATGACAGGCTGTAGCGCCAGATCATTTAGTCGGGTTCACACTATAGAGAACCCATGTATGTATTGGTTGAGTACCTTTTATATTATGTGTACTCTTATATTGTATATGGGTGTTGAGTGTTGAGTAGAGAAGAAGAAGATTTTCAGCCTCTCACCTTGTGTGTTCTCTATTAGGGTTTTGTGAGTGTGTGTGTGTGCTTGCAAGAGCTCAAGCTCTCTTCCCCCCTGCATCTTTTCACATTCCATGTCTACTTTGTAAGTATCAACATTTATCTTGTATGTTTCATTTCATTTTATGTCTACTTTGTAAGTATCAACGCTTATCTTGTTGTTTTGGTACTTTTAGAATCAAGTGGCTGGTCGGCCACCCAATGGGAGAAGAGCCTCGAGGACATTGCTCGCCGCCATAACACATACTTTCTTTTGGAGAAGCTCGAGCAAGAAGGCCCCAACCTCAATTGGGGGTGCATTGTAGATATGGTAAGTGCGGCAAGCCTTAACCTTATGATTTGTATACTTGCTTTGCCTTGTCATGTTAGATCGTTGTTTTGGTATACTAAAAAAAGTGACTTGTATGGTTTTTATAGGGACCAATGCTTGATCCTGACTGGGGGCTCTACATAGAGTAGCCTTGCCCATGTCTTTCCCCTTGTACATACACATTTTGGTCAACTCACGTCTTTGTTTGATCTTGTATAGATTGTATGCAAATTTTGGCTTATCTCGTCAGAGCTTGATATGTAAATTTCAATTTTGGCTTATCTCGTCAGAGCTTGATATGTAAATTTTACATCTTGCAATATAATTTGGCCATTGTTTGCACTTGTGTGAATTGTGTACCTACGTTGTAATGTCAAAAACATTATGGCACTCTCTCTAACTTTTTCAACAAATTCGCTTCGTTCTCTTCACATCAGAGTACAGTTGCCTTTGGTACTCTATAAATTTGGCATAATGGTGCATCCAACTATACAAGACTGCAAATGGATACACCATTATGTAAAAAAAATTTAATACCTGCACGCGTCGAAATAAGCGTCGAAAGTTTCTTGCATCCATCGAAAATAGCGTTGAAAGTTTCTTGCATCCGTAAAAAATAGCGTCGAAAGTTTCTTGCATCCGTCAAGAACAGTGTCTAAATGACAATCAAAATAAGTGTCAAAATACCAGTCAAAATTGCAGTCGAAATAGCTGTCGAAATAGTAGCCGAAATGTCAGTCGAGATAGTCATCGAAAGTAGCGTCAAAAAATGCGTGGTAAAATTACTTTTTTCGACTCTTGTTTTGACATTTATTTCGGTGCCTATTTCGATGTTTCTATTTCGACGCTTTTTTTGACAGGTCATTCATTTGATGTATTCAGTAAGAAAACACTTATGTGGTATTGCCATGTATGAAAAACTAATTTAGAAAGTATGGACTCACATATTTAAAACTTGTGTATTGTAATGAAGCAACACCTTTAGTTTAGGTTTAGAACCTTGGTCATGGGCTCACGTATAAAAGGGGAGGCTCATGGACTATCATGGTACTTTTTACATTTCTACCTTTTGAAACGTTTTGACATCTTGGCTCCTTTCTTGGAGATGGCCTTTCATGGTCTAGAGCTCATGGCAAGCTTGATAGCCATCCTCTTAAAATGGGAGGTTAACTCACACAACAAGACAAAGCACCTACAGATGCGCACACAGACGCGTTTACTCAACTAAAAAAAAAACTTACGAGCGCGTCTATTTGCACGTCTAAAGACTCGCGTCTAAAGGCGCATTTAAAAGATAGCAAACAGACGCGCCTATAGACGCGCAAATAGATGCTCGAGGAGAAATTTCAAAAAACAGACAGACGCATGCATAGATGCGTTTATAGACACAATTATAGAGGCATTTGTAGATGCACAAATAGACGCTTCTTGAATAGACAAACGTGTATATAGACGCGCTACATAATATTTTTTAAATTTTGTGTGCTTGAACAAAATGCTGTGTATGTTGTGTATGCTATGTCTTTACAGGAATCTCATTTCCACATTGTGTAATTCAATTCTTAGAGCCAACCATATTTTAATTAGCACTCTTGCAAGCACGTCTATAGCTGACATTAATTACAATTCCAAATAAAACATTACAACTCCAAAACGTTTAATTACAAGGCATTAATTGATAGCTCAAAAAGTGCTTGTATGTACATATAGCATGAAGCTAAGCCACGTCCTGTGGCTTCAAGTACCAAAAATAAGAGGAGTGTATATACAAGAGGCACGAAGCCAAGCCAGTGGCTAAGTACAAAAAAGAGTAGCTAGCACTACTCCTCGCTCCCTTCTGCGCTCCCTTCTCTGCCTCCTTCTTCCTCATCTTCTTGTGCAGGGTCTTGTAAACAAGGGACAATATATATCAATGTATGAAAAATCAAATCTTTATTTATAATATTCACATTATTTAATTACTTTCAAATACCTCGGGGGACTTTCCAATAGCCCGGATATACCGCTCCTAAGTAATCAACCCGTCATTATAGAAGTGCCTCCATGTATCTCCTCTTCTGCGATGGTGGCGGTGGTAGGCTATCTCGACAGGAGTAGGGTACCTGCCCACGATATCAAGCTGCAAGATGACACAATTTGCGGAGGGGTTAGTACAAAGAAACAACCTCCTAATAAACTACATAAACAATATAATTTGAGATCGATACTTACAAACTGGGCCTCCCATGATTCAACACCCCCTGCTCCAAAATGCACGCTTCCATATTGCTCCATTTGGATCCTTCGTGCCTCCACGTGATTTAGACTGGGTTCCTCCTTCGCTAACTTCATTACTTTCTTCCACTCACGCTTGTGAGCGGTGTGGGGCGGGCCCCTTGGTGTTTGACCTCCCTGGAGCCTGGTAAGCGCCGCTAGGGCATGCCTCTTAAGCGAAGATCTTTTATTGCTAAGTATCAAAACAATCTTTGACTTGGCCCATTTATCTGTGAATTGAACATTGGCGGGGTTAGGATACCTAAAGCGAACAGCAGCGAGGGTCTCATCAGCCAACCTCTTTGGTTGATCTTTGTAGTGAATAAAGCAATCTCTATAATTGTTAGCAATTACAGAGCGCATGAAGGCCATGATGTCCTTTCCCTGTGCATCCATCAAGATGCCTCCTGTCTGAGTGATGTCATAGTAGATCGTACCATCACCGGGAGGCACGTCTAAATCATCTAAATCATTCTCGTCCCCAACACCACCCCTCCCAAAGCACTATGCCATGCATCCCCCACCGCTCTCCCTGCTACTGTGTCATGTCAAGCTAGTACGCTGGTCACCTGTATAGCTGGAGAACCAAGTCTCGACTGCATGGGAGTACGCCGACAGCTCTACGAGTAAAAGGGCCTCTTGACGGCATAAGGGAAGGGACATAGGATGGCATGGGGGAAGGGGCTCAGCTATGTAGCCGGTTGGGCTGTGTTGACTCCACTGGGGTAATCTCAAAAGGTGTGGGGTTGGGGTGGTTTGGAGTTTGTAGTGCCGACTCTTGGGGGGTGTTTAGAGTACCCATCATGTAGTCGTATAACTCCCCAGGACTGGGAGGGTGCCCCAAAAGGTTATATAAGTCCCAAAAGATGGTCTCCCGAAGATCAGGTGAGCCTGAAGAGCTTCCTGGCCACATGATGAACTAGAAAAATGAAAAAAAGAAGATTATTGATGAACTGAGAAGATGAACTGAGAAGAGAAAAAGAAGAGAAAAAGAGAGAAAAAGAGAGAAGGAAAGAGAGTAGAAAAGGCATGCATAGCGGGGATAAAAGAGAGGAGAAAGGAGAGGAAAAGAGAGGAGAAAAAGAGGGGATAAAAGAGAGAAAAAGAGAGGAGAAAAAAAGAGAGAAAAAGAGAGGAGATAAGAGAGAAAAAGAGAGACGAAAAGAGAAGAAAAGAGAGGATAAAAGAGAGAAGGAAAAAAAGAGGAAAATATAGAGTGCAATCCATTTTTTCAATCATGATTTCCCTTTCCATCATTCATGCAATCCCCTTCTCTTCAATCATGCAATCCCTTTCCATCATTCATGCAATCCTTTTCTTCATTCATGCCATCACTTATTTCCATGAAAGGAGAGGAAAAGAGAGGAGAAAAAGAGAGAAAAAGTGGGGATAAAAGAGAGGAGAAAGGAGAGGAAAAGAGAGGAGAAAAAAAGACAGAAAAAGAGAGGAGAAAAACAGCATCTATCTTCGTGTATAACAGCGCGTATATAGACGGGGCTATTTGTTTCCAACATAGAGTAGACGAATCTATAGACGCGCTCTTAGATGCGCTTTTAGACGCGCTCTCAGATGTGTCTATAGATGCGCTCTGATAGAGACGGACTATTCTAAAAACTCGAAAAGGACATGCGCCCGACACAAAAGCACAACAGTTGTACCAAAAACATTCGTTTCAAAGAGAGCAAAGGACGAATCCAAAGAGAGCAACTTTCAAAGAAGATCAACCCTAAAGAGACTTACCTTGGATAGAGGTATGGAAGCTTCTTGTCTTTCTTCAAAGCTGCTTCTCTTTCTTCTCTTCCTTGTTCACCCTCTTCTCTTGTGTGCTTGGAGATGATTGTGTAAGGCTGGAGATAAGTGTGGGTGCTTGAAGATAAGTGTGGATGCTAGGCTGTGGATCTGTTAATAGCAAAGCAAGCCCGTTAAAAGTATGTGAAGAAAAGCAAGCACGCTAAAAGTAGGTTTGAAAATCGCGTCTAAAGCCGTGTCTGTTTTGTGTAGATATGCATCTATATACGTGTCTAAATGCATGTTTAATTGCACATTTACAACACGGTTTAGACGCGCCTACAGACGCGCACCACACAGAACAGACGCGGTTTTAGATGCAGTATTAGACGCGTCACAGAGCTTTTAGATTAAATATTTGATACAAGAGTAATTTTTTGGGGTTGTTTATTTGTAGGATATCTTCATCTTCAACAAGTAGCTCCAGTGAGGATGAATCCCTCCGTATCCACCATCGCGAAATGTGGTTGGAGCAAAAAATCAAATGTATGTGTGATCGATGTCGAGGAAACATGTATCGTGCACGCAGGATTACACTCAATCACATCTCAAAGTATGGAGAATTGATGCGACTGTAAACATGGTAAGTGTTAAAGAGTTAAGGTTGATTGAGATACCTATGGGTGTTCATATGTTTAAGTTATGATCCCGTTTTAATTTGATACAGGATGTAGTGCCACACCCGCATATGTTGCCCTATGCTCATCGTGAGGAGGCAAAGCATCGGCGACGAGTGATATGAGGTGGGATCTTCAGGAGAGGGACCGTTACGGATGCATGGAGTGATGGTGATAGTAGCCCTCTGCCATTACCTCATGAAGCCGTGGAGGAGGAGGTGTCTGATGATATGGTGCGGGATTTATATGTCCATCAATCCGAAGGGAGGGATTATAGCATGGAGTAGGACGATCTTTTTACCACAACATCGACTCCACTATTTGAGGGGTGCACATTCTCTGTTCTACATGCCTCCCTTGAGTTACTAAACTTGCAAACCATCTATGGATGGAGCAATGCAAGTTTGAATGCATTACTCAAGTTTGAATGCATTACTCAAGTAAGCTTTAAAGTCTATTTTGCAAACATGGTGAATTATGCTAGTGGGTCAATTACTCGAATGCTTTTCCTCATTTATGGTCTTCACGTGCAGGCTATTGTGTAAAATGCTTGCAAGGGAGAATAAATTACTGACCTCAAGAGATATGGCAAGGCAACATGTGACCTCTCTTGGAGGATTAGATTACAAGCGCATCCATGCATGCGTCAACGATTGCGTTTTGTTTCGTGGACTACATAAGGATGCAAGAGAGTGTCCTACTTGTGGAGAGGCAAGATATAGAGCAGATCTCAAAACTTTGGACGTGCCTCGTAAGGTTCTGCGACATTTTTCCATAATCCCTCGCATTCAACATATGTTCAAGTGCAAATCCATTGCAGAGCTCATGTCATGGCATTCCTCCCATCGATCAACCGATGGCAAGTGGAGAACTCCCGTAGACACTCTTGTGTGGAAGCATATTGAAGACACATGGCCAAGCTTCAAGGAAGAACCTAGGAGCTTGAGACTTGGATTGGGTATGGACGGTGTGAACCCATTTGGTCTCAAAAGCACCTCTTACAGTGTATGGCCAGTGATATTGGTGAATTATAATCTTCCACCCTCTATGGCGATTAAGAAAGGACATGTTATGTTATCCCTTCTAATTCCAAGGAAACATAAAGTCAAAAATCTTGATGTTTATTTAGAGCCTTTGATTGACGAGCTAGAGATACTTTGGAGAGGTATCGAGGTGCATGATGTGAGCAGGCCTCCCTCGTCACACGAGACTTCAACTGCAAAGCAATCTTGATGTGGACGATGCATGACTTCCCAGGCTATGGCGAGTGTTCAGGTAAGCATTGCACTTCTAATTATGAGTAGGCAAAGGATGTGGCACCCTAAACCCACCTTCAAATCTTAATTGCGCCTATTGTTCAGGTCTCACTACATCGGGTTACCACCACGCTTGAGAATTCTCAAGTTATGTCAGTGGAGGTGGTTTGTTTAGTGGAGGAGACATTTCCACGTTCTATTCTCACAAGCCAACTACATCTCATAGTGCATTTGGTGGATGAGATTGCTATATGCAGTACTATACATGCACGATGGTTGTTCTTCCTCGAGCGCTTCATTGAAGACCTTGAAGGATTTTGTGAGACAAAATGTAAGACCCGAAGGTAGCATGGCCAAGGGTTGGTTGGTACAAGAGTCACTTGTATATATTTCTGAGTTTCTTGTTGATGTGGATAGCTCTCTCCCACGACTATGGAGAGATGATGAAGACCTAAGGATGACCTCTATTGTGCCTCAAGGAAAAGGACGAAGCAAAGTTATAGACACAGAGTTGCTTAATAATATCAACCTCTATTGCGTGCTTAATAGTGATGTGATGAAGAGATGGGTGACAAGATACGAGGATGCAAAGGCAAGACGACAAGAAGAAAGGGCCCTCTTTCGTACACACCATGGATCTCGTGTGCAGGGATTTAATATTCACGTGATCACAAGATTTTTTGTGATAATAACACATGTGAACAAGTTATTCACATGTTCTCATGTTACCGTTCACAAAATAACAGGTCACTTGCCATTTGGGAACCCCTTAAAAGCTTGGCTACACATGGGAATAAGCTATTCACATGTTCTCATGTTACCATCTTCACATAATAGCAGGTCAATGGCCACCTAAGAAGATTTATTATACCTGACAAAGAGAAATTTTTTAGGCCCTTGTGAAAGCTTTGTGAATATAACATGTGATCACAAGATGTTTTGTGTTATTAACATGTTCACATGTTCTCGTTTACGTCAGTGAAATCCCTGCTCGTGTGCCATACCCTAAGTATCTAAGAGCACTTCTAAATGATATTCATGTGGATTGGCTACTTGACGAAATGGAGAAAGCAGAGAAAGATGAGGGGATGCATATCACAATGGAAGAATGGGAGTATGCTAGGGGATGCATGAGCAAGGTCGGTATATAGAATGTTATGCATAAGTTAGGAGCTTTCAATAATTTAGATTGCTTATTTAATTGATTTTGTCTTGGTGTAGTGCACTATGTTCAATGCTATATGGTGTCAAGGCAAGCATTTTTGAACACAATGGATTGATGATAAGAGAAACACACAAGATTGCGGCGTCATTGCTAGCTTTGAGGGAGCCAATGGAGCCATGGATGATTATTGTGGCATAATCCAAGATATTATTAAGCTTGACTTTCGACGCTTCTTTGTGTATGTTTTGGATGTAAAGTGGTTTAAGGACGTGGTGGAAAGAGGCCCTAATGCAACAATCAAACGCCATGCCAAGTGGCTTTGTAACTATTGACTCCACAAAGTTTTGGCAAAGTAAGAAGGACACACTAGTACTACTGCAACAATGTGAACAGGTACTATACACACATATAAAAATAGTCACTTTTAAATATTTGATACCTTCAATTTAAGGAAAATAACATGATTGTATTTGTGTTTGAATTAGGTTGTCTATCAACCAATGGTGGATAATAACAGATGGTGGCATGTCATACCTATTATGCCACGTTCTTGTTGGAACATGAAGTCAAGGTGTCCTAGTGTGTACTAGGAACTAGTCTTTGTGTGTGAGTTGCCATGTGGCACTCTTTATATTATCCCATATAGTTGGGTGTCATTGTAACACTTGTACTTCACTTCTATATAAGTGAGGTCTCTATCATGAATAAATCATCCAGCAAGCTCTCAAGTCTTTTTATGAACACAAGTCTCAATCTTGTGGGCTAACTGAACTTGAGTCTATGTGTGAGTAGTTAGCTTCTTCATCATGCTTGTCTTTGTGTTCTTTCCGCCTTAGCTTAGCCTTGCTCAGTTCTTCCTGCTTTCTAGTCTAGCTTAGTAGTATCTTCCATGTTCCTTCATGTGGTATCAGAGCCATGCTACCCTCGTCGTCAAGTTGCGTCGTCTTTCTCCTTCTAGCCTTGATGCTGCCCTGATTCTCTTCTCCTTGCCTCGCCATTAGCCTCGTCATCTTTGCATCAAATCTGCCGGCCATTGCCTGCATTCTACCTGCCACCATAAGCTGCCCTAGATCTGCCCGCCATTGCCTGCATTCTACTTGCCACCATAAGCTGCCCTAGATCTGCGCCATTTTCTTCTCCAGATCTGTGCCATTCTTCGCTCGAAATCTGCCCCACATATGTGCCACATTGCCTGAGATTTGCCCTCTATTTCTGCCCCAAAATCTGTGCCACATTTCCAGCCATCTGCCTCAGCATTTACTCCACGATTTAGCTCGTCATTCTCTGTTGCAAATATGCACCAACTTTTGCCCAAAACTTGCTGAAATCTATGCGCCATTGCTCTACCAAGTTTGCCCTGAATCTGCCTCAGCATTTGTCCAAAATTTCTGCCTCAAAATCAGCGCAACACTTCCAGCTATATCTGTCCCAAATGTGCACCCCATTCTCCTGCATCTTCCCATGAATCAGCCCACCATTTTCAGTTCACTGTCTGCGTGTATGTCTGCGTGTATGGGAGCTGTGTATTGCTAATCTTCATTTCGAGTTGAGATATCTCTTAGATTGATTCATCATGATGAATACTCACGCTGCCATTGAGAAGTTCAATGGCCAAGGATTCCACACCTGGCAAATGAAGATCAAGTTCCACTTGATGAAGCACAATCTGTGGAATCTGGTCAAGGAAACTTCTTCATCAAACGAGAAGGAGAAGGAAAAGGAACCTCAACGTCTCGAGCAAGCATTCACGATCATTGCATTGGGTCTTGGAGACAATTATCTGCATCACATCTCTGATCTTGAAGACCCTGCTAACACTTGGAATATGCTTGACCACTTATTTGGTGCAAGTAGCAAGCATTCAAAGTTCACTCAAGATTGAATTCTTTGAGTTAGATCTAAAACCTGGAGCTTCTTTGGATGCTCATATCAACAAAATGCGAAGCCTAATGAATCAATTGGCTTCCGTTCACTCTCCGGTGACAAAAGATGATGCTATTGCAGTGCTTCTCAAAGGCATGCCTGAAGATTATGACAACTTGGTCACAACACTGAAATATGGTCCCGATCCTTCATTTGAAAGGATCATAAGTGCATTGCAGGAAGATGAAAGGAAGCAGGAGAAGCGAAAGGATCACCAAGTGGAGGGAGAACAAGCTTTGGCAACCAAGTTCAAAAGGATTTCTTTTAAACTTGTAGACATTGTGGCAAAAACAATCATGATGAGAAAGATTGTTTTCGCATCAAGCCATGTGGGATTTGTGGCAAGAATGGCCACTCTGAAAGTAACTGTTTCTCAAAGAAAAATTCAGCAAATATGGTGGAGGACTGATGAAAAAGCATATATGGTAGATGATAAAGATTTCTGTTTCTAGGATTCCCTACCTGGATCATGTTTCCAAAAAGGATTTTTGTAAACCTGTTGCAACCACTATGAGTATGCAAAGGTATCTTGTCTTATTTGTTTGAACCTCTCGAGTCTCAGAGGTATCTATTATATTTTGTGTGTTTGTCCTGGTATATCCCATATTCTGTACCTACCCAAGGATGTCCAACTTGCATGAGAGACTAGAGCTGTGGATTTATCCTTGACCAGAGACCCTGGCATGAGAGACCATGAGCCCATGATTTATCCTTGCAGTATGAGGCATTTCCTTGAGGGGGGATTTGTTGGGAACATCAAGGAACTGCATCTTTTATAAACTCATGTTATCACTCACCTTTCCTTCATGGGGGGGTTTTGGAACATGAAGTCAAGGTGTCCTAGTGTGTACTAGGAACTAGTCTTTGTGTGTGAGTTGCCATGTGGCACTCTTTCTATTATCCCATATAGTTGGGTGTCATTGTAACACTTGTACTTCACTTCTATATAAGTGAGGTCTCTACCATTACTAAATCATCCAGCAAGCTCTCAAGTCTTTTTATGAACACAAGTCTCAATCTTGTGGGCTAACTGAACTTGAGTCTATGTGTGAGTAGTTAGCTTCTTCATCATGCTTGTCTTTGTGTTCTTTCCGCCTTAGCTTAGCCTTGCTCAGTTCTTCCTGCTTTCTAGTCTAGCTTAGCAGTAGCTTCCATGTTCCTTCAGTTCCAAAGTGATGTATAGTACATTTACGAATATGGAGCGTATGGAGGATGATCATGGCCATGGAGGTGATGATGACCGTGATACGAGCGAGGAGGATGATCATGAGATAGGAGATACAGATATTGAGGCCATTACCCGTGAGGACGAGCCTACCATTGGTGATGCTGATTTCGATGAGAACATGAGTAGCAAGTAGTGGGTTGAATGTATTTGTAGATCCAAACAGTTGTTTGGATTTTGAAGTAGGTAGTTTGGCAAGGGTTGATCTCATTGAGGATGCGATTGATATTGGCTAAACTATTTTACATATTGTCTCATTCTCCTCACCTCACTTAATTTTTGTATATGTGAGTTTGCAAAAAAGCATTGATGTTTTTGTTAAAATTATGTGCTTTGGTAATCATGGGTAATTTTTGGAAAGCAGTGATGTACATTTACCAGCCTACACCAAAATCTCACTTTTTGTATTCTCTGTTTTGCGTCTAAATACGCGTCTAATTCTCAGTGTAGACACACTAATAGACGCGCTAATACATGCGTAAATAGACGTGCTGATAGACGCAGTGTTAGATTCTCAGTGTAGACGTGTGAATAGACGCGTCAATACACGCGCTGTTAGACGTGCCCGTAATTTCTCTATTCAAGCAACGCCTATAGACGCGCCCGCTATTTTGCGCGTCTATAGTTGCTCTGTGTTGTTGTGTCACTTGGGCATCATGGCCATTGTATGAGATTATCCTTAATCTTGTATTAATCTATGATGATTTCTCCCTAATCTGAGCTTTATGATTCACTCCATTCCATGCATATTATTTCCTTGACATCTAGGACCACTATACATATGTATGCCATTAAGAGTATAAATATAGAACTCTTCAATGGCATTTCAAAAAGTGACTTTAGTAGGTGTAAAACATACACATGTAGGTTCAATGTGAAGCACTATGTGCAAGTGCCACATAAATCTTTATTTATTAAGGTACATGCATTTCTCATTTTGTGCTCTCTCTCTCTCTCTCTCTCTCTCTCTCTCTCTCTCTCTCTCTCTCTCTCTCTCTCTCGTGTGATAATATTAGAAGAAGAATTAAACTAAAGCTTTTCATATTTTTCATTTAATCGACTATAGACATGGAAAAATGAGGTGAAACTCATTTTGGTTAAGTTTTTGTCTTTTATATACTTTTGATGCTATTGAATTGAGATTTCTCAAAAGCATTGTTTGTATATGATTTTGTCCAAAGTGGTGTAGTCAAAAGTTGTAATATTTATATGTAAAACTTTGCATGCATTTTGTGCCCCATGCACAATGTTGGAATGTTTAATACTATGGAGCTTCTTAAACATTACACAACCTTTTGGTCTCAATCAAGCATAAGGCAATTCAATGAAAAGAACAAAACATCATTTGCATCTAGAGATGACCTTGCCAAGTTTGAGAAAAGTAATTTGGTGGGATATCGTTTTGCATGCTGAGTTTTTGGTTTTCTAAGGGTTTGCTCCTTTCTTGTGAGGACATCAAAGAACTCTCTTAATGCACTAGTTTCAAGATTTTTTATTACCAAAAGAAAGAAAGTAACCAATGCAAATACAAAACAAAACCTAGTAGGAAATTAACATTATCCCATGCTGTCACATTTTGTGTTTTCAATTCCAAGTGTTTATTCCATAAAGTATAGAACCTTGAGGTTCAAGACCCAAGGTGTGCCTTACATATCTTGTATGCATTATTACTAGATAGAACACCAATATCTTGTATGCATTCAACTAGAAGACCAATAGTGGTGGATGATTACGATAGTAAATGTGTGTGTGTGTGGGTTGCACAGGCGCCTTGAATTTGGAATTTACACTCACCCACCTCATATTAGGAATACATAGCTAACTTTCTAGTACTATAGCAGGGACCTGGTCTCTCCCTGTCCTCTCAACTAGTTCAAAACAAATACTAGTCTCAACTAGTTAAAAATAGATAGCAAGTTCCAAACATATATATATAAATTTGTCTTCCATGGTCATTTAGGCACTTTGTGAAAAAGTTATTAAAAACATTGACTTCCATGGTTATTATTTATACACTTTTTATGAAATTTTTGAATCACCCTACAAATGTGTTATTTTCCCTACATGTATTTAAACTATTGGCATGTACTTTCCACCACTAACTAAAGACAAATTTTTAAACATGTTTCCTTGATTTTAAGGTTATTACAATAAATTTTTGCAATTTCTAGTGAGTTTCAAAATCATTACTTTACTTGTTTTATGATTTTCCTGAATTCTAAGTAAGCACTGACAAGAAGTTTCATGGAGTTTCCAATTGATTTGCCTTTCATTTTGTAAAATTTAAAAACTAGTCTTAAGCCACTTTTATCGCTTAGTTACAAGACTAATGTTAATATACTTATTTATGATTTGTGGCTTAGTTACAAGGCTAATGCTAATACACTTACTTATGATTTGACTCTAGGAGAAGACTAAAGATATGATAGGAGAAGACTCTGAGGGTAACTAACACTACAACAGAATGATGGGTGTAACAATGAAAATAGCAATGTTTTTATAACTAGAAGGGTAGGTAGATGTCAGGCTATTTTTGCTACTAGAAACATTGCTATTTTCATTTGCAATGCTTTGCTGCTCAGCAATGATATCCTTGCTGATGAGCAATGATATTTCGCTACCCTGCATCAAAATTATGCTGCTGGGTAGCGATATTTCAGTGCTATTTTTGCTTGCTCAGCAAGCGAAAGCTCTACACAACAAAAAAAGAGTTGCCCAGGGGCAAAATAGGGAGTCTGCATGCACAAGACTCCCCAGTCTCCCCCAGCTTTTTTTTCATTAAAACAGAGTCACAGTTTTAGTTTTATGACACAAACACAAACATAAGAAACCCATAGATTGTGGAGAATGCAATTGAGACCAAAATTTATTCTATTTCAAAAAGTGTTGGGCCTTTTGGCCTTACATACATAAAAATTTTAAAATGAAGAGGTATCTAACTTGAATCCTCATCGGATTCTGAGTGATCATCATCATCGTCTTCCTCATCCTCTTCACTTGCTTAGACTATTGCTTCATGCTTGTAATCAGGATCCTCCTCTTCATCCTACATACTTACCATCAAGTGTAAGGTAAACAAGGGAATCAAAATACAATTAAATGTAGAAAAGAGAATGGTTTAGGCTCACTTACCTCATATGCTTGAGTCCTCAAAACAGACTCAACCAAGTGTATGCCTCACATATGCATCCACGCCCACACTTGCAGAAAGGGGGCTCTGTACCTATAGTCATACTCCTCCTTTTTTGGGTCACGCCCAACAACATCCTTGTGAAGTCCCTCACTTCCGTACTCAGGAAGCACTCGCTCTGCTGCTGCTGTTTATTGTTGAAAAGCACATGGGTGTTTTCTGAAAAAGTTGCATGCATACCTCCACTTCTCGGTCGTGAAAATGCTAGGCTTCTCCAAGTTATTCTTTGCTGCTCTCTTAATATTTGCTCTCCTATTAGAGAGTAAAAGCTTAATTTGTCTCTTCATCCACTCCATGAAGAAGAAAAGAT
Source organism: Cibotium barometz (assembly GCF_041138505.1). Classification (NCBI taxonomy): domain Eukaryota; kingdom Viridiplantae; phylum Streptophyta; class Polypodiopsida; order Cyatheales; family Cibotiaceae; genus Cibotium; species Cibotium barometz. The sequence goes on along the minus strand of NC_141057.1, from coordinate 7,393,669 downwards.
CTGCATGTGGAATAGGGAACTCCAACTTAAGCAAATCAATGAAGTATTTATTTGAAAGTTCATCTTGTGCTTTCCACTTTTTGAAGGAGTTCTTGAACTCCAGGTTTACAAGTACATGCATGCAGTTCATGACTTGCTTTCCTCGTGCATCCATCACGAGGGCACCATCCACATCCACGTTGTATGGTAGGGTGCGTGGATTGAATGGTGGAATGGGTCTCCTGGGGCCTGGCTCATAATGTATAGATGAAGAGCCCCCCTATTGGGGAGACGCATCGGGAGACCTTCTACTACTTTTGCCAAAGTAAAAGAAGCCTCCACCGCCCCGCTAGCATATCTACTACCCCCTCAGACTCCCTGCTATGTCGTCATCATTGGTGAGGACGGATGTGAGAGACTGGGGTGGGTCTAGTCGAGGAATGTGGTGTAGTCTCATCACAACCATATCGTGATAGGCCTGCACCACTCGGCCCCATGCCTATCAAAGGTGTGGTTTGCCCCGACTGGCCAAGTGGGGTAGATTGCCCCCATGGCATCGACTGGCCCAATTATAAGCTCACTTGCATATAAGATTAAAAAATAAGACTTATAGAATGCATAAAATATTAACTTTGTGTATGTGAGAAGGTTTGGTCGAACCATACATGTTTCTAAGTAAACCAAGACCAAGCTTGCTACCCATATCGTTCATTTACAATAGATAGCAAATTTGCCACATCACGGTCTTGTGAGGGGTTGATAGAGATTGCCTATACATACATGCATGAGGAAACAAAACACAATTTCTCTAACAAAATCCATGTTTAAAGCTTAGACAAAAAAATACAACATGTGATATTAGAACATTATTTATTAAGACCTCCTACAATACTGCTTAGACAAGTAGGGTGGATAGTGCCCCTTTCGGATGATAGCTTCTGAGGACTTTCCACATGCTCCCTACTATTAAAGCCAAAGGCAACTCCACTTTTATAAGAGAAGGATAGTGAGAAGATTGAGGCATCCCCCTCCACTATAACCACTTACTCGCAGCAGACAACCACTCCTAACTTGACATAAACAGCATTCTAGATGGCATATAAGAATGCCCCATATCTCTATGCATAAGTCTAGACCCTAAACCCGGCACCCAAGGGTGAAATAAACATGAGGTTGAATGAATAAGAGAGTTTACTTCGACAATGTCAAGCCAACCAAGAGAAAACAAAAACACAAGCTTAGACAATAAAGGCAACATGTGATATTAGAACATTGTTAAGACCTCCTACAATACTACTTAGACAAGCAAGGTGGATAGTGCCACTTTTGAATGATATCTTCTGATGAATTTCTACACGCTCCCCACTATTAAAGCCAAAGGAAAGTCCTCTTTTACAAGAGAAGGATAGTGAGAAGATCGAGGGCTCCCCCTCCACTATAACTCGCCGCAGATAACCACTCCTAACTTAATATAAGTAGCATTCTAGATGGCATATAACAATGCCCCATATCTCTATGCATAAGCATGTGCATAGCCTATGCATACCCTATGCATACCCTATGCATAGCTTATGCATAGCCTATGCACACCCTTATACATAGCTTATGCATACCCTACGCACACCCTTATACATAGCTTATGCATACCCTATGCATAGCCTATGCATAGGGGCCACAGGATCTTGACCTAAACCTAATCCTCGGTAGCCAAAGGTACAAAAACACAAAGAGAAGAAGTATAAATAAAGAATGGAAAAAGAGGGCTTACCTCTTCTAGCCGAATCCGTATGAACCGCTGCGTAGCCGGAACCCTTGGCTCGTTTGCTTGAATATACCTACAAAAAATGATCATAATAAATCAAAACATTAGTTCATTAGCACTATGCATAGACTATACATAAGAACTATGCATACCCTATGCGTAAGAACTATGCATAGGCTATGCATAAGCACCCCTTTGTATGAAGGATGTTCGTACTCCACACTGCGAACAAACTTGGAGCTATTGAACTTACAAACAACTTATGGATGGAGTGATGCAAGTGTCACAAATCTTCTTTGGTAAGACCACCTCATTCTATTCTCTCAAATAGAAAATGTTTCATGTTCTATATACTCTCCTTATTACTAATATTTTGACATATTATTTCTTATGTTTTGTTGCAAGTTTCTCCAGAAGATTCTTCTCCCTCAAAATCTATTACTAAACTCATGAGATGGGTGTAGTAAAATGCTCTCTATGCTAGGTATGGATTACACAAAATGATTTTCTTCAATTCACTAAGTTATATTGCTTATTTGGTATTCTCTTTCACTCACAAGTTATGTATTGGTAAATAGCACACATGATTGCTATGTGTGTAGGTACATATCCTTAAAGGAGATGGATCCTACATCCATTTAGATGGCTCATCTCAATGCTATTGAGGGAGTGTGTATGATTGAGGACAACTTTTCTAGAACTCACTAGCCAATTAAATCTTGTGGTCCATTTGGTTGATGAAGTGGCGTTGTGTGGTTTTGTTCATGTTTGATGGATGTTTTTCCTTGAAAGGTTCATGAAAACATTAAAGGACTTTGTGAGACAAAGAGCAAGGCGAGAAGCAAGCATGGCAAAGGGATGCTTGATGCAAGAGTCTCTTGTGTAAATCTCAAAACATCTACCTCACATAGATCCTTCCATGCTAGGATTGTGAAGCACGAAGACTCAATGAAGCATTATGCCACAAGGTGAATACATTATACATTCTAAATAGTCCCATCATGGAGAAGTGGGTTGGGAGATATAATGATGCAATCAATAGATGAATGGATGAGAGAAGAGCTTTTAGAAGAGCAAATAGACGCTTGCCATTCCTGCCTAGCTTGGAACCTCTACCAAATGTGATCAATATAGAATGGCTTTGTATGGCAATATCAATGGCATCGCAAAATGGAGAGATGATCAAAAGAGTAGAGCATGAGTATCCAAGAGGATGTGACCCTCAAGTAAGTACATTCTTTATCTCTATCAAATTCTCACGTATATACCTTGTTTAATGCACTATACTAAATGTCATGATTTTGTTTAATATTAGTACAAACTATATAATGTAATATGGTCAGAGGGAAGGCACTTTCGCACATGGAGTGTGTGGATTCTAAAAGAAACACATTTGAATATAGTGTGATGGTAACTTTTGAGCAAGAAAGTCGAGCTAGTAGACATGATACCAATGTTATAGAGGACAATCTTGAGTATTGTGGAGCTATTCAAGATATTCTTGAGGTTGGATTAAAAGCATTTGTTCTATTCATCTTTGATGTCAAATGGTTCAAGGTGATATATAGAGGTGCTCAAGCAACCGTGAAGAAACATTTGGTTCTTTTTCAAACTGATTTCACCAAGTTTCAGAATGATGAGAAAGATACTTTCGTACTACCTTACTGAATGTCAACATGCTAGTAAGGCAACCAATCCCAAATTAAAAAATCTTGATGTAGTATAATAAAAGTGTAACCCCTTTGCTTTGTGATATTAGGTTGTGTTTCACGCCGATAGAGTTAGTTCTTTCAAATTGATTCCACCAAGTTTTGGAATGATGAGAAAGATACTTTCGTACTACTTCATTGACTGCCAACAAGTTAGTAACCTAACCAATGTCAAATTAAATCTTGATGTAGTATAATAAAAGTGTAACCCCTTTGCTTTGTGATATTAGGTTGTGTTTCATGCGAAGGAATCAAATTAATCCAAAGTGGTGGTATGTTATACAAGTTTACCCTCATTTAAAACATATCTTTTAAGATCAAGATATGGGGGCTGAATCTCTGGATGAGGTGCAAGTACTACCTCAAATCAGCTCATTGGAAGAAGATGATGAAGAAAACATTTTCGAGGGAGCCGATCAAGAGCATGAGGAACATGAATCCAAAGAAGATGATGAGTCACCTATCAATTGTGTGACAGTGCTTCATTGGATCATGATAGTGATATTGATATTGATATGGAACCCCATCTTTTCATTGAGCTTCCATTAGATATAGACATTAATGAAGCAACATATATTGATTTATTAGAAGATGGGATAGATTCATGATCTTGACACTATTTTGCTTCTCAAAAGTTTTCAATTATCTTTTATTTTTGCTTGAATGTAACGTGTTTTTAAAATTCAGCATCCAATAACTCTTTGGAATTTCATGCAGTGAAAATAGCAGCGTGATTTCGCTGTACACAACAGTGAAATTTCACTACTATAGGTGCCACTCACCAGCAAGAAATTTCACTACTATAAGCGCTGTGGAGCAGCGAAATTTCGTTGCTAGAAGCCCTGTTGAGTAGTGAAATTTTGCTGCGGAGCAATGAATGGAATCCCCAACACCCTGAGAAAATAAACGTTGTTATGCCCTCGACGTGTTATAGTGTAAAATATAATTTTTTGGTGGTGTAACCAAAAGTACATATAATGTGATAGACTCAATGTGATGAAGACAATGATCTTATGGATAGATCAAAGAAATATGCTTCATAGATCTAAATCATCCCAGGATGCAAGTGATGCATCATGTTCAAGATAGTGATGGTGTAAACATGGATGTAGAGTACTTAAATTCAATTGTGATAGTACAATTTTTGTCCATGACTTAGCTATAGACCTTTTTCTCTAGAATAGATTTTTTTATTTTATAAACATGATCATTTGACAATTTGAATCTCTGATCATTTTTAGAATTCTGAAAGTATGCATTTTATTTAGTTTCATGAGAAGACTATGAGTATTCATATCCCAAATTTTGTGCCACCTCTTAGGTTGTTAATGTTCTCTATTTTTAAAAGCCACATTTTTGTGTCATTTTGGAAAAACCTTTCCTCTTGAGTAAAGAGTTTTCCAAATTCTCTTTAAATATCCCCATTAGAAAAAAAACCTTTTGGAAATACCAAATATTTTAATTTGACATTTCCTAAAAGATTTCCTTAGAAAAAAATATTCTAAAATATCCAATATATAATTCTTAAAAAAAATGCCATATGTTTTTCATTAATAGACGATATCATTCATTTGATGTATTCATTAACACTAGTTCTGTAATTGGACACTTAAGTGTCCTGAAACACTAAAGTGTCCTGAAAAGTTCTTGAATTTTTGTGGGCAATCTATTAAGAGTTTTGAAATGCTTAACATCCACAGATGTTCCTCAAGACCCAAAAAATCCTTGAGATTCTTTAAATTGCACTTTTCTTAGCTTTTGCAAGGCAATATTTTAATTTTCTTAGACACATGCTGATAAAATGCATGATTTTTATTGTTTTCAAAAAATAGTAGTAATTTGGACATAACTTTTAGAAGGGACATAGTTTGATCATGAAACTTGACTTGATGGAAAGCCCATGATGTAAACTAAATCCTGGAATCATCAAACGACAATTATTGGATAAATTTTTGACTCGCTAATATTGAAATGACGTTTTTTATACAAGTGGAGCATGAATTTTTCTCCCATATGCAAGCTAATAATGTAAAGCTTGAGGTGCACCCATGTTATATAGGGTAAATACTACTTTGTTTTGAATTTTCCAAAACTTTATAGCCACTTTTTGGGCCTCTTCTCATACATGGCCTTTTGCGCAACCTGTTTTTAATACATAAAATGTCTAATTATGAGCCTAATTTAGATTTTCATCAAAGGGGAAAGCTATGTAAGTGCATTATTTGTTGTAACTATAGGTGTAGACTACTTGTGCAAGCATAGTTATGATTAGTTTTTGATAAAAGATGATCAAATTTTGCATTTTTATTTTTTACAGTTTTTTTAGAACTAGGCGATAAGAACCTACTTAAGTGGAGGCTAAGTTAGTGTCATACACATCAAATTATGGCTTATTTATCTCATCTCAAGCATGAAAACCGATAATCAACATTCTCATTGATAGGGCTATATTATTTTTTAGTGGCGTGATTGAGTTTTGATAATACGCGTTACTTTTGCTGATTTTATACAACTTTTTTGGAAAAAATTCTAGGAAAGGAAAATGATTTTTTTGGTGAACTTCTACCTCCTTGGACTGATGTATGCTATCAAAATATATTGGGAAAAATGCTATTGATATCATTGGATTTTTTTTTGAGAGAATGATGCTTGCATATTTGGAAAAATCCTGAAAAATGTTCATTTTCAAGACATATGCTACTTTGTTGCTTATGTACTTCCAAATAAAAAGGCATTTTATATGTTTAGCATTTTTTACATAAGCATAGGGTTATGTTCTACATGCCCAATGAAGCATTTTGGTTTTTAAAGCCTACATTAGGAGTTTGATTTTTTTTTCGCAACCCCCAAAAAAGGACACTTAAGTGTCCTGTTTTGGTACCAAACTAGTGTTAAAAAAACACTTATGTGGTATTGCCATGTATGAAAAACTAAAAGTATGGACTCACACATTTAAAACTTTTGTATATTGTTTTCTTGGATATCTAGGACCACTGTACATATGTATGCCATTAAGAGTATAAATATCGAACTCTTCAATGACATTTCAAAAGTAACTTTAGTAGGTGTAAAACATACACATGTAAGGTTCAATGTTGTGAAGCACTATGTGCAAGTGCCACATAAGTCTTTATTTGTGAAGGTACATGCATTATTCATTTTGTGTTCTCTCTCTCTCTCTCTCTCTCTCTCTCTCTCTCTCTCTCTCTCTCTCGTGTTATAATATTAGTAGAAGAATTAAACTCCCATAAAAACTTTTCATATCTGTCATTTAATCGACTATAGACATGGAAAAATGAGGTCATACTCGTTTTCATTAAGATTTCATCCTTTGTATACTTTTGATGGGTTCATTGACTCGATATTACTCAAAAGCATCATAATTTTTATATGTAAAACTTCATGCATTTTGTGCCCCACACATAATTTTGGAATATTTAATGCTATGGAGCTTCTTAAACACATCATTAGAAATCTTTTCAGTTTAAATCAAGTATTATAAGGCAATTCAAGGAAAAGAACAAAAAATTATTTGCATCTAGAGATGACCTTGCCAAGTTTGCGAATTAAAGTAATTTGGTAGCCTATCATTTTGCATGCTGAGTTTCTGTTTTCCCGAGGGTGTTACTCCTTTCTTGTGATGACAACAAACAATTCTCTTAATGCACTCGTTTCAAGCTTTCGAATTACCAAAAGAAAGAAAGTAGCCCATGCCAATACAAAACAAAGCCAAGTAGGAAATAACCATTTTCCCATGCCATCACATTTTGTGTGTTCAATTCCAAGTGTTTATTCCATAAAGTATAGGACTTTGAGGTTCAAGACCCAAGGTGACATATCTATAAAACAACAATATCTCGTATGCATTAAGCTAGAACACCAACAGTGGTGGATTATTACGATAATAAATGTGTGTGCGAGAGAGAATATCATGGCTAACTTTCTAATACTATAGAGCAGCGACCTGATCTCTAAGGGTCCCTTAGAAGTTGTAGCATTCATAGTGGATCCAGCAATCAGGGTACTCAACGCGGGCTCCGAGAGCACTGTTGCAGATTCGCCATATGTCGCTAGAGAGCTGCCGAAGGCATTCGTCGCATTGCGAAGGCGAGCAGGAAGCTTTGCAGCAGGCCTCGCCGAAGGCGGGATCGTCGCCACCGCCCGTGCGGGTCTTGAAGGAGTAGCCCTCCGTGTAGGGGGTGTTCTCCACCAGCCGGGTAAATAGAAAGCCCAGGTGGCTCCAGAAGGCACTGCCCTGCGGGATGCCAAGCCTGTCGCAAGCTGCTGACACAACAGAAGTGTTGGTTGCACTTGTAGCAGCAGGGAGCAAGTTGCAGTACATAACTACTAGAAAAGCTGCGATTAGAACGGCGCGCTTCATTGTGGGCTGCGATTGACACTCTGTGTGTGTGTGTGTGTGAGAGAGAGAGAGAGAGAGAGAGAGAGAGACTATGAGCCCTAGTTTATCACTTCAATCTACACAAATTTGTGAGAGAGAATAGCAGGCCCAGTGAGCTCAGTTCACGGCCATGGCAATGGCTCAATATTTATGGTCATAGTAGGCAATGGCAATGGCGGCTGTCACATGCGCACGTGTTTGTGATCGAAGGGTTGGTCTCGGCTTGAAACTCCTCAAACACGACTCTGCGTGTAGTAATCATGAGCCCTTGACGCCCATGCCCCCAACAAGGAGAGCCAAGAGTTGCCGCAACTACTTTATTCAAATCGGACTGTCAAATGCGCACGTGTTTGTGATCGAAGGGTCGGCGAGTGCGTAACTACTTTATTCAAATTAGGCTTTTTACCAGACTCTGCGTGTCCTCGAGAGCCAAGACTTGCCGCAACTTTTAGTTGTCCCGGATCACCTTTTACACAACAGTGACAGTTGACTCCAACAAAAAGCCAATGGATTTATATCTAATCATCGTCCGTTGAAACAGATCAACATCCTTTCATTCCTAGCGGCGGTTGGTTATTCAACAACTCTATTTGGATGCTAACAGACACCCACACTATTAGAGAATGACCTTCTGGCATCCACCCTAGACAAATTTTTAGGAGCATGCTAGTAGATACCCAGACTTATTTTTAGGAGCATGGTTGTAATGGCAAGTTGCATTGCCTTTTCAGTTATAGTGTAGCTATATTGATTTCTAGGACCATGGGTATAATGCCAAGTTGCATTATTCCAAGGTTAGATTTTTGTGTTAATTGTAAATGGAGTAGTTGAAAGTGTAAATCCCAAGTTATGTCATGCATGAGGTGTTGTAGGTGAGCTCATGGGCCAAACGGGTAGACCACTTGTGTAGGTGGTGATTAGGATAGATAAGCTTTCAACAAAAAGATGAGTTTGAGCTGATTAAAATGGAGGGTTAATTGTAATAATTTGTGTTCTTGTCTAGTTCCTTGCGTAATTACCATCCTCCTTAGATCTAAAATATGTCTTGCTATCAGAGGAACTAGACTAGGAATAAGATCCTCCTTAGACCAAGAATATGTCTTGATATCACAGTAAGGTTAAGAATTAGAGGTTAAGAGTTTAGGACAAGGCTTTCAATAGAATTCCTTATTTGTCCTCCATCTTTCTTTGTCTTCCACATGCCTAATTAGGGAATACTATTTTTCTTCCTATAGAAATGGAGAGAACATTTATTCTGTGAGTAGAGAGAGAGAGAGAGAGAGAGAGAGAGAGAGAGAAGCAACATCATCCCCTTATTAATCTTGTAATAAAAGGAGGAGTTTTGAGCATCGTTGATGAGTACGAGTTAGATCCAAATTAGATCCTCCTTAAACCCAAATATGTCTTGATATGACAGAAAGGTTAGGAATTAGAAGTTAACAGTTTACGACAAGGCTTTGAATATAATTCCTTGTCTGTTCTCCATCTTTCTTTGTCTTGGACATGCTTGATTAGCGAATAATGTTTTTCTTTCTTATAGAAATGGAGAACAATATTTATTTTGTGAGTAGAGAGCGAGGGAGAGGGACAGGGAGAGAGAGAGAGAGAGAGAGAGAGAGAGAGAGAGAGAGAGAGAGAAAATCTCAAGGTAAAAATACCAAAACTAAAGTAATGAAGTAGTACACGATGGATGGATTGTTGACGCATTGTAAATGTCAAATACAACCATTAGTTTTTTAGGGTCATCAAACATCACATTTAAACCCCCAAAAAAACGTTTTAGAAGTTTTGTGCAATCAGGCTTTTTTAAGAAGGACCCTGGCACCACCTGCGCGTCGAAAATCAACCTTGAGTTACCTGACCACCTTTTAGGTCGTCTGGACTATAAATTCACCTGACCACCTGAAGTAATTTTAGCTTTTGTCCTTGGACCCTAACCTATTTATTAGAGCCTGAGCGTTGAGGATTCCAATTCTTCTCTAATAAGTGGACCTTCTACCATCATTGAACGCACTTAGGAGGCATTGTTTAAAACGAGTTTGTTACTCGAGGCTACTTTATAAAGTTAGTAGGCAGTTTTTTTTCAAATTGTACCACCAACTCGGATCGCACTAATATTTTCGTCGGGATCGGGATTCCGAGCCACAATTGAAATTGCAGCTATAAATTGCCTTCATCATCATCATCATCATCGAGCCAGAAATAGATCAATCTCATCTTGTGCAACTTCACCAGCTGCTGTTGCCCCGAGACATCCAGTAATTAAGGTACATCATTAACATACCATTCTGCCTCCACCATGAAATGCTACTGGGGTGTCAAACCTAGAACCTACTGAGTACACATGCTTGTGCTCGATCCAATCAATGAGCTTCAAGATAAGTTCATACTCCATCTTATGAATGCTATATATGCAATGCTTCTTGCCATCACATGATCCATTATCATCACATACATCAGACATCAAACTCTCTTGCTTATCCAAAGAAGCACAACGCATACATCATACATCATTGCAAACCATACTATCACATGCACCATCTTGCATCACATTTGTATCATATAAAATTTCAAAGCCCTTAATGATTTTTATTTCACCATCCTTGGTGATCTCCCAATCAATTTGCATGCCATTTTCCTTCAATTTTTTGAGCGGTCGAAGGGGAATCTCCAAAGCTTGTTCCTTGGTCAATATGGGTGCATCATCCCATGCCAAATATCCATGTGTATCACCATTATTACTTGGATCATCATCAAGCTAAACGGGGTCGTCATAGCGACCATCATCATAAATTTACTCACCATGCCATACACTATTATTTTTCATGCATATAGATTCATCACATACTTTACCTTTAGGTGCCTTACTCCATGCATTATCATGCATGTGATCTTTCTTTGATGCAAAAGCATTTAAATGAATGCCATCATCACCAAGTGAAAGCATGGATTGGTGGCACCACTATTCTCCATTTTTTGGGTTTTCTCATGTGGTTTTTGTGGGTGGACTTCTTGTGGAGGAAAAAGATTTACTTCAAGTGAATTAGTTGTAAAAGGAAGGAAGGAACTCCAAGTTTGAATTGCATGGTTGAAAGGATGGGGAAATAACACAATCATATTTAGGTGTAAATTCACCAAACATGCAAAAAGTACTTTCAAACGTCACCGCACTCCATTGCCTCTCACGGCTCTATCTTAGCATCCTTGTTTTGCCTCATTGTAGTCAGGATACATGAGGGATACATCGTACACCTTCACTCTATTGTGTAGGAAGCCAACCTAGCTCTATAGGTACCATAGCTGGGTGGTTGCAAGATAAGGGGCTAAGCTTTTGACAATTGGGCGCCCTGAAGGTCGCCTGAAAATAGGCATCTTCACAACTTAAAGTTCCAATCTCGGGTAGGTATGTCTGGAATTTAGTTGCTTGGTGTTTGGGGCACATTATACATATAGTGGGTGTTCAAATGGCACCCTCTGATTGAAAATCCAATTTATTTTAGTGATTGTTTCATTGCACAGAAGTTTTCGCATTTACATTTTCCAACTTTCTTTATTGTAGTATATGTCACACATACAATGCCTAGTACTTATTTTAGCGATTGTTTCATTGCACGAAAGTTTTGGCACTTACATTTTCCAACTTTCTTTATGTCACACATACAATACTTAGTACTTCTACATCCCAAGTCCAATGATCATCCCAATTTGTACATGAATGTAACACATTGCATGCAATTTTCTTGGCTATTTAACTATTTTTTATAAATATTTTTTCACTGCTTCATATTGTAAAGCAACATGTGATTTTCTATTCAAGATCTTGGCAAATGTGAAGCTCATCATTGAGGATCCAATGGTGAGAAGTTAGACAAATATGTCTAGAATGTGGCCATATCATCAAATTACAATTTTAACGGTGGAATTTCTTTCCGATCTTATGTAGAAAATTCACTCAGTGTCTTAGAAGGCCTGTAAAAGTTTAATAACTTAATTATATAAATTTTATATGACCCTCATTGTACTTCAATTTCTTGTGGGGATAAAAGGAATTTTCATGATGAATTTAACTTTTTTTTTTGGAGTGAATCTAAGTAAGGGAAGCCCATTTTCGAGTCATCTTAATCAAAATTCCATTGTTTGTCCACCCAAAGTCTAAAACAAAGGATGCCTATTAGGCTTGGTGTTTCACTAAACCTAGATAGTATGCCATTTGTCAAGCAATTGAGCTATGGTAACATAGTCTTAGTCCTACATATACATGCCACATCGTATGGAGGAGACTCCACATAAACATCTTGCCATCTTATCATGCCTTGTCATCATGCCACCTCAACTTAGTCATTAAGGTTAACTTCCTAAAGCCTACATGGCATGCTACATCAAATGCATTTATGGCATTTCCATGTCATCTTGCCACCTCAGCACAGTCAACTTGGTTGACTTTCTGTGCGTACATGGCATGACACATCATATAAATGTATGGCATTGCTACCTCACACTTGAGCATGAGGAATGCCCACGTGGAGGTTTCATGTCATCAAAATTTTGCCATGTGGCAAAATGCCTGCCACCTCACCACCATTATATTTCATGATTTTGTTAATACGGAAAAAAATATAAATCATTATTAAAATAAAATTATGTAATATAATTTTAAGGTTTTTCTTTTTTAAAAAATAATTTAAACTTTATCCAATAAATATTATTTATTGAACAAAATATATTATTAAAAATAAATAATTTTTATTTTTTAATCAAGTGAATATTATGATATAATTAAATAAATTCTTACTATTTAAAAAATAATTATTTTTAAAAATCATTTTTGGGAGAAAAATAGAAAAATATCTAAAGAAGTTTTAATATTATTTATTAATCAAAATTTTTTATGTATTATACAAATAAATTTTATTTATTAAATTATAAAATCATATTTGTTACTTAAAATAATTAATTCATTCATCATTTCTAAAAATTGTAATTATCTTTTAATATTTTTTAGTGTTAAACAAAAAATTATCATTATCTATAAAAAGATTAGATAAATTGGCAAAAATCCAAATTTTCTCATCTAATCAAACCAATGAAATAGTAACTAGCTTGGTATATATAGCCCAATTTTTGAGTCTCCCTCATTCTTAGAGCTTCACCAACTTTGGAGATAGCTCCATTCAAAGCATATGTTAATCTTCTTTCAGTATTACTTTAATCTTAATTATCTTCAATTTTATGCTTAATCTCTTTTTTCCTAAATTTTAGCATGGGTTCACAAAGTCGTAGAAGTAGAAAAGTAATAGGCAACGAGATCCCCCGATCCACCTTATTCATGAGAAATAAGCAACGGTTTGCATGGAAGATAGGAGAAGAAGAGATCGTGAGCACAAAGCAAGGGCTCGAGCATTACAACGCACGGCGGGTTTGATTGATGAGGCATCATCTTCTCCCCCCACCCATTCTCCATCTCGTCCACATGACCCCAGTCCACCTCCTTGTTATGGACTACCACACCTCCAAAGAGAGAACTCTAACATTTGTTGAAATTTGAGCTTAATGATGAGCTATGGTGGATCAAACACTAGAATCAACATAATTAACAAAGTGATTAGCAAGTGATTAAGACGTAATTAGTGAATAATTAGCACATAGATTAATGTAGGCATGGATACTCAAAAACCAGCAAACTCTCATTAGGGCTATGCCTCAATTTATAGTGTTTACATCAAGCATCAAATCCCATTGATTTCTCCATGATTCACTCCCAGAATATCTCCACCTTTTGCCTGATTCTCTCCACCTCTTCTCTTTTCCCTGAATATCTCCCAGAATATCTCCACACTCCTAAATTCCCTCATGCTACCCATTATTCTCTCCCAGTAGATTCTTCTCACCTTTTCACAGGTTCTTTCACAATTACATCTCCTCTTTTACAACCTCTAACCAAGGGCTTGTTCCCGCACACACCCTATTCACTTGTATATTTCAACACCTCCCCTCAAGTGAATAATCCTAGAACACCTAGACCCTATACCAAGTTTGCCTCCCCTTACTTGGCAGTCCGCGACCAGTGTCTACTCCTCCCCTCAAGTTATCTCAGCACACCTGGACCCTATATCAAGTTTCTCTCTTACTTGATAGCCTGCGACCAGTGCCTCAGATCCCTAAACTCCATAGTCCTTGACACTCTCTCTCTATGTGTCCAAGGCTACTATAAGTGCCCGCGACCTTGACTAAAGTGCTCACACATACTTCTACCACGTGGCCTACATCATCGGTGGCTCAGAGGTGGTTTTACTTTATTGGGGCAGGTTACATTGGGTTGTGGGCTCTCTCTCTCTCTCTCTCAGAGATTTTCACATGGCTCCTCACTCTTTGGAGCCTCACATCTTCTCTTGTCTTCAGTCTTCTTGTCGTGGCAGCTTCTCTCCACGCGTCCGTCTCTTCTTTCAGTCTTCTTGGGGCAGCTTCTCTTCTTGTGGCAGCTTCTCTTCTCGTGTCCATGTCTTCCTTCAGATCTTCTTCTCGGTGTGGATCCTCTTCTTGGGAAGAGATATTCTTCTTCTTTCATGGCTGGGGCCATGAGCTCGTCCGTCAGGTCATTTTGCTCCATGTGAGCAACATGTTTCAATGTTTTGCTGACAGTTCCTTTGGGCTTTTTATGTTTATCTTTTGTCATTATGCAATGCAAACCCAAATTTATGCGGGAGGTCTTACCTCTTGCCTTAATCTGGACAAGGGCAGTCTCTGTTCCCATTTTTACACTGATAAAATGTGCCCAATGCATAATGCGTATAGCATTCATTCTCATGCACATTCCAAATGCAACTCTGGCTGTGAATAATCTTGAATTTGAGTGAGATTTACAGGCATTAACCAAAGGTTAAATGCAAAATGATGATTTTCACAATTTTATCAGCACAATTTTACCAGAAATTACATTAAATTAAGGGTAACCAATTTGTACGGGATGGTTGGAGTATCAAACCAACTCCGATTTGCAATCTGAAGTTATAGGGATCTGTATCAGATACCTAATGGTTAATTTGAACCCTCAATTGCACCAAAGTACAGTGATTAGCACTGATTAATCACTGATTAGCAAATTAATGCTCTGGTTTGTGTGCAGAAAACAGAGTATGCGGGGAGCTCAGATCTGGTGCCTTCCACTTCAAATGAGCTCAAATGCTTTCAAAGGCATCAATAGCAATGAGTCTAGTAGAGGATTAAGCCAAGAAACACAAGATTTGACCAAATAATGAAAGCTTAATCTCTGTTTTACCAAAGTCACCTGCAGATTTGATGAAGAGCTTGGATCTCACTGTAGACTTGATGAAATTGATTTCTGTCTTCACCAGCTTGTAGAGCATGCTTGATTACCCCTTGGGCTAGGAAGAATTGAAGCAATTTGACTTGAGCAAGTAGTAATGGCAAAAACTGCAGAGAAAAAAGGTGCCTGCAAAAAACGCGAAATCTCCCGGTTCCTTCGGCGGTTTGCTGCGCCGTTTCGATGGGCTGGTAGCCAGGGGTGTTGGCTAGCTTAAGCTAGAAGCTTGTGACCTAATTTGAAGTGTGCTAAGTGCTAGAGACCCTCCACTGGCTGGGGGTGAAGGGGAAGAGTGAAAGCTTACTAAAAATTTGATTTTTTTGCTAATTATTTTACTAATCCTAATTAATTCACTAATGGGCTCATAAATCTGGTTGATTCTAGGCATGGCTCTGATACCATGTTGAAATTTGAGCTTAATGATGAGCTATGGTGGATCAAACACTAGAATCAACATAATTAACAAAGTGATTAGCAAGTGATTAAGACGTAATTAGTGAATAATTAGCACATAGATTAATGTAGGCATGGATACTCAAAAACCAGCAAATTCTCATTAGGGCTATGCCTCAATTTATAGTGTTTACATCAAGCATCAAATCCCATTGATTTCTCCATGATTCACTCCCAGAATATCTCCACCTTTTGCCTGATTCTCTCCACCTCTTCTCTTTTCCCTGAATATCTCCCAGAATATCTCCACACTCCTAAATTCCCTCATGCTACCCATTATTCTCTCCCAGTAGATTCTTCTCACCTTTTCATAGGTTCTTTCACAATTACATCTCCTCTTTTACAACCTCTAACCAAGGGCTTGTTCCCGCACACACCCTATTCACTTGTATATTTCAACAACATTCACCATTGGGTGAAGCAATAGACAATAACCATCATTGGGTACTTACCAATGCTTCGAGCTTGTGTCCCTTGAGGTCTGCAAGCTCACTGCGGGAAGCTCCAATCCTCCAAGCTCCACCTCCACACTATCACTGTAGAGTCTCTCACACCACCACACAAGGAAATCTCTCTCTCACTCTTCTACACATACATGCATAGGAAAGGCACATGCACTAGAGTACACTCTCACACTCTCTCTGTCTCTCACAAGACAAGGCAAAAGATCTCATAGCACAAAGGGGGATTGTGTCCATTCATTATGAGAAAATGCCTTATATACAATTGGCCCTTATTCACACTTGGGCGCCCAAAACTTACAAACTAAGGCCTTGGGTGGCCAATATCTCATAATGCCTTATATACAATTGGCCCTTATTCACACTTGGGTGCCCAAAACTTACAAACTAAGGCCTTGGGTGGCCAGTATCTCATAATGTTACAACCTTTTTAGTGCCTTTGCATGAAACTTGTTAATGTCCTCAAATGGAGGAGCATAATTGTTAATCCAAAATGGGATTAACATCCCTCCTACCTGATGTAGGTTATGTCCTCAACACCTATTACCAAGCTCTAAAGCCCTAGCCACTGAACTCATGTTGATAAAAGTTTTGACAAGACTGAAGCTTTTTTAGGGTTCTTCAGAATGCAGAGTGGGAAGTCTAGAACCTGATGTCTACCATGTCTTCAAATGTAACATGCATATTAGCTGGTAGACACCTGAGGCAATGGTAGTACAACATCATGCCTTGCTCACTTGCACCTTGGTTCATGTTGAAGAGGAGTTGATCTGCGTCAAAGCCATCGTATCTTTCTTTTGGTTGTTCAATGATCAGCACAACGATCAGCTTCAAGAATCTGAACACACTGGCCACCATAGCTGGATCTGGAATACGGCGCCACTCACATATCCAGGTCACCATTTGTTGTCTTTGTTGTGCTATATCTGAAAAAGCTGTTGGGACAAATAATGGAAAGTTGTAGCACACATGTGAATCCCGTTGCTTTGCATCATGGAACTCAAGTGGCGTCATCCTCTGCTTGAGTGGCATAAACAACGGATCCACTCTTTGTGTGGGCAGTGCAAACTCGTAATGTTGACTATATTCGGGTATGATCAAGTACTCCCTCCGCCATGCTAGCTGTATACCAAAATCTACAATTCTAGGATTTGCAGCATCTCTGATAATGTTGGTATAGCCCCCTCTTGTATGTACAGGATGTGCTTTTCTCCATTGGTGGTAGTAGTAGCTGATCATGAATATCACAATCCTGATTTCTAGCAGAGCTGCTAAATGAGGGTTATCCAACTTTATGTGTTTTGTGACATTAGCCCATAAAGTTTCTTCTCCTGCAACTAGCAATAACTCCTCCAATTTTGGCATTTGTGCTCGGAGAGGATATGGTATATAAGGTTGCTATGTAGATGTGACTTCAAAGTAAGCTTCTGGCAATATGCATCTAGTGGGTTCAAATTGTGTGATTTGCATCAACAACTTGAACATAAGCTTTGGCTTCAACAATGGATTTCTAGCTCTAATTAAACCTTCATTCTCTACACAGGAGAAAGACTCAAGAACATGGTCATGAGTATAAGGTTGTATGTCATCCCGAGGTTAAATTGGACGTACCTCTTGAATTGGCCTTGGTGGAGATGGGTGGGGTGCTAGCAAATCCTCGAGAGAGTGTCAGTGTAAAATTCTAGAGGGATGGAAGGGAGAAGAGAGAAGATGAAATCCACCTCAGATCTGTTAGTAGGATTAACACTAGGATAAGGATTTAGCAAATTAGTTGCTATAGAGGAAAACACAGGATAAGTGGTAGGAGCGAAATAACTTTGTGTTTCCTCTTGACCCTCTCTGGAACTAGGGGGTGTGTGGGTGGGCTTGTTGATTTTCATAAACTCCTAGAGTTCTATGATATCTTCAGGAGTTATATCAGGATATTCAATATGTACTTTATCAAAGTTATATATGGCCGTAGTCATCATGGCTTCTAAATGTTTATGTATATAGTGATAAATCTTAAGAATGCCATATCGGTGATAAAGTGTTGATTCAGTTAGATTCAAGTGATAATATGTGTTATAGACCCCTAACCACCCATGACTATATATCCATTAATAGCCTCGTGCTACAACCTCGTAGTTGGTCGATGTATTAGGGATATCATCTGGGATAAATAGGTCAAGTTTGTCGACACTGTTGTTCAAGATGTCTGAGTTTTTCAACACTCGACACCAAATTTGTAGGTTTAGCATGATGGGATGCAGGGGACAGAAGAATATATCACTAGGTTTGTTAGTACTAAATCCCCCTGCAAAATACCCATGATTATAGTTGGGTCTGCATCTCATTTTGTATTTTTCTTAATTTGTGTTAAATCCCCTAAGCTGAGGTCTTCAGTTAAGTTAATTTTGTATTGAAGGAGTAAGAGGGTTAATGTAGACAAAAATCCCCTGTCTCCGAGGCTCGTTCAATCACTAGTCTCAATTCATATGGCGTGGCTCATGTCTTAAAGTTCTTTCTCTTACTGCAAGTTGGCGCTCCAATTCCCGTATTCTTGAGTCTTTGGCTGATAGAATATCTAATATGGTCATTTATCTAACCTTTTCAGCTGCATCTAATTCCTCATATCTGCTTGTGGCAGCTTCCTATGCCCTTATTGATGATGCTTCGAAAGCTTGAGCTTCTTCAATTCACGTAAGCCTCTCTGTTGGCCAATACTTGGCTGGCCTGGAGTTGCTGAGTGATCTGTTCCCACTCTATTCAATATCCAATGACTTGGTAGTGATCATTTCATTTAAGGCTTTAACTTTCTTTGCATGTTCTTTGTTTGTTTGCTCCCTCTCGGTCTGAAGATGGAGTACCTTCTGTCCATAAGTTGCAAGGGCTTCCTTGGTGGTAGCAATAGTCCTTGTGAATTCTTCTTCTTTGGCATGAAACTTTTCATGAGCATCTTGAAACTGTTGAGCATGGTTCCTTGAGTATGTGCGACTTCTTTTTGGAGTTGATCCTTTGCTTGTTCTACTTGTGCTTTTAGCTCTATATTCTCTTTGATCGTGTGCATAATTTTTTGGATGCGGACTTGATTGTTACACTCTAGGACCTAGTATTATGCCTCCTTCTCTTCAACAGCCTTTAAGCCTTTGAGGATGACATCTTTATGTGTAGCTGCTCTGCTGTCTGCTGCCGCGCTCGGGTGCGTCACTCATGAATATGTAAGCATAGCACGTGGGTTCAACAAAAGGGATTTTTAAATGCCTTTTTAACACATTTTTTACATACATAAGGGTACCATTTAAAGGGGGTATTTATAGATTAAATAGAAATTTTATAGTCTTGGCTTGACCATTTTCTTGTGGATAATAAGGTAATTACTTCTGGCGGACTACAAGGAATCCAGCAACAAGTAAGTTATTAACCACCTCATTAATGAAATGTGAACTGCGATCATTGACTAATTCCAATGGGCAGCTGAATCTAGAAATGATTTGTTCATATAAGAACTTAGCCTTTGTTTGTGCATCATCTCACTTAGAGGCTCTTTCCTCTGCCCATTTTGTGAAATAGTATGTGGTCATCATGATCACATATTAGGCTTAACGGATGCGCAGCTGGACTAATGGGTCGTCCAACAAAATCAATACCCCACTTCTCAAAAGGTTGTCTTACAATCACAGGGGTGAGTTCCATCCTATTTCTTTGTTGCGGAATAGCAAATCTTTGACACTCTTCACATCTTTTTATAAACTCCATGAAATCCCCGAATAACGTGGGCCACCATAGTCCTGCTTGAAGCACCTTGTGAGTTGTAATTTCCCCAACAAAATGTCACCAATAACGTGGGCTATTCCTCCTGAGTGTGCTTCATCTAGTATTGTGACAAATTCATCTTCTCGCACACAACTTCTTAAGATATTGTCCTTACTTAGCTTGTACAATTCTCTAGCAATTAATTGATAAGGTGCACCAGCTTAATAAGCCGATGCATTTTATCCTTGTTCAAAGGTTATTCACGAAAAACCATAAGTTAGATAGTTTGATATCTCCTCACTCCATTCAGACACCATGTCTAGTTTCACCAAACAAGCATCTGGGAGATCATCATGAACACTAGCTTTAGGTTTCCCATTTAGAATTCTAGACATGTGATCGGCCAACACATGTTATGTCCCTTTTCTTACTATGACCGTGAAGTCGAACTCCAAGAGTAGGAGCAACCAGCGTGTGATTCTTCCCATAGTGCAAGGCTTATTCACCAAGTATAATAAGACTTGATGGTCCATAAAAAATACAAATTTGTTGGCCAATAGATAATGTCAATACTTCTTGATAGCATAAACCATGGACAACCCTTCTCATTCCGTAGTGGTGTAATTTTTGTCTGCATCATTCAACTGTCGACTAGCAAAGCATACTGGGTAATCCAATTTGAACTCACCAAGTTGTGCAAATACACATCCTATTGCAAAGTTTGATGCATCGATGCGAACATGGAATATAAGATCCCAGTTGGGTGGTCTCAGAATTGGTGTACTAGAGCCAGTGCTTTATTCAACTTATCATATGCTTCTTGGCATTCCTTAGTCCATTCAAAGACAATGAGTAGTCTATACAATGGTTTGGCAATTTAATCATAGAATATTATGAAGCGACGATAATATCGAAAGTGTCCCATAAACCTCTGTACACCTTTGTAATTGGTGGGTGGGGGTAATTCCAAGATCAGTTTGACCTTGCTTTCGTCCGTGGAAATACCGTTTGTAAGATTCCTCCTCAGCAGGCGTGAATATCAAATAAACCTCTACTTCAATCCCTTATAATCATTCTATGTTTCTGAATACAAGAAAATATCATTTTTCCTTGTTTTGCCTAGTGAGATAAAAAAATTCTAGAGAGTGGTAAATCAAAATTGGGATATTTTTGGATAAATAAATTCTTCAAATATCAAAAAAATGTTTCCCTGGAACACAAAATCAAAATAGATTTTCCAAGGTGCAATTGAAATTAATTAAAATTGATTCAGAAGACCTTAGCCTAAGGGTCCAGATTTTCGAAAAAATTTGATTATGGTCCAATTAAGGTTCCTATGGACCAATGAGATTAATCCAAGTGTTGGGACAAGATAAATCCAAAGAGTAAAAGAAAATACCCAAAAATGAGCAAATGCCCACATAAGATGAAGAGTTGACCAAGTACTAGGTTTATTAGTTAAAAATTATGGTGTATTAATAAAAAAATAAGATATTTTGGAGTAATCATTCATTTTTGACACATGTGTAAGGAAAAGGGAGACCTTCAAGGAGGCTCCTATTTCACATGCTTAGATGAGTTTAAAACTCAAAAATAATAGGATATTTTTATCTCTCCTCTCTCCTAAATCAAACCAAATTAAAAAGGGAGCCAAACTTGTCCAAATTCAGCCAAACTGAAGCTAGAAAATTCTAGAACTCAGTTGGACTGAGTTAGTGGCCTCCCTCTCCTATAAATAGACCCTCATTCCTTTGTATTATTATCTGTGAATTAAACTATGATGGTATTACTCTACTAAGCTTAATTTCTATTATCCTCTAAAAACCTCTACAAAATTGAAGAGATTGGAGCTTCTCTCTCTCTTCAATCTTCCTTGGTGACTCATACGATATACCAAACCAATTGATTGGTTGGGAGCCTCTACAGTGACTAAAGAATCAAGCATTTTAGGAGGTAAAGAGTGGATTATGGTCTTTTTTCTATAATTTCTAAATGTTTCTTTCTTCTCAACCCCTCTCAAGCTTGAGAAGCTTTAATTTGAATGTCTTTTGAATATTATTGAAATGCTTTAATGTATTGTAATAAAGAAACACATAAATTTCCATTTATGTTTAATTTTAATAGTTTTTAAGCATTTCTCTCTCTCCCCCCAGAGAAAGGTCATTCCTATGACCTATTCTCAATCTAAATGAAGCTTCTCATGAAGCATTTCTCTAATCCAAAAGTAATTTTTATGCTTGTCTAATTGGAGGCCAAAATAATGGCTTTTTAATGCTTTTATGATATTTATTTCATAGAGAAATTATGAATCAATCCATAATTGGATAATGATCCAATTAGTGGTAATTCTAATCATACTAATAATATTAAACTTCATTCTCTCAATTAAATTGAGAATTGTCAGTAATAGTAGCAAAGCTATGGTAAAATTTCTGTAAAATAAACACATAAAACATTTTCATTCACAATATGAAAAGAGGACTTCCTACCATATACCAGGAATTATCATCCTAGATTAATTGAATGATTCTCATTGTAATCATGAAGAAATTTACTTTTATGATTATGCATAATTAGTAAATTAGAAAAAAGAGAAATTTTTGGTAATTTATTTTTTTTGTTAAAAGAGTAATTTCCAAGACATTGAAAATCCATGTATTCCAATGATTTAGAGAATAACATTGGAATGCTAAAATAATGTATAATTTATGAAAGATTTTAGTTAAATTTATCTTTTTGTATAGATAAACTTTTATCATGAAAGAGGAATTCCCACCATATTGAAATTCAAATATTTAAATGAGGGAAGTATAATTCCTAGTGAAAAGGAATTAATGAAGATTTTTATTTAATTTTTAAGAGAAAATATAGTTAAATTTATCTTTTTATATAGATAATTTTTTATGATGAAAGAGGAATTTCCACCATATTGGAATCCAATTAATTAAATGAATAAAATGTAATTCCTAGTCCAAAGTAATTAATGGAGATTTTTATTTAAATTTTAAGAGAAAAATTTGATTGAATTTATCTTTTTGCATAGATAAGCTAAAATGATAAAAGTGGAATTCCTACTATATTGGAATTCAAATGTTTAGATGAGAAAAGTGGATTTTTTAGCTTAAAGGAATTAATGGTTATTTTTATGTAATTTTTAAGAAGAATTTTAATAGATTTAATTTAGGAAAAAGAGGAATTCCCATGATAATTGGATTGCACTCATCGAAATGAGAAAAAGAAAGATTTCAAGTTTATTCAGAAAAAATAGGTATTCATATTTTAGTTAAAAGATGAATTTTTATGATAATTGATAAAAGATGGATTTGAATTAAATTCTAATGTCAAAAGATGAATTTCCATCATAATTCTACCGAATGAATTAAGGTTGAGAATTTATGTGGGAAAAAGAAAATCTTGGATAATTGAATTGGAAAAATCACTAAATGGATATTTACCCAAATCTAGACGTTTAGTTGAAAGGAATCCTGGTAGAACTAAACTGAATGAATTTAGTTAGACTACGTGAGGTCGGACAGTAAACCTAATTGTCCTTCTCTCGATCTGAATCAGACAAAAACTTCGTGGACCAATTCCAGTTACTAAATCCAAAGAATAGACTACAGAAACTAATCTAGTTTTTCCCTGGCCAATCTCACCAAGAATCTAGTTGGATAAATGGACAAAATGACGGCCTCATGAGAGATTAAGGATCCTCATTATGAAACTGGGAATTATTGGAATGCTGCATGTCATGGAGTTAGATGCCTCAGCACATTGTAAGGGTGGCATAAGGGATCCCTTTGGAACTAATTCAACATTGGCCCATTACATGGGCTGTATTCCAACTAAAGACATTCCGGTTGTCCACAATGCTTTTAGCCCTATGGGAGGATTCCAACTTTTTTCTCTCAAATGTCTAGCATCTCGAAGAGAGCAGAGAAAATAATCCTCGTCAACAAGTCGGCCATTTTTCAACCTTTCAAGGAGGCTACGCTCGGTCCTTGTTAATACAACCAACCATCGCCAAAAGTGTAGGAGAGAGAGATGCTGAGTGTATTGTAGATTCCATCATGTCGGGCACTCTTCCTCTCCACAAGAGAAGGTGCAAGGAAAAAACTGGGATGTAAATTGTAATGCTTATCAATCCCCTTTTTTGGTAATAAAAATACACTTTTATTGAAGTATCTATGCTAGGGCCACTTTTAATTTTTGTAGTTGAATTTCACATGAAGTGAATTTTTTAACTGTGTAATTAATTATGAATTTACAGTTGAGTATGAATTTGTAGTTGAATGGAGTAAGTTCAATTTTGTAGTTGAGTTTGTATTAATTAACTGAAATTTTGTAATTATTTTTGAAATCAATTCTGAAAAAATTAAACAATCGAAAACATTTTTTTAACCTTGTGTAGGCCTTCCAAGCCCTCCCCTAGGCCTCGAGGGGCGTGTGGTTGCAGGTCACCCCGTGTTGGCTTGGGCCCTTCTGGGCTCATGCAGCCCCCCGAGGCCTAGGGGAGAACTTGGAAGGCCTGCACAAGGTCAAAAACAATGTTTTGGATTCTTTCAAAAAAAAATCTCATTTTTTCTCAAAAGTTTTGTTATAAAATTAGAATTTAATTTTGCAATTCAAATGAACAAAAAAATGTAAATCTGTAAACTCTCTATAAGAATTTACCAAAAAATTACATTTATGTGTTTTATAACTTGTTGTGGGAATCATGTGTAATCTAGTTCAATTTTGCACATGGTGCATTAATAAAATATAATTCAAACTCACATATTTCAAAATGTGTCCTAAAACAAAAATCCATGACTATACAAGCTTAAAATGAGATAAGACAAAAAAACTTGAGCTTTTTATTGATAAATATAAATTCTTACATAGAAACACGACTGATTACAAGTCTTGACGATGCAAAAGTCTAGCTAGTTTAAGATCCTTTGTCATTATAGTAGCCCTCTTGGCATGCATAGCACAAAGGTTTGCATCCTCAAAAAAGGTCACCAAAAAATCTTTTGCATATTCTTATAAATCTCTTAATGCAAGGCTTTGCACATGATAGTCTTGAGAGTAACTATATAGGATTTCTTTTACAAGACATGTGAAAGGTGCCTTGGGGGAATAAGGAGATCCATATATTTTTGAGATCTTTGTATCTCTTGGAGTGCCCTGACTCCATATTTCATCCTCCTCCTTGGTGCACATGGAGGCACATTTGGGTTCTAAGGCCTTGGAGGATAAGAAGCCTTCTTCTAGTCATAGGTCCCTTGGGGCAGCACGGCGAGTTTCTGGTGGAGGTTCTACTACCTGCTATACTGTGGTGGTGTTTGTAAATATAAAATACCAGGCATGCTACCCTCACTTGTAGAGACTCCTTGTCCTTTTTCTTCTTGTTGGACTTTCTCTCGTGTTGGAAGGTGACCCTTATTGGTAAGCAGAGTCTTCCTGGAACATTGCCCTTATGAAGGTGGAGTATTTTATCCTTCCCATGATGGAGGACCCTGCTTGTCAATTTCAGTTGACGATTTTGTGCTATTGGGATCGTGAAGGACACTTTCTAGTACTAGTAGTGAAAAGATGCAAGGGAGGAGAGAGCTTGAGCTCTTGCAAGCACACACACACACTCACACAAACCCTAGAAGAGAACACACAAGGTGAGGCTAAAAATTCTTCTTCTTCTTCACACAAAAAAAAAGGTCTACAAAGAAGATAAAGTGACTGACACACATAATAGAGTATATACAAGTGGTCCATAATGTAAACACACTAAGAGGAGTGGGTAGATGTGGACTAATCGGTGTAGTCCAGCTGTAACATCTCTGGCAAAGATATGTTGGTGGTGCCAGCTACCAAACCCGCCAGTGATGTAAATGTGAAACGGTCATGCAAGTGCCTCGTGTGAGTGTCAGCTCATGTTGAGCTTGACATCTCAACACTCCACCTCAAGCTCAACTCCAGCTCATGAACTCCAAGCATATCTTGAAATCTACAGAGCTTCTTAGCTCCCAAGGCCTTTGTGAAGATGTTAGCTACCTAATCCTGTGTGTTAACCTAGGTCAAGTCAATATCGCCTACTAAGACTCTCTCCCCTGAGATGAAGTGGTAATGTATCTCAATGTGTTTCATCCACGCATGGAAAACTGGTTCTTGGCTAATTGTATACTGCTAATATTGTCACAATATATGACAACCTTTCTCCCCACATACAACCCCAAATGAGCAAGTAGCGTGTAACCAAGCTACCTCACATGCTGCCACCGTAACTCCTCTGTACTCTGCCTTTGTACTTGATAAAGCAATTGTGGGCTTCTTCTTGTTGCTCCATGTCACAACAGCACTCTCAAATGAAAACATAAATCCACTGGTAGATCTCATGTCTAAGATGCTACCTGCCCAATCTGCATATGTGTACCCATATAGCTCCAATGGTACACCTGCTGCATAAAACAATGCATCAATAGTGTCCCTTAAATGCTGAAGTGTGAGTTGCACACTATCAAGATGTGGTTTGCACAAAACTTGTATAAACTGGCTCTTTAAGCCAACAGTGTAGCTTTAATCTGGCCTGTTGATCATGACATAGATCAAACTCCTCACAATCTTCTTGTACATAGTGGGATCCTCCAACACATAACCTATATCCGCACTAAGCTTGCCATTTTGATCTAATGGCACCGAGATTGGCTTACAATCAGCCATCCCATACTTGGACAACATGTCTAATACATACCGTCCTTGTGACAGCCAAATACCCTCAAGTGTACGAATGACCTCAATTCCCAAAAAGTAGCATAGATATCAAAAATCCTTCATCTCAAACTTCCTTTTGAGAAGACTTTTCACACGCTCAATATCATCCAAGTTTTCACCCCAAACAATCCAAATCTTGTCCAAATGGAGTCAAACTGAACCTCGAAAATTCTAGAACCCAATTAGACTTGGTTAGTAGCCTCCCTCACCTATAAATAGACCCTCAACCATTTTTAATTGGATATTGGAGCTATACCATGCAAGTATTATATTAAAATAATCATATTTTCTATTATCCCTTAAATTTTCCTCTCTCTTGGGAGCTTGGAGCTCTCTCTCTCTACAAAAACTCTTCAATGGAGAGTCCATCTAGATTTTTCTTATGTGATTATATTTTCGAGTACTATGAGCTAGGAACTATTGAAAAGGCCTTGAGTGAGAGGCTCTGCTCTGCGCAGTGGAAGTGCTACTTCCACTGCTAGCACCCCAGAATTTGTTGCACGGAGGGGGCAGGGATCTTTCAGCTGGTATTAGAGTGAATTGGCTAAAGTAGATCAATCGAGAAGAAAGAAATGTCAAAATTTTATGAGGTACCAGTAAAAGATTGTAATTGTGTGATGAAATTCATACAAATTGATATTCAGAATGAAGATTCATAAATTGGAAATTGGGTCTTCAGATGGAAGTACTACAATTGTATGGAGTCCCTAACTTTCTTGAGGCCTAGATATGATGGTATTTACCTTATAGTTCTAAGGATCGTGATTACCCGTATATACCATGGGTATAATTGCAGCTCTTTACTGGCAATATATACGAGTAAATCTAAGACCTTGGAATTATAAATGCTATCTAGATGCTGAATTCAAATGTTGGTTGATATGATTTTAGAATTCTGGTTGAGAATTGATGAATTGATTTGGATTTTGATTGAAAGATGTTGATTTCTGAATTCTAGTAATAAGAAGAAGATAAGTTGAACAAAGCCACAATGAGGATGAATGGGACAAATCCCACTGATGATGTTAGTAACTGGAATGACGATTATGACTTCAGCAAATCACTATGAGATTAGTGGATTGTGCTGATAGATCGTTGTTGTTTGACCTTTGACCCAATGGATCTAATTAAGGAATGACAAATTGAGAAGCAGCATAACTGAAATCTCCGTGGAGGGATGTTCAGATGCAATTTTCGATTTGATGGACCATTATTGTGATAAGAATATGAATGAATTATTCTTTGGTAATGAGTTATGTATGTTCTTCTTGTAGAAGGGATCTTTATCCCAAGATTTTGTGGGGGGCTGACCAAACTATAACGAACCCCAGAATCAGTTGGATTTAAAGTCGGATTTGAATTATAAATAAAGTGGTCTTTTCACCTCAGCAGCTTGGTTAATATTGATAGGATCATGGATCGAGGTTGTCGTGGTAGGAATGTTAGCCCCAAACTCGATGAGGAAGAGCTCGACCCGGATGTTCATGGATCGAGGTTATCATGGTAGGAATGTTAACCCCAAACTCGATGAGGAAGAGCTTGACCCGGATGTTCGTAAAACTCTTCATAGATCACAGCCTTGACCTTTCAAGGGTGAAGGGAAAAACTTGGGTGAGGCTGTGGAGAAGTGGATCGAAGCAATGGAAGAATACTTCGATGTCATTGGGTACAATGAGAAGAGTAAAATGGCTCTTTCAAAGCTGAAGATAGTGGAAACAACTAGAGTGGCATGGAGAAACCACTGGGAGACAAGCCGTCTGCGAGACAAGCCGTCTGGATCAGAATACCTAGACATGGAATGATCTCAAGATTTACCTAAGGAAGAGATTCTGTCCTCCCGGCTTTTTGGAAACCAAGATGAACGAATTATTGGAGTTAACCTAGGGGAGTAGAACCATTGAAGAATATCATCAAGCATTCGCTCTCCTCCTCAAGTACTCGCCACCGGCTAGAGATGAAGAACAACTGATGGCGAGGTTCATTAGGGGACTGAACAAACCTTTGAATATCCTAGTAAAGAATTCCACGCCAGTTTCCATGGCCAAAGCAGTGCGGATAGCAAAGGATTTCACCACAGCCTTTGATGCCAACAAGGTCCCGCCAAAGCCAGCACCGTCATCTTTCAAAAGATTTCTAGCTCCGAAAGGTGATTCCTACTTTCCACTACCTAAGAGACAACAAGGTCAATCTCAGGATATGGGAACTTCGAGAATGGAAGAAGGGTCCTTTTCCCGGAACTCAATCCCCTGGTATTCAACTTCAGAAGTTCCACCCTTGAACACAGAAGTGAAATGCTATAACTATCAAGGATTTGGACATCGCAGTATGGATTGCCCAACTCCTTTTGGATCAAGCTTTTCGAGGCAAGGAGGTCAGGGACCAAGATTCCAGACTCCATCTCATTCCTTCTAGAGTAATCAGGTTCCTTTCCATCTCAAAATTAGGGAGATCCCAGAGGTATACCCCCTAACCAACCCTCAGTTTCAATCCACAGTAATACAAGACCTCCGCCTTAGAATAGGGGAAGTCAAAGAGAGATGTTCCCAAATCGTCCGTCCACTTCCAAGGCACTAACGCCGGAAGTGATTGAAGAGGAAGAAGATGAAAGAGATTATATACTCCACCTACGAGATGAGGACATCTCACGTTTTTTAAGTGGGATAGATATAAGATTCCTCCCTCCATCCTTTGAGGTGTAAAGGTATAACCTTAAGTTCTTGTAATTATTCCCCTCTCTGAAATAGAAGAAAGATCTTGTTTTACCCTCTCTTTTGACCTAGAGAGAGATAATCCAAAATTGAGATATCTTTGAATATAAAAATTCTCCTAGTGTCTAAAATGGATTCCCTTGAAACAGAAGTTCAAAATGAACTTTTCAATATGCATTAGGAATAAATTGAAAATCGTATAAGGGACCTTAGCCTAAGGGTCTACATTTTCAGAATTTTTTAGATTTTGGTCCAATTAAGGTTACAATGGGCCAATTGGATTAATCCAAGTGTTAGGATGAGATAAATCCAAAGAATAAAAGAAAATACCCGAAAATGTGTAAATGCTCACATAAGATGAAGAGTTGACTGATTAAAAGTTTTATTAATTAAAAATTAAGAGATATTACTAAAAAAATGAGATATTTTAGAATAATGATGCATTTTTGACACCTTGGTAAGGAAAGGGGGACTCTTGCGGTAGGCGTCTCTTTCACATGTGTGGAAAAGTTTTTAATTCAAAAATTTTATGATATTTTTATCTCTCCTCTCTCCTGGATCAAACCAAATAAAAAAGGGAGCCAAACTGGTCCAAATCTTGTCCAAATTGAATCAAACTGAATCTGAAAAATTTCTAGAATCCAGTTGGACTTTGTTAGTGGTCTCCCTCATCTATAAATAGACCCTCACTCATTTGTAATTGGATATTGGAGCTATACCATGCTAGTATTATATTAAACTAATCATATTTTCTATTATCCCTTAAATTTTCCTCTCTCTTGGGAGCTTGGAGCTCTCTCTCTCTACAACAACTCTTGGAGTTGCTCTTCTCCTTTTGGGGGCTTCACTGCAATTAGAGAATCAAGCCAAACTTGGAGATAAAATCAAATTTTATGGTTTTTTCTAATTTTCTCCAATAACTTTCTTCTTCTCAACCCCACTTAAGCTTGAGAAGCTTTCAAAATGATTGTTTTAATTCAAATCAAGTTTTTCCTAAGTTTCTTAATGTTAAATTAGCATTAAGTTAACCTTTATGCTTAAATTATAATGCTTTCTTTAAGTAAATATCTGTCTCTAAAAGAATATGCATCCTTATGGCTAAATCCCTTGGAAAAGGATGCTTCTCAATGATAGTCTCTTAATTCAAAGCTAAACTCTAGGCTTGATAAGCTAGAGATTAAGAAAATAACATTTTCATGATTTTGTGCTATTAAAATAATGGTAAATTCTTCTAGATTGTTTATGAATAGTTGAAACTACTCTAATTCATTCTAAATGAGAAATGGATGATCATAAAAATTTGGGAAAAGAGGAATGTTTAAATTAGCTTAATCTAGTGGGATAATCATAGTTATATTTAATTTTATGTTTAATTTTATGGTTAAAATTATGACTTAAATTCATAGTTTGATTTTAAGCATAAAAGAGGAACTACTATCATATTCTCATTACAAGTTTTATTCTTTAGAAAAAAATTGAGAATTATCAATAAAATAGCAGTGAAGCTATGATAAAATTTTCAGAAAATAATACATATCTTATTTTTATGCATAATGCTAAAAGAGGACTTCCTAGGATTGGACATCCTATGAAAAAAGAATGATTTTCATCTTATTCATGCGAAATAAAGTTTTTTTATAATTATGCATAATTAATTGATTATGAGAAAAGAGTAATTTTTTGTAAATTTATTTTTATGCAAAAAGAGGAATTCCCATGATATTTGAGATCCAAGTAATTAAATGGTAAAAGAGAAATTTTTGGTAAATTTATTTTTATGCAAAAAGAGGAATTCCCATGATAATTGAGATCCAAGTAATTAAATGGTAAAAGATGAATTTTTGGCATGATTCAAATTATGAGTATTTATCAAAAGTGGAATTTTGAGTATTATTAATTTTATTGGGAAATATGGGTAGAATTGATTTTTGTAAATCCGATGAATCTTTTACTCAAAAAGAAGAATCTTTAATATATTTCACTTGAGAAATTTGAGAAAGAATATGAAAATATCCATCGAGAAAACTTGGATAATTCTTATGCAGAAAAGAGAATCTAGATTCCCTAGGAGGATCGAGGATCCAATTGAGTAAACGGAAGTTTAGAATTAGTTCTCATTAATGAAGCTTAAGGAATGAAAATACAATACGTAAATGCTCTTTTTGAGTTTTTACTATTTAATTCTGATAAGGTTTATTTTTCCTTTTTAAACCTTCAACAACACTCTGATACGTAGATTCAATGGGATTGAGAAAAAGTACCTTGAAACTAGGCCAAGCAATTGGCAGAAACTTAGAAAAGTCCTATCAGTATCGAAATATCAGTATCGAAATATCAGTATCGAAAGTAGAAAACGGTACTAAAAGTGGAATGTGATAAAATGTGAATGTGATGTGATGAGATGTGAGTGGATGTGGATGAGATGTGATGTGATGAAATGGATGTGGATGTGAATGTGATGAGATGTGGATGAGATGTGATGTGATGTAAATGGATGTGGATGTGGATGTGAATGTGATGAGATGTGATATGATGTAAATGGATGAGGATGTGAATGTGATGAGATGTGGATGAGATGCGATGTGATATAAATGGATGTGGATGTGGATGTGAATGTGATGAGATGTGAATAAGATGTGATGATATGTTCAAGGATGTGATGTGATGTAAATGAATGAGAATGAGATGTGATGATATGTCAAAGGAAGTGATGTGATGTAAATGGATGAGAATGAGATGTGAAAGGATGTGATGGGATAGAAATGGATGAGAATGAGATGTGATGATATGTGAAAGGATGTGATGTGATGTAAATGGATGAGGATGAGATGTGATGTGATAGATATGCATGTGAATGAATGAATGGATGTGGATAGATGTGAATGTGAATGAATGAATGGATGTGGATGAATGTGATGAGCTGTGAATGGATGTGGTGTGATATGGATAGATGTGGATGTGATGTAATGTGGATTAAATGGGTGAGATATGATGTGGATAGATGAGATGTGATGTGATGTGGACTTGGGTAGATGTGAATAGATGTGAAGTGATGTAAATAGATGTGAACGTGATGTGATGATATATGGATGTGATGTGGATCTTGTAGAGCGTTTCTCTCTACTGTGCAATGTAGTGCTCATAGAGTACTACCGATCAACAAATGTGTTAAAAAACACAATGTCAATCCAAGGACTCGACCCGATTAGTGCATGAAGGCTTATCCCATGAGGGAGAGCTCACATACACGAACCACCACTTGACGATTCAACCATTCAACACCTCAATCAATCTCTCAATCCCTTAAATCCACTACACTAATCAAGAGAACAAGCAATGCATGGCAATCTCTTAATCCCATTCAAACATTGATTAAATCTTAGCTTTCCCTAATGCCAGCAAACCCATAAGCGTGCATCTACTAACCCATAAGCTTAAGCAAGCATAGAATGTAACATTCACAAACCCACAAGCTCATAGAGAGAGTCTATCCATGAATAACTCATTGCCAATGAAGTGGGCAAGAGCTTGCATCAATGGAGACTACACACGCACACACTACAAGCATGCATACACAAGAGTGCAAGATAGGTGGTTGCAAGTCATTTATGCATGTATCCCTCCATTGTTGTGCTTGAACTTCCTCAGGTAATCTACGTTGTTTTGGTCCTCGGTCTGGTACTCTCATATCAAGAAGGTTATGGCGTTGGGGTGTAATTCCCACAATTTGTTTCATTAAGCCCGTGCCATATCGTCGAAAGTAAGAGCGGCATAGCCAACAAATGTGTGAAGCTTCCCCTAATACGAGTCGTGCACACTCTTGACAATGTGGAAATGGATGATGCTGTTGATAGAATAAAGTGACAAAGTGATGCCCACAGCAAATTTCACCTAAGGGAGCATAAAAGTACCTAGAATGAGTTTGAAAAGGAGGAGCACTATAACCCCCGCGATGTTGAGGTTAAGTACTATCAGGGTCAATGCATCGTGGACATGTATCTCGCCAAATATCCATCAGGAGGTATCTGGGCGTAGAACAATGAAATTTAGAAACTTCAAACTTTATACTCATATCCAGCATTACAATCCCTATCAAAAACAAGTAGATAAGATCGTCTCAAAAAGAACACAATCCTGTAATGGCAGAAGGAACCACATTAGTAAAAGTGAGACTATTCAAACACTGAACTACCAAAGAGCTTCAATTGTAGTGTTAATGCCTTACCTTTGGTTTTGGGTATGTCCTTCTTAAGAGGTGGGAAGAATAGCAATTGTCGAGGAATTTGAGCAAGATAAGAGGATGTAGGCAGTGAAGTGCTAGAATCTATGCTCAAAGGAGAGTCATGTAAAGTTGGATTTGTCTTAGGTACACAAGTTGATGGTGGAAGTGTATAACAAGGAGAGGTTGGGACAACTGGTGATTCAATACATGTTTTGGGAAGGTCAACACAAGGAGATTTGTAGGTGCTATCACAACCACCTATCCTATCTTGAAGAGGTTGTGTTGATTTCCTTTGCACCCGCTGATATGAAAAATCAAGAGTGGCTTTTGGAATCTTATTGATACGCTCTTTTGGCTCTAGCAACCCATGGCATTTGCGAAGCCAAAGTGCTGTTGCACCCTCATAATAGCCTTGTGCTTTAAGAACATGCTTTGGGACCCAATGAGTAACAATCTGAGGCGGCTTAGGCTTGGAAAAGATATTCTTTTTAGGAGGTTTAGCAACTAGGCTAGATAATACAAGTTTGTACGCATCTTTGGGTAGCCAAATTGACGATTCCTTCTTGCCTGGCCTTCTTTGAGCAGTGACTAGAGTAGTTGGAACATGCTAGCCATGGCCCTCACTTGAGGACTCATCGATTATCCACATCATTTGTCTTGGAGCTTGAAGAGCAGATGTTGAAAGTGGGTTGTGTAAGATAGAACTACCACCCTTTTGACATGATAAAACTCGTGGAGCAGCAGATCCCAATATGCAATCAAAATCAATTTGCAATTTGTATTGTCTATTCTTCCAATCTAATGAACAACAATTGGTAGCACTTAACCATGATCGACCAAGAACAACCTCTACCACTGCCTTGGACTTACTAGCCACATAAAAGGGAACTGACATCTGGTGATCCTGAATGGATATCATAATGACACATTTTCCCTCTATAGGGTTATCTTCACCTGAGAAGCTTTGTAAGTCAATAGGAATGTGCACAAGTGTTGGTTGTCCCAATGCTACCCATGTGTCAAATGAGAGAACATTATAATTTGCACCAGAGTCAATTAAGGCAGAGACAAAGTAGGTAGTCTCATGAAGATGAAGACACACGTGAATATTGAAAGGATCGACATATTGTTCATCAGTAGCCAACTGTAAGGTCAACACAGAAGCCTTGCGATGCTCCTTGGCTTTTGCAACTCTAGCTTTAGCTTCTTCTTGAGCTTGACGTTTAAGTAGGTCATGTGCTTCTTTCCGTGTGTGGGCAACATGCATTTGTTGAAGCATGGCTTCAGTTAATGGTTTATTGTATTTCTTGAGACGACTTCCATTAATGAAGTTAGGCATTTGCTCACCTTCTAGTGTCTCTAAACGCACTGCACCACATCGAGTAAGCTCATTAATCACAAACGGTCCTAGGCCACGTTTTTTGAGCTTTCTCTTATGCTTCTTAAGTGTGTACAAGAGCACAAGGTTCCCTTTTTTGAATCGGCCAGTTGTTACATTTCGATCATACCATTGCTTTTGTCTCCTCTTCTCGGCATACATCCCCATTACCGCCAATAAGCGGGTCTCATCAAACTTTTCCAATTCATCAATGCGTTAAGAAAGCTCATGACCAGTCCAGTCCAATTGTTTAGCAACTCGTAGAGTAGGTACAAGAAATTCAATGGGAAGAATTGCATCTAACCCAAAAGCAAGCTCAAATGGGGTTGTGCCCACAGATGTTTTATAGGTTGTTCTGTATGCCCAAAGAACTGAGTGCAACTTTTGCTCCCAATCAGTCCTATGTCCCTCAACAATCTTTGTGAGTGCTGTGCAGAGAATCTTGTTAGTACTCTCAGCTTGACCATTGGTCTGGGGATGATAGGGTGCAGAATGCTTGTGAATTACCATAAATTCTTGAAGTAAAAACTCTATGACCTCATTCACAAAGTGCACACCTTGATCACTAAGGATTTCAATAGGTAAGCCATAGCATGTAAACACGTACTCATACAAGAACTTGGCTGTGGTTCTAGCATCATTTTTGAATGTAGCCTTTGCTTCTACCCATTTGGTCAAATAGTCAGTTTGCAACTATAATATATTCGGCATGCGTGTGACGAGCTGGAGGTTTAATGGGACCGACAAAATCAATACCCCATTTGGCAAACGCACGTGTGCTTAACATAGGCCGCAATGGCATATTGTCCTTTGTGATGGGGAGGTTTGGTCCTTTGACAATCGTCACAATGTTTCACATATTCTTCGGCATCCATTTGTAAGGTTGGCCACCAAAGCCCAGACCACCTAATCAACTTAGCTGTGGTATTGCCCGAAAAGTGTCCACCCCCAACACCTACATGTGCATGAGTCAAGATTTTCAAGTAGTCAGGTTCACATACACACATGCGCAACTTGCCATCCTTGCCCCTCTTGTAGAGTTGGCCCTCTATCAGCATATAGTTGGCCACTTCAACTTCAATAGCATGCTTTCGATATTTAGGAATTGTTCGATCAGTATAACCATGCTGAAGATAGTCCACAATATACTTGCTCCAACTTGGTGTAGTTGAAATTTAGAATAATGTGACATTATGAATTCGTTGTTGAATTTGACATGAAGCACAGTTACGAACAAATTTTTCAGCATTCACATGCATGGCAGGCCACCATTGCCCATCCTCAGTTATACGTCGCACACAAGTAGTAGCTGATGCATGGATTCCACCAATACCCTCATGTGCCCATTTGAAGATCTCCTCATATTGGTCAGGGTTAGGTATAAGCCGCAACACTCCATCATTACCCTGACGATATAATCTCCCTGAGATTAACTTGAATGGTCGCCACCATAGGTCCACATTAGGACCTGCTAGTTATATCTGCCCACTTGTCAAAATTTCTAAGATGGGTTCAGACCATTTAGGAGCTGTCTCTACAAGGAAAAGTGTTGAATCTATCATCATCCACACCCACAGCACCTTTGCCAGAGGTGATTCAAGACAAATGATCTGCCCTAAGATGAGTTGTTCCTTTTCGGACTGCCACTTCAAAATCAAACTCAAGAAGGATGACAAACCACCTCACAATCCTTCCAGTTGCACAAGGCTTATTCACCAAATATAGCAGTGCTTGATGGTCCACAAAAAATATAAATTTGTTTGCCAAAAGGTAATGGCAAAACTTTTTCACTACATATATCATGGACAAACCTTCTATTTCTGTTGTGGTATAATTCTTCTCAGCATTGTTCAACTGTCAACTAGCATATGAGATTGGGAAATCCTTATTATGTTCTCCCGATTGAGCCAAAATACATCCAATTGCAAAGTTTGAAGCATCAATATGGACATGAAAGATTTGGTTCCAATTTGGTGCCCATAAGATGGGTGCAGACACTAATGCTTGCTTCAAATTTTCAAAGGATTCCTCACACTCGTCAGTCCAATTCAACTTTACAAGAAGAGCATATAATGGTCTGGCTAGGACAGCGTACATGTAGATGAATCGACCATAATAGCCACAATGTCCCATGAATATTTGTACCCCTTTAGGGTTGATAGGCCGAGGTAATGAGACAATGACATCAATTTTATCCATATCTGCTGAAATACCATTGCGAGAAACAATATGGTCCAAAATCTTCCCTTGTCTTACCATGAATTTGCACTTGTCAGGATTCAAGCATATACGATAAACTTGACACTTTTGAAACACAAGTCTGAGGTGTTCTATATGATCATCACGCTCTTGTGAGTGAATACATAAATCATCCATGAAGATCTCAAGAAATAGCCTAAGGTACTCCTTGAATACATGACTCATTAACCGCTGAAAGGTTGCAGGTGCATTTGTTAGACCAAATGGCATAACACGATAGGCAAAGATGCCATCTTCAGTTGCAAAGGCTGTCTTGTGTTGATCCTTCGGATCAATTGACACTTGATTGTAACCGGAGAATCCATCCAAGAAACTATATGCCTTTTTCCTTGCAACACGTTCCAAAACATGATCCGTGATTGGAAGTGGGTAATGATCACGTACAGTAGCTGCATTTACCTTCTTGAGGTTTACACATACTCGAAGTTTTCCATTTTTCTTGGGCACCACTACAATAGGAGAGACCCATTCAGTGTGTTCAATCTCATAGATAAATTTTGCCTCTAAGAGCTTGTCTATTTCTTCTTTTATCTTTCATGAAAAATTCTCATTATAAGTATAAGGACGTTGCTTGGAAGGCTTTGCATCCTCTTGCAATGGAATTGTATGCTGACATATGCTTGGATCAACTCCTTTGAGGTCTTTATAACTCCAAGAAAAAACATCGCGATACTCCTTTATTGTTTGAATTAATAACTTCTCCTCATCTAAGGACAAGTTTGTGGCAATCCACACATAGTGAGGCTCTTCTCCTCGCTTAGCGATATCAATTTTTTTTGCATCTTCTAGACCATCATATGAAACCCCTGGCATGCTTGGCTTTTGTCGCATGGGCTGTTGAAGAACAATCTTTCGATCTTGAAGAGTGTACTGTGTGAAGTTGGGGGGAACATTGAGACCTTGTTCTTGTCCACTTGAGTCATCACTAATTGAAGGCCATGCGATTTTGAGCTCTCTTTTGCAATCTTGCATTAGAGTTTTTTGTTCAACCATTATCTTTGCACTTCCGACACTCTCTTTTGAATCGGTTTGAGACTTGAGTTTTTGTTTTGGTCTCTTTGTTTTTTTGCGATTTTTGCTAACAATTTTTAGCTTTTCTCCTGGTTGGAATCCCTCTGATCGTTTTACTTGGTCTTTGATACTATCTTGTGCTTGGACATAGTATAGATATCCATTCTTTCCTGAGAAGTGAGGTGGTGGTCGAGAGTGTTCATTCTTAAACTCCTCGTTTTCTTTTTGTATTCTCTCACGTCGTTCCCTCTCATCTTGTTTACGAATTCTCTTATGGCTCTTACAGCATTTACGTTTGGGTCGGCTTCGAGGGATCTCGATTTGAACCTCCCTTCCTCTCAAGAGTAGGCGTGCCTTTCCTAACTCTTCCTCGGGGATTATCACATCATCATCAAAATCAGAGTCCCATCCGTCTTCCTTATCAGCATCATTAGCCGATTCAAGTGTTAAATCCTCCACTGAGACTTCCTCTACATGCAGTGCTGTGGATGCAACCCCATAGTACAAATCATCTAGAAGGTCACGTGGTTGTACCATTCGTATAGGAATAATGTCATATTCATCTGAATCAAAAAAATTAAAGTGGCTTAGGTAAAGCACATGTCGATAATGTTGCAAGGACATGACTCCATTCTAGGGGATCAATTAAGTGCTCAGGGAAGGGTTGTGGAATGTATGCCTCATCTGATACACTTCGATTACCCTTAAGTCTTTCAGTGTTGAAATCCTTACATGAGACTCCACACATCCACATATCTTCTCGCCCATCTGACAATGTAACTCTTGAGCCCTCAGATGAAGCAGAATCAAACTCATCTATTGGAGACCGCGTTACATCACGATATGAGTGATTCTTTAGGTTGACCCTTGTGATGATGACAGAATCATGTCGGAGGTACAAATAATTGTATCCCCAATCCTGAATCATTTAAAATTGTCGCATGAATGGTCTACCCAATATCACTTCATAGTTTGGATGCTTTCCAAAATCCACTACTGCAAATGTGTGCTCATATTCAATCCCACATGTGGTGACCAATATGTTCTCTAGCAGCCCAATGGGATGTTCTAAGCTTCCATCTACTAGTTCCAAGCGCATCCTTGTACTCCTAATAGCTGGTTTGCCCCACTTTTCCCAAATGGACCTTGTCACAATGCCCACTCCTGCACCACTATCAAGTATTGCAATTGAAGCTACTTTTCGCACTTCTAATGGGAGGGTAGCATTTCCCTGATCGTCCTCACAAAATTTTCCTACTTTGTTGATAGGAACTGGCATAACATGCTTTGTCTCAGGGTGTATAGTACATTGATGGTTACCCTTTTGTGGCAATACCTGCTCTGACAAACATGTGGCAATATCATTCCACAACTCTGGTCGAAGCTTTATCAAATCAAGCAAAGGTAAGGTACAAGCCACTGGTGCTGACAAAATAGCTTGCACGATACCCATATCCATCTCCTTTGTCAACCTTCTATGCATGGAGGGTATCCTCAAGGGTATCCTCAAGGTTTGAGAACAGTTCTCATATTCTCCCAAATAAGATGGTAAGGTTTTTTATTGTATGCTTACTTCTAAGAGAAACAATTGTTCGAACTTCCTCTTGGATGCTTGGGCGTCTAAAGTTGTTTTCAATGGCTCTGGTAAAATCCACTTCAGAGAATGGAGGTGAAATAATAGTGGACATATTCTATTTAACTTTCTCATGAATTGCTGCCCACATCTCATTTGCCATGTCCTCGTTAGCATCAATAACTTCATCATTGCATGGGAAGGCAAGACTAGGTGGTGGCAGAATGCCTTCTTTCAATGGGGTGTCAATTGGTGCAGACTTCTCGCTATGAGTTTGTGAGATCAGCTCACTTTTCATTTCCCAACTTGATGACACTTCTGGTATGGTTTCTAATGTTGGCTTAAGAGAGGTTGGGCCCCGAGGGATAGGTGGAGGTGGGCCCTCAAGTATTGATTGAGCTTCCCTAATGAGTTGCTGATGTACAGCTAGATTGATCTTCTCCTCACACGAGGGTTTGGGTATTCTTGAAGCTTCTTGGGTAGCTCAGATAAAGCTGCAATGTGACTTCTATGAGCATCAATGATGGAATCTAGAGTCTCGTTCACCTTATCCACAAAAACAGAACCCCCAGAACTATCCTCGGTTGTACTAGCCTCATCTTGTTTAGCACTAGGCCCAGGTTGAGGTTGATGCTCCTCATGCACTTCTTGGGATGTAAAAGCTTGATCCTTCATGTTTTGTTTAGAGACTTCTTGAGAACTAGTGGTGCACTCTTAGTTTTCTTGTTGCGGTTCTTTTTCCTCCTAGTGGTCCTTTTTCTATTGGAATGTAGGGTCTTGTCCACTAGATTTACCTTTGCATCCCTAGTTCGAGGTGTCTCATCAGTCTG
Source organism: Cibotium barometz (assembly GCF_041138505.1). Taxonomy (NCBI): domain Eukaryota; kingdom Viridiplantae; phylum Streptophyta; class Polypodiopsida; order Cyatheales; family Cibotiaceae; genus Cibotium; species Cibotium barometz. The sequence goes on along the minus strand of NC_141057.1, from coordinate 7,353,119 downwards.
CATTTCGGCATTTTGTGTCTGTGATCTAGTCATGACTCTAAGTGGCACGATTTCCTCATTCTCTGATGAAGGTGGCGATGGAACTGCCTCTACAAAGTTCAGTGAGACCTTTGGTTGAGAGGTGCCTTCCTCATGTGGTTTTAGAAAACAATCCTTTGGAAAGTGTTCTACACAACACCCTAGACAATATCTTTCAATTGGTGGAAACTGTGGTACTGTTGTATTGGATTGAGCTGCTTGCCTTGGGCGATGTGGACAATCACGAGCCCAATGGGGTTCTCCGCACTCATAACAGGGGCCCATTAGTTTGGCTTCTACTTTCCTTTGCTGCCATTGACCTGAGGGGCCTGGAGTCCTAGGTTGGTAGCCGCCTAGCAACATCAAAGAATTTTGTTCCCCCGGCCAGTGCTTGGCTTGGATATGCAGGACTTTCAAAGAGATTTTCCTTGGATGAATATGATGCATATTCCTCCTCCACATAGCTTGGGTTTACTAAGTCTCTACACATATTTGAATTGTCGTAGTCAACAAACCTCACAGGAGCAATCCCAAGAGCAGGAGGTTGAGCTCCAAGTACAGGTTGTGCTTGCTCTTGTGCCATCGGTGGCTTACGTTCAAAATTAGTGTACTGTTGATGCATTTGTGGAGCCACTGCACCCCTTTGCTACTCACGTTCTTGTCTCATTCTTGCAATGCGAGTACATTCCTGTGTGGTGTGGGTATAATTCCAAGCACAGGCCTGGCACCACTTCTTTGTGGGTTGGTTTGTGACTAGAGGAGAAAAGGTATTACATTCTTCGGTTTTATGGTTATCGCCACATGCTCCACAAAGATGAGGACCTATAGGTAGTACACTCCTCATTCGCTGCTACTGTTGTTGTGGCTGCATGGGTGGGCGATAGGTTTGTCCCAATCTCCTTAGTACTAGGTTAGCTATGTGCTCTGGATTTACTAGTGCGCTAGACCCTGAACTTTGGTCATCACCCCACTGATCTCTAGGTTGCACCTCAGGGCGAGTACCATCTTGGAATTTGAAGTTATCTGTGAAATCCATAGCATCATGGCAACACTCATTGAAATTTGTATGCTTCTTTGCATAGAGATGTGTGTGCAGTGTTGAATTTTTGAGTCCTCTTAAGAAGAGAGAAATTAATCGACTTTGGGTGGGCTTCTCATCTTCTGGGCAACAATTAATGTACTGCTTCATCCTATTTACACAGTCTCGAACACTCTCAGTCTCGCCTTGCTTGAAAGAGTAGATGTTTGCTACTGTGTCATGCTGAATCCCCATCAAGGAAAAAGCAGCAATGAATCTCTCTTCCAAAACTCGTAAAGAAGATTTGTCTGAAGCCTCTAGTGCCTGAAACCAAGCAAGGGCCTTTCCCTCAAGAGTGAGCCCAAACCCTTCAATTTGCGTATGCTTGTCAGTCACTTGCTCAGCTCGAATTGCTTGCCTAAATGCTACTACATGGTCATATGGATCTCCCGACCCTTCGTATTTCTTTACCAGTTTCTGAAGAGTTGATGGCCTTACTCGTCTTGAATACTCATCATCAGGCCTACGGTCTCTCACTCTCAGTGGTTTCTCTCTTTTGTAAGGTGGTCCATATGCATCCCGAATTGGTGTGGGTCCCCTATTACGTGCCTCACCAACCCTCTCCAAAGATCCTGTTACCCGCATTTCAGGAGGTGCATTTATGGGAGGCCGAGTTGGCTCCCCTACCCTCTGATTGTCATAGTGAGAGAAACGTTGTTGTGGTGTGATTTGTGGTCGCACTTTTGGTGTAGGATAATATCTTGGTGCTAGAGTTGGGCTACTTGCAGTGGTCCACTTTGATGTTGATGGTCCCTCTCTAGTGAACTCTCGTAGGGGAGGAGCAATAGTTTCTCCAAGAAAGGCTATCTCTCTTGGTTTAGCTATATTAGTAGAGAACACTTCCATGAATAATGGTTGTCCTCTCCACGTGAGCTCACGAATCTCCTTCCAATCTAAGGTTCGGTATTCATTAGCCCATTTATCAATGATTCGGTTCTTGTATCCTGCAAGCTTCTCGACTACCACCACAAGTGCTATAGGAAGATCTTGCTCTAGCAATCGCATTGTGGCATAATATCCTTCTAAAGAGTCCTTATAGACCTCTTGAAGTGGGTTATCCTGAAAGACCTTTGTCACTAGAATTTATCGTACAAACTCCCATTGGTTGTCAGCACCATGATCCATCTTGCTCTTGCCTTTCCTTGCCCTTTCCAAATTTACATCTACAAAAAGTAAATCATCTATGGATGGCTTTGAGAACTGGGCATTGGATGGTCCAGGCATGTCCGGCTCAATGAGCCAATCATCTCTAGACTCCCTTGCTCCGGAAGGCTTTGATAAATCTAGGAACTCACTCTTAGAGAGCTCTCCTAATTTGTCTACATTCTCTGGATGATAGGTGACTTCGAAGCGAACACCATCTCCACCCATGTACATGTTACCCTGGTCATTGACTAGAAGTGCTCTATCAAGTTCTGAGAAAAAGTCCGCAATCTTAACGAGATACCATTGTTGTGGATCCCTAAAGATCTCAGCTCCTTGAGCATTCGTGTAGACATATTGAAGTCTCACATTGAGTGGTAACCCCATGATGTCGGCTTCAAATGGATTAAAAGATCTTGTGGGTGTCCTATTTGGGGCTAAGGGGTTGACGGCCCTAGATTGTCCATAGACAATGAGCTAGTTGTCCTGGAAAGGGTATCAGATTGGGATTTTGAAAAGGTTTCAGCAATATTTGCCAAATTTCCTACCGATTGGGTCCCACTTTCTTGCGTAGGTACTCTAGAAGGTGCCCTAGACCCTATGGCAGTGTCTATATGATGTCTCGACCGCAAGTGCATAAGGTCAAATTTTAAGGTTTTTTTTTTTAATCCAAAAATTTTCAAGTTGGCTCAAACTTTGCCAGAACCCATTTTGAACCCCCTCGAACACATTAGGCCCAAAAAATAGCGTATTTTTCAGGATCAAAAATCGCCTAAAATTTACCAGTTTCCCATACTGACTCACTATGGGAAAATGGTTTCAAGACCAAAATTTTGACGATGGGTGTTTTCTAACTCCTCTCGAAAAGTTAGATAACCTCCCAATTTTTTGCGACAGAAAATGAAAAATTTTCCAGACTCTTTTTTTTTTGGGCACCCCCTTATCTGGTGTGGTGGCAGTCTTTATGGTGCGGTGTGTGGGTCTCTTCGCGCGGTGCGCTATTCACGCACAGCCGCCTTCTTTTATTATTATTTTTTTTCTTTTTTGAAGTGCGTGTGCAGTGAACTCAATGCGTGTGCAGTTGTTGTGAGATTTACAGCGAATTCAATGTGTGTGCAACTGTGAGATTTGCAGCGAATTCGAAATGTTCAGTCTTCATGTGTGTGTGTAGATTTCAGTTTCTCTACAACAGAGAACTAAAATGTAGGTTCAACAGAGAACTAAAATGCACAAAATTAAAGATGCAGAAAACTAAACTAAGCTAAGAAGAGAAAATAAAACGAACATGCAGAAAATTGAAACTGTAAAAATTAACCTCAGACAGCAAAAATTATCCTCAAACAGAATGACAGAAATGCAAAAGCAGGCCTCTCTCTTTCGCACACAAATTGAAATTGGCAGGTTTAGCGCCTACCTCCAATCCTTCCCGTGTGTTGAATCCTTGTCCTAACCTCAAGGGAGAAGCGTAGCTAGCCAATCGCACTCAAATTGCAAGATAAATAAAGAGAATTTAACAACAGATAAGTCTTAAATAAGTACCAAAATTAGTCCCAAAGCCTGCTCTCCTATCCAACAATTTTGCAACCGATTGGAGCTTAACAAGGAGTGATAGTGTGTGTATGGTGCTCAACTAATGTAGGCACTCGCTCCCCGGCAGCGGTGCCATTGTAGAGCGGTTCTCTCTACTGTGCAATATAGTGCTCATAGAGTACTACCGATCAACAAATGTGTTAAGAAACACAATGTCAATCCGAGGACTCGACCCGATTAGTGCATGAAGGCTTATCCCATGAGGGAGAGCTCACATACACGAACCACCACTTGACGATTCAACCATTCAACACCTCAATCAATCTCTCAATCCCTTAAATCCACTACACTAATCAAGAGAACAAGCAATGCATGGCAATCTCTTAATCCCATTCAAACATTGATTAAATCTTAGATTTTCCTAATGCCAGCAAACCCATAAGCGTGCATCTACTAACCCACAAGCTTAAGCAAGCATAGAATGTAACATTCACAAACCCACAAGCTCATAGAGAGAGTGTATCCATGAATAACTCATTGCCAATGAAGTGGGCAATAATTTGCATCAATGGAGACTACACACACACACACTACAAGCATGCATACACAAGAGAAAGAAAGAAGCATTCAACTAATCATAGATTAATCTACTTAAGAGAAAGAAGTGGAGCTATACTCATTGGAGCTTGATGCTCATTAGAGTACAATAGAGAGAGAGTTAGAGAGTTGCCATAGCTTGAGAGCTCAAGAGCTTCACTCAATAGCTTATGAGAATGGCCAAAAACGTCCTCTTTCTTTAGCTAACATCTCTTTTATAGAGATGTCACTAACCCTAACCCTAGGCCTCTTTCACACATGGGCGAACAACCCCATAAGTGAGCCTTACTTAATACACTTAGAACTCTCATTTAGAACCCACATTGGCCTAAAATGATTTACATTGCACTTCGGCACAAAAATATGGAAAAATTATGTGCGTCTTTATGTTCCCATGGCTACAATCCCGCTCTCTCGCATTAATTGCTTCCAGCCTCCTTCCATAATCCGTGTTCCCGTGAGTGTTCTCGTGGAACAGATCTGAATGAATGTAGATGGATGTGATGTGATATAAATGGATGAGATGTGATGTGGATATGTTGTAATGTGATGTGATGACGATAGATGTGGATAGATGTGATGAGATGTAATATGATGTGATTGGATGAGAATGGATGAAGGAGGATGGGAATACATATGATTGGATGTGGAATAAGTAATGTGAATTGATGTAGAATAATGTGGAATAACAAGAAATGATGTGGAACAATGTGGAAAGATGAGAGTTCGTTAGAAATTGTATTTATGTACCCTGTTTTTAAATGATTATTTTATGTCAAGAATGCTAGGGAAGCATTTTGACCATCTTGGGAATGAGGTCGTGGAGATCTAAGTGATAAAGTTGCAACAACTGATGGAGAGTCAATAGAGGATGTCTCACGTAGCAAGGTCTCGGTCGAGGTCTTGACCAGCCTTGGTTCGATTTAAATGGTGAGCTTCCGATACGGTGGATAAGGGACCAAGGAAGCGGCCTATAAGTGAAGCGCTAGGTGACCTGCGCGAGAAGGAGCCTAGAGGGTGGTGACCATACGGTGCTTGGGCTTTGGGTCACCAAAGATACCCACGCGTGTATCAAGGAAGAAAATGGAATAAGGAGTTAGAGTTGTTTTCTGAACTCGGGTATGGATCTGGTTGATTGGCCTTGCTGGTCCTCAACGGATGAGTCCAGGACTCTTTATATGGATCTGTTGGTTGATCTTGCTGATCTTCAACAGAGAGTCCATCTGGATTTTTCTTATGTGATTATATTTCCAGGTATTATGAACTAGGAACTGTTGAAAAGGCCCTTGAGTGAATAGGTGGTGAGCGTTCTGGTTGCCAATGATGCCATAGGTACACCGATGAAGGAATGTTTGGAAATTAGAATTCAAGCTGGATATTTTGGAGGATTATGATCAATGATACTATTGTTTCATTTCTGCTAGGCGAGGGAAGTTTTTTCGGGTTCGGTTTTGGAAAAATCAAGGGATTAGTCTCTTGTCTGGATATCCATGGGTGAGGCCCTGAGTGAGAGGCTCTACCCTGCACAAGAAGTGCTACTTCTGCTGCTAGCACCCTGGAATTCATTGCGCGAAGGGGGCAGGGATCTTTCAGGGCTCAACCACTTTCTCTTTGCCTTTATATGATGTACCAACTACATTTTCAGGATTGGTATTATGACATAGCCTGACACTCCATGTTCTATCAACGGAACTACTAGATGAGGACTCTCCTAGTCCACTCAATGACTGTGATTGCTGACTTGCATTCTGTGCAACCACATTTCCACTTACATCAACCCCAACACATCTTTTTTAGCAGCATCCCAGCTACTGATCTCATCAAATACAACATCCTTGCTTACCCTCAATTCATGTGTAGTAGGATTATAATATCTATATTCTTTTTGGTCAAGGTAATACCTAATAAACGCACATTTTTCTACTTTTGGATCTAGCTTATTATGCAACTCATCTGGCACATGCATATATGCAATACATCCAAAAGTTTTCAAGTGAGACAAATCAGGTTTCTTGCTAGTAAACTTCTCCTCTGGCATTACATCATGTATGGCTGCATCAGGAATCATGTTCAAGATATAAACTACTATAGACATAACCTCAACCCAATAGCTATGTGGCATATTCTTCTCTGCCACCATCAATGCTTATGCTATCTCTGCAATGTTCTTATTTTTTCACTCAGCAACTCCATTTTGCTATGGAGTGTATCTACATGTAAAATGTCTCTGAATGCCATTCTTTTGGAAGAATCTAGAGAACTCATTGGTAGTATTCTCCCCCTCCATCTGACCTTAGGCACTTCACATGCTTTCCTGTCTATTTTTCAGCCATAACTCTGAAATTCTGAAAATGAGTGAACACTTCACTCTTCTCCTTCATGAAATACACCCACACTTTTCTCGTGTGGTCATCATCAATGAATGTTACATATAGCACCTGCAGCCACCCACCATAGACATAGTCTTCGCAGGACCCCATACATCTGAATGCACAACATGTAGTACATTCCTGCTCACATTTCTGTCATGTGGAAATACATGTTTTGTTTGCTTTCCAAATTAACATGCTTCACAAAATTTCTGCATACCTTCAACTTTAAACTTAGGCAACCCTGTCACAATTTCTTTAGTCTGCATAGACTTCATTATTTGCACATTTACATGCCCAATTCTCTTATGCCAAATGTATGTATCTGCAACAACTCTTGAACCATTTGCAAACATTGCAACACTCATTTTGCCCACTCTATTGCCTTTTGCAACAACCAACATGCACTTATCTTTAAAGTCTTCTACATAACAACCATCAGGGTTAAACCGGACTTGCAAACCTTGCTCAATCATCTGGCCAACAAAAACCAGATTCTTTGTAATGTTCGGAACATGATGTACATTTACAAGGTACTTCACTTTACCATCCTACATAGACAATGGCATATCTCCAACATGGAAAATCGGATGAGCGGTGTCATCCCCTGTTTCAACAAAACCTAATCTTTCAAGACTCTTCATTTCCTTGAACTACTCACCATGACTTGTCATGTGGTTTTTGAAGCATCTGAATCAACATACCATATGCCATCCTTACATGCTGCTACATCATTTCCAGACAATGGCATATCTCCAACATGGAAAATCATTTCCTTGAACCACTCACCATGACTTGTCATGTGGTTTGAAGCACCTGAATCAACATACCATATGCCATCCTTACATGCTGCTACATCATTTCCACACATAGCATTAACCACATGTTGTATAACAAACAACCTCTCATTGTCATCATTATTTCTCCTAGAGGATGCATAGTTGTTTTGCTACACTTTTCCATTTCTCATGTCACTCTGCTTTTTAGCAATCTCCATGCACATGTCTAGGTTTACCATAGTAAAACACCCTCATGTATCATTATGCTACCTTTGCCAATTACCACGACCTCTTTAACTCCCCCTGCCTCTAAACTAGCCTCTCCCACTTGTGTGCTATTGTTTTGAATCATGGGACTGTTGCTGCTGCTGACGACCATAATTCTGGTTACCTATTTGGCCACGTCCACGTCCACCACGACCTCTACCTCGTCCTCTACCTGCACTTGTGTAGAAGGAATGCTGTTCTAAATTGTTTTTGTTTTGTGAAGACTGTTAGTCCTTCACCCAAGTTCTTGTCTTCAATGATCAGCATTGACACCAAATCTTTGAAGTTGGGAATGTTCTCTCGAGTTTGAATAGACGTCTTAAACGCCTTGTATTATGGCCCGAGACCACGTAGACACACTTCCATCTTATCATCATCATCAACAGAAACACCAATTGATGCAAGGGATTCCACAATGCCCTTGATCTTCAATGCATAATCATTCACATAAATATTCTTCTTCTCCACATCATGAAGCTCATTCTTCAACTGAATCTTTTATGCTTTGGTGTTAGTTTCATAGAGCTTTACCAAGGTGTCGCATGCCTCCTTAGGTGACTTCGCATCCTATATATGCCCAATCATGGTATCCCATATACTAATAGAAAGATAATACATGAATTTCCTTGCTCCTTGATTCCAATCTTTTACATCTACACTAGTTGGATTAACCTCTGGTATCTCCGGTGCCTCCTCATGTTCACCTTCAATGTAGTCCCAATAACCTTTTCCCATCATGAAATTTGTCAATCTAAACCTCTAAGCATGGAAGTTGTTCTTGTCAAGCTTCTCTACAACAATTTGGTTTATTCCATCATTTGACATCTTTTCTACAACACAAATTTACCAAAAACATCACTCTTATTTGACCTACACAAACTGTTGTATTCTCTACAAGCGGTACTATACTGCACCTAGATTGTCACAACCAATGACCTCAATTTGCATACATACGCCCAATGGCAGCTTTGAGACCTCTTTGCAACAGCACACACAGTGTTTGCACAACTAATCACCCTTCCTAAAGTTCCAAAAATAGAGTTCTAAAGAGAATTGAAACTTACCCACAATGCTCGTGAACGCCTATGAACTCAAAAAGGGAGGACCAGATGCACCCAAAACACGTTTTTGGCTAGACAAATCTATCTAACGTGTTTTTTTTAGACAATATAGTTGCCATGTACCTCTCCTCCTTCAACGAAGGAAGCTCCTTAATCAATGTTTGTTTGCCGTTGCCTCTCGAAGAGCTCCTGGACAAGGGTGTAGTAGCCAACACAAAGGGGGAAGAGTAGATGCAGCTCTTACCCTCGTACCACTTGGTGTGCTTCTCTTGCTTACCGCTCAGCCCTTAGAATAAACCAGACTTTGATACCATGACAAGATGCAGGGGAGGAGAGAGCTTGAGCTCTTGCAAGCACACACACACACACTCACACAAACCCTAGAAGAGAACACACAGGGTGTGAGGTTAAAACTTCTTCTTCTTCACACAACAAAAGAGGTCTACAAAGAAGATAAAGTGACTAATATACATAATAGAGTATATACAAGTGGTCCATAATGTGAACATGCTAAGAGGAGTGGGTAGATGTGGACTAGTTGGTGTAGTCCAGCTATAACATCTTTGGTGAAGATATGTGGGTGCCAGCTACCAAACTTGCCTATGACGTAAATGTCAAACAATCATGTAGGCACCTCGTCCGTGTGTGTCAGATCATGTTGAGTTTGACATCTCAACAAGTAGCAGCATTGGCATGACGAGGAGGTACTCTACATGCAATATTCTTAGTTCGAGCCATTGGTGAGAAAGTTAGGAGAGTGAAAATGAAATGACAAAAATGAGGCCATAGAGTCTTATTATAGGAATTTGAACATTAGGTCAAATTTTTAAAAATGATAATTTAGTGTGAAACCAAAAAAAAAAATTAATGTCCTTTACAATTTCATGTTGTTTCACCCAAAATTTACCATTTCTAACCATTGTAGCATGCCATGCAGCATGGCATGTTGACCCACTACTTTGGTTCCATTTAGCCTTATTAGTCTCCTTCATGCAGAGTTGGACTACTTTTGCAATTTAAGATGCCTTTGCTTTCTCCTTCAATAAGCTTCTACTCAATGTATATCAGAAAAACCAATCAAACATTTCAATGAGGTAATTTGTTCATGTCACCCCTCCACCATGATGAGTGTTTTTGAAATAGATTCCCTTTGTCCTATAATGTGACTTCTCCATTCCCTTGGGTGCTTCACATGTCGAGGGAACCATACTTTTCCAAGTAATATGATCCATGAGAGTAAACAATATGTTGGAAACGGGCAATTGCGTGAGTGATTATAAATACATATAGATTGTAACAACTTGATAATAACAAAAATGTACCATGTAATGGGTGATTGATATTTCCCCCGAACTGTCAATGACCAGTTGAGTAAAGTCAATGACTGTTCTCTTGAATATGCTTTGTTGTTTAGTGTTGGTAGTACTTAACAGCATGATCGACACCATCTTGTTAAAACAAGCCCAAACATTTGCATGCTCATTACAAAGACTTGCATCCTTGTCACAATAAGTAGTACACTTGCATAACTCTTTCCACACCTCCCATCTTGCTTTGATGTTTTTCCCCAACATTTTGTGCAAAAGACGCCTAGACTTTACTCCACTCATTGATACTTGTTGTGCCACAATGTGATTATCTCCAGACATCTTTGCATCTTTCACTATTTTGACGTTGCCTCCATGGACCCCTATAGGATTGAGTAGATCCTTCACTTTGGAAATGGCTTCCATGGATCAAGTAGCAGGCTTCATAGTGAATGCAAAGTCAATGTGACATTTGAGAAACTTATCAAATATTCTCATCATGGTGTGTAATGTGTAGAAGTGATTTTTTTCACATGGAAATGAAATAATGGGATTCCATGTAGGATCCTTCACATCCCTATCTAGCGGTGCTTCCAAGTTGCATGACATAACTCCATCAATCCATCACAATTCATCTTCCCTCTTGCACTTTTGCTTTGATTTCTTCATGCATAGAGGGCAAGGAAGTAAAGAGGTAGTGTCACAACCAAGCATACATTTGATTGTTTTCAAATCTCCTCCTAAATGCCAATCTACAAAGGTACCCACACCTTGAACTTCAAATTGTTCACCATTTATTTGTTTCTTGATGACCTCCACAAGCTAAAGACATCTTTGAAGCATCCAATCTAGCATTTCATGGTTCTACTTTGGCACTGCAAAAGCTCCTAACCACCAATTATCTTTTTCAGATTAAACACTGAAAGAAGGCACCTTGTCCTTGTCCTTTGGATGTGCCATTGCTTCATTCATGAGTGTAAGTCCCATTCTTTCCAATATACGCCCTTTAACAATTTGACACTCATCTAGCTTCAATACAAAAGAGACTACTCCCATAGACTCTATAATCATGAAGCAACACATGATTAGATATACGTGTTATTTGATTTTTCACCACCCCATGACTAAGAAAGTTTAAATCATACTAACCTTCATGAGAGACTTTATAAAATTTGATTATTGCTTGCTCTTTAAATCCAAATAAATTTTTTTGAGGCCTCTTTAAATCCAAATAAATTTTGTTGATGCCTCTTTAAATCCAAATAAATTTTGTTGAAGGCATCATAATCTACTTTGATATCACCTTTTGATTTCTCCTTCTTCCCTCTACGTGGAAATACTCACCGGCAAGTGATCTTACATGTGCATTGTTGATTCTATTTGCCAATGCAGCTTTGTATAGAGGTGGAAGAAAGTGTCTTTTAATCCCTTGCTTGTGAAGAGCCTCCTTTGTGATGGCATGGATGGACTTTAAACCCTTATAACTTATACTTGCTTCATCTCACAAGCAATTTGAATATCATTTGCACTCAAAATTCCCTCAATGTCCTTCATGATATCTTTTGTCAAAACATCATGAAATCCCTTGAAATTGGAGTCACAAACAGTAGCCAACATGTCTTGCTTCCTAATGCAAGCTTTCAAAAAGACTATGGGTATGTGTGTGTATGCCCTGTTGATGCATCAATGAAAAATGTCCTGAAATGTAAACGGAGTGTAAACGTTAAAGAAAAGTATAAGTTGTAAAACTCTTATTTAAATATTTCAACACTCAATTATTTGTATTCACCTTGTTGCCAGGATTTTCCTTTTCCTAGCACCACTACCTATTGCAAGCCTATCAATTTGTGATAGCTCTCTTTGGCGTTCCCTTGCACCAACTGGGGTTTTCTTCAAATGATATAATTTTACTCTAAGATTATTTAATATTTTATTCCTTGATTTGTATCTCCTTTTCTTTATTCTTATTCTCTAAATTTCTCTCTTGTTTTGTTAAATCTTTAATATTTGATTGAAGATGCAAAGCTGATGTGGATATATGTTGATTGTAAGCCCCGCCCACAGGCTGTTAGACATTTACAATATCCAAGAAGCCCATTTTCCCATCACCAATGTGACGTACTAAACTAGTCAGATCCGTGAATGGTGAATTATCTAAGGTTAATGGGTCACATGGATGGAGTTCACCATCAACCCATAAGTCTACATGTTTCTTTCAATGAGCCCGAAGTAAATAAGTGGATGCATTATCCAATGGTTGTCTTACGTAGTAAGGACATTTCATTGATGCATACTCCTCTTCTACATGAATATAAAGATATATCTTACATTTTCTTATGTTGGTAATATCTTCTAAAGGAGGCATGGTTTAGACTAAGGTCAGCAATGAAAGAAGAATTAGAGTAAGATGAAAGGATGATTAAAGGAGGATGAGATAGTTATTGTTGAAAATGACCTTGAAAAGGTACTTTTGAGGGTAACATATGACTAAGGGACCCTTTTTTAATAAAAAATGATACAATTTGATAATTTCAAAAAAACAAACCCTACTTTTAAGGTCCCTTATACCCGCATTTTTCATATCTGGGGATGAGAGAGGTGTGGGACTACATATATATGCATGAGATATGATGGAAAAGGTATGGGGATTGAAGAGGTAGTTATGGACTGAAAGTGAATTTGAAAAGGTACTTTTGGAAGTTATATATGATTAAGGGACCCTTTTTTAATGTAAAAATGTTAAATTTTAAAATTTTCAAAAAAACCTTGATTTTGTGATCCCTTGTACCCCCGTTTTTCAAATTTGGGAAAAAGAGAAGTGTGGGGCCACATAACAAAGGCAAGTGGTCCAAGGAATCTCACATATAAAAAATTCAAAAATGAGAATGGACTCTAGAAATAATGGTAATGTTTTCAAAAATTAAGTGGACCCTAGAGTAACAATAGTAGGAGACGATCTAGGAGTTACTAGTCTAAAAACGGACCCAAAAGTAGGGTATTCATGAGCTTCTCCTCTGCTATGGAGCCAAGTTTAGCATTCTAAAGCCAAAAAATTAGCAACTTAAGCTAATCCTTATAGGGCCCTTTTTGTAGTCCATATTTCCCCTAATGAGTACAAAGAAGATCCAAAGGACAAGGATCCAAAGATGAGCCCAATTCTACCCCATCAACTTCTCTTTTCTTTCCAAAACAACACTCCACCCAAAACCCTCCCACCCTGTCAACTGCTCTACCCTTGTCAAACTAGCACTCCACCCACAACACTCCCATCTCGCATCCTCATCCATGGGGCTACTTGTGACATCCACATTCCACCTCCCATTTTGGAGCTTCCCTCTCATCCATGGGGCTACTTGCGACATCCACATTCCACCTCCCATTTTGGAGCTTCCCTCTCACCTTAATCACCTCATCACCTAGATCTGCTAGTCCCTAATCATATCATAAAACCATTTCATAAGGGGTTTGTTGGCCTCCATGAGGCACTACCCCTAACCACACATAGGAAGAGGCCATTGAAGATTATGTGAAGGACCCAGGGGTTTTCTTCCATGTCAATTAGTAGTAGCTCACTTATCCACCTAATGTCCTCATCTTTCAAGGTAACTTCTAAAGAGAATGCGGGGGAGAGGTAGAGCTTGAGTCCCTTGCAAGCAAACACACACACAAGAAAGAGCAGGACACAAGAGAGAGATGGATGGCTGAATTTTATTGTATCTTCTTCTCTTCTCTACAACCATATAACTAAAAGATAATAGTACATAGTATATGGGAAAGTACTCTCCTATAACAACATACAATGGGAAGTCTATAGCGTAAACTTGACTATATGAGCTGGCACTATAACTATGCCATAGCTCTATAGCTCTAGTACTCCAAAGTGACTGTTGTCACACACCTTGCCATCCATTGGTGGCATATCAACCATAATCTCACCAACTATGCCAGTGGTATAAGTACAGAAGCTATCACCCATGTGGGTCATTAATGTCCACCATAGCACTAGTTGAGCTCGATATCTCAACACTCCCCTCGAGCTCAACTCCACACACTACACTCCAGGTAATCTCCTAAACCTATGGAGCTTCTCTGTGTCCAATGCCTTTGTGAAGATGTCCGCTAGTTGATCCTCTATGCTAACATATACCAGATCTATATCACCTACTAAAACCTTCTCCCTCAAAAAGTGATAATGCACCTCAATGTGCTTCATTCTTCTAAGATGGTATATTGGGTTAGTGGCCAACTGTATGGTACTCATGTTGTCACAATAAATAAAAACTACCCTATCCATGGTCTCACCCATATCACCAAGTAGCTTCTAAAACCAAGATACCTCACAATCTCTCATAGGATCACCCTTGTACTCTAGCTTTGTACTCGACAAGGTAGTTGTTATGATTATTACTACTCCAACTCATAGCACTCCCAAACAAAAACATAAAGCCAGTGGTAGACCTCTTGTCTTCTGCAACACTACCAGCCTAGCATCTGTGTACCCATGTAGCTGTATCTCTATACCAACCTCATAGAAAAGTCCATAATCAAATGTGGACTTTATGTCCTTGATGCAAATCCATCTAGCCACATCCAAGTGTGGCTTCCTAAGGCCATGCATAAACCGACTCACAAGTCCAACAACATAGCTCAAGTCTAACCTACTAATGGTCCTGTAGATCAAACTATCCACTATACTCAACAAGGCAGCTGTTATGATTGTTACTACTCCAACTCACAGCACTCCCAAAAACAAAAACATAAAGCCACTGGTAGACCTCTTGTTTGCAACACTACTAGCCCAACATATGTGTACCCATGTAGCTATATCTCTATACTAGTCTCATAAAAAAGACCATAATCAAATTTGGACTTTATGTCCCTGCGAATCCATCTAACCGCATCTAGGGGCCTACATAAACCGACTCACAAGTCCAACAACATAGCTCAAGTCTAACCTAGTAATGGTCATGTAGATCAAACTACCCACTATGCGCTTGGACATAGTGGGGGTCCTCCAAAATCTCACATGTATCTATGTGGAAAGCTTTGTGTTCTACTCTAATGGCACTAAAATAGGCATACAACCTATCATACCATACTTGGACAACATGTCCAAGCCATACTATCTCTGTAATGACAAAAATTCCATGAGGTGATCTCAGGCCACCTCTATGCCCAAGAAATACTGCAGCTCACCCAAATCCTTCATCTCAAACTTATGATTCAAAAGAATTCTTACATCATGTATGTCAACGTCACTATCACTAGTGATAATCAAGTCATCCATATAAATGACTAATAACATGATCCCTCTATCTATAATTTTAACATAAAATAAAAAATTTACATTGGATATCTAAAATCCAATGGTAACAAGATAATACCAATCTTCATTGGCCATGCTCTGGGTGCCTGCTTCAAGCCATATAGGGCTTTGCATAACCTGCACATAAAGTCTAGGTGTGCATCACTCTCATAACATGGTGGCTACATCATGTATACTTCTTCTTGCAAATGACCATGCAAGAAGGCATTCATTACATTCATCTGATGTAAATACCAACCCTTTGTTACAGCCATAGTAATGATAGCTCTCACAGTTTTCATTCTCCCAACTGGGTTGAATGTCTCCTCATAGTCAATGCCATAGGTCTACACATAACCCTTTGCAACCGATCTCACCTTATAGCTTCTCACCAAACCATCTGCATTATGCTTGACCTTATACACCCACCCTGTTCTTTTCCTTAGGCAAAGGCAATAACTCCCATGACACTATTGCATCCAATGCTTCCATCTCCTCATTCATGGAATCTTCCTAATTTTTATTGCCAAGTGCCTAATCAAAACAAGTACCCTCCAACTCCTTTATTGATTTAACCATGTAAGCATAATGATGGGTTGTAAATCCATCAGATCTCAACCTATCAAAAGCTTACATAACCCTCGTAGATGTGCCTACACCTCGATCACTTCCATGTGTCCTCAAAACAGCCCTGGTTCTCCTTACACTAGGAGTGAACACAAACAAAATGCCAAGCTCTTCACAAAGGCTCTACTTAGAGCCACTAGAATCACCATATGAGTGACCTTCTGCTGACAAATCAAGCACAGAAGTTTGATCTACCTTTTCCTTTCCTTTTCATGATACATGTGCACCTGCATCTATCCTATCCTCAACCTACTTGACCATGGACTAACACTGGATCCACTACTAGAGAAATCTCTAGGTCCACTAAGCACGTGCGATTACTACTGCACATGCGGTGCAGCATCAGTACTCCTTATATCTGCATCTTGTGTTGCCTTTCAACGCGGATGCATACCAACTACTCATCTCATCCAAGATAACATCTCTTCTTACTCACATCTCATGAGTGGTAGGGTTATAGCATCTATGAACCCACACTTTCCTAGTGTGATCACATCAATGAATGTAACATAATACCCACAACTTGCAATTGTTGCAGTCCTGGTTGGTCCCCATACATCTGAATATATAACATCTAATGGCCTTGCACTAATATGATTTTCACGTGGAAATCATGTTTGGCCTCTTTACCAAGCTCGCATGCTTCAAATACTTTATGCATATACCATCGACCTTAAACTTTGGCAAACTTGGTCCTGCGTAGAATTCGGCTGGTTGTATATTCACGTGACCAATGCACTTGTGCCCTATGTTAATATCTACAATGAAACTTTTTCTATGCACAAACATGGTTACCTTTACCTTAGACATGTTCACATCCAAAGTAAACAATTTGCCAATTCTATTACCCTTTGAAATCAAGCGATACTGATTTTTGAAGTCTTCCATAAACATCCTTGAGGACTAAACCTCACTTGCACAACTTGCTCAACCATCTGTCAATAGAAACCATGTTCTTTGTAATATTCAAAACATAAAGTCCATCTACCAAGTACTTCTATTATGAAACTAAGTATTCTCACTTCTGTCTCGTCACCACCCTATTTACTAGATGATACATAGTTGCCTTAGTGTAACTCTCCACTTTTAATGTCATTCTGGTTTTTAAAGCAATCCCATGTGCCCTAGTTTGCTACAATAATAGCACTCTATGCTATTTTTACTATGATTTATATGCCAACCACCTTGTCCCCTCTATTCCCCTCTATCTCTAGACTGGCATCTATGATTGTTGCCTGCTGCTACGAATCATTGAACTGTTATTGTCCATAATTCTAGTTTCCATGTTGGCCACCACCTTGGCCTCGATCACAACCTCTACCTGAATTGGAGTAGATGGTCTGTTCTGATGTGTTCTTGGGTGGTTGCAAGATCACGTTGCCCAATTTTGTCCACTCAGGCACCCTATAAACAGTAAAAAAAAAAGGCATTTGTTTACCTTTAGTGGCCAATATCTCCTAGCTAGCGAATGAATTTCCTTTCAAGTTCTTTTGTTGGAACATCACATCAAAGTTGGGAATATAGTTGCATAATCTGATTAAGCATTAGATATTCAAAAGTGCTCATTTCCTTAGGTACAAAGTTAATATATACGCCCTGTCCCAAATTCGAACTGATTCCATAAAATACTAATATCTTTTATATATAAACTCATATGAGATTCCCACTTTGGATCTTAGATATTCACATAATATAGAGCTTAACTTGATTTTTTGAGAAAATTTTAAGTTATTTGTCTATTTTTTAAAAATATTTCAAGGTCTTTAAAGTGTTATAATATATGCCACTTTTTGCACCCACAATAACTACCACTTAAAATGCTTAATCTTGTAGATAAAAAGAGTGGTGATAGTGAAATATTAGTAGAATGTGGCGGTTAGTCAAAATTGTAAATCCAATGGCTGGATTTTTAATGATCTCTTTTCCAAAACTCTTCTAGGCTATTACAAGGTCTGCAAATATTCAGAATCTTATTAGTAAAAGTACATTTTTGATATAAATCATCTAAAATCTATAGGGACTAGTGTACTTGTAATGGTGCATCAGAAAAAAAAATTGGATCACTCTAAGTATGGAAAGGTAAATTTTTAATCATTTCATCACATTTTTTATTAATTTTAATTAACTAGACTAATTTGTATTAATTTAAGTTATATTGGGTTAATTTCAGTGTATATGTATTTTCTATTAGTTGCTTTATCTCATTTAAAGTACCTTGCCTCCCAAATTTTCTCTCCAAGCATCGTCCCAGTCCAGCATAAACTGGACAAAATTGGGCACCCTGATCTTGTAACAACCCTCTTACTTTGTGAAGAAGAGTCCTCACCCAAAGAATTTTGAAACTAATTCCCAAAAATTGGAAACATTCTCTCTAACTACAATAGAGGTTTTGAATGGTTTGTACTCTTTTCCAAGTCCTCACCCAAAGACTTTTCTTCTATGATCAATATGATAATATAGAAACTAATTCCCAAAAATTGGAAACATTCTCTCTGATTGTAATGGAGGTTTTGAATGGTTTGTACTCTTTGCGAAGAGCATTCAAAAAAAATGCTCACTAAATCATCATCTTCCACCGATACATCAATAGAACCAAGGGATTCAATAATGCCCTTGATCTTTAAAGCATACTCATTGACAGACATGCTTTTCTTCTCCACAGTATGCAGCTCTTGTTTTAGCTATAATTTCTTTGTCTTTATATAAATTTATCTCGAAAATCTTCACCAGGTTCCTCCATGCAACTGCTGGAGTGTTGGCATCTTGTATGTGTCTTATTATTGTGTTTGTGTTACTGATTGAAAGCTAATACATAACTTTCCTTGCACCTTGATTCCATTCCTTGAATGCCTTTACATCTATTACAGTGACATTATCTTCAAACAACTCTGGAGGCTCCTCATTGTCTCCTTTGACATAGTCTCGAAATCCTTTAGCCATTAAGAAATTGGTCATTCTGAACTTCCAAGCATGGAAGTTGTTCTTGTTTAGCTTCTCACTGATCGTATGATTAATTCCATCAGACATGTTTGGCTATAGTAACCAAAAATCTACAAATAGATAATTTATGTATGCAACCTGTAACATAGCAATATCATCTGTGACTATCATGGTGGTCCTTTAGCACCACCTGTATGTAACGAAATGTGACTAGAGTACATGTATATACACCCAAGATTAGCAATACATGTGCAAACACTGAGTGCAAACACTGTCTGCACTCCCAAATTCACTACTTCAGTGCAATAGTAGCCAGATTTCTAGCAAAGATGGTTCTAAACTAGAACTTCTCAGAACTACCGAAAACACCTTGCAGTGATTGAACGGAGACTGAAACGCACATGAAACACAATTTTGGCCCTAAACTTATAGTAGAAAGTACTACGTACCTAGTGCACACCTCCAAGCTTGTGAAGATAGCCCCTCAATTAAAGATGTGTAGCTCTCAGAGCTACCGAGGGGATGTCATACCTAAACAAGAAGGGGAAGAGATGATGATGCTCTTACTCGTGTACCGCTTCCTTATTCTTGTCTCTTTCTTTTCTTCTTAGATCTCACACAAAGTGGAGCTCTAATACCATAAAGAGAATACGGGGGAGAGGGAGAGCTTGAGTCCTTTTCAAGAAAACACACACACAAGAGAGAGCAAGACACAAGAGAGAGATGGATGGCTAAATTTTCTTCTTTCTTACTCTCTTCTCTAGAACCATATAACTAAAAGATAATAGTATATGCTATAAGGGAAATTACTCTCCTACAATAACATATAATGGTCGGCGGTCCATAGTGTTAACTTGACTATGTAGGTTGGCACTATATCTATGTCATAACTCTAGTACTCCAAAGTGGTTGTCACATAGCCTGTCATCGTCTGGCAGTATATCAACCATAATCTCACCAACCATGCCAGTGGCATAAGTGCGGAAGCTATCACCCAGGCGGGTCATTAATGTTCATAGTACTAGTTGAGCTCGATATCTTAACAACTTTCCATGAGACCCTTGACATAACTCTTTGATATTTCCAAATTTTTTCTAATGAACCAATAGATGACCAACATGTTTATCCAATCAGTGGTGCAAAGGAAAATGGTAAATTATGGTAATCTATTGACCCATGGGACTACATAAAAAAAATCATTTATGAGTATAACTTGATTGACACAAGCCCTATCTCCTAAACAATCACCATATGTGTAGAGAGTATTATATGGATATGCAAAGAGAAGTCTACATCGATGACCCAACGTTCATGCCTCTATCAAAAGAAGATGACCAGTGCAAGCTCCTAGGAATGGAAGGCAAAGGGCCTCCATGTAACTCTCCTTACATTTGAAGATGCCGCTATGGAGATGTAGTTGTGCATTAAAAATATTAGTAATCTCTACTACACAAAGGTCCCTAACCTAGCCATAGTTTCCATATGTTGCTTCTTGAAGCTCGTTATCTTTCTCCTTGATGATGAGGCATGCCAGATGACCAATGGAAAAGTATAAGTACAAGTAAAGAAGGCTTGGTCTTTGACCTCAATAAAGGACCAAATGTTTTCTAATAGCTAGACCTATGCTTCCACAGCCACACGGTGATCATCACCTTCAAGGATATGTAAAATATTGGCTTTTGGAAACCCTTTGACATTATGCATGTTTGTTAGGTAGGTGGCTTTCCTTCAAGCATACCATTCACTTCCTTTTATGATACTGAGACTCCATCTAGCGTTTCTCTTCTCTTTATGGGTGTGAATCCTTTGACATCATGTGCGGGTTGGGCAAGTAGCTTTCTCTCTATTTCTTCTAAGATGTTGAGCTCTGTCTACCATTTGTCTTCTTTTTATATGGACCTAGAGAACCATTAAAAAACCCTTTTCAAAAGAGGGGCACCACAAAAATCTTTATAACCTTGATTTCCCAAATGAAGATAAAAGATAAATGTCAAGAAAAGCAAGAATAAGAGTTTAAAAAAACAAAGAGTTGGAGATTTCATATGGAGGAGAACATACATGGGAACACATTTTCAACCCTCATGGCTCATGCACAACACCTATATTACTTGCAAGGGCTTTGCACTATACAAGCACACCTTGCATATATAGGCATTCATAATCATGCACCAAATCTTGTTATCAATAATATAGGTACATCTCTAGATGGGGGTGCTATTATGGGAAAGCCTACATAATGGGTCCAAGGTAGGACCCGTTATCTAGATCCTCACCTAGGAAATCGTAGTCCATGATAGGATTGATTACCTAGATCCTCACATAGATCCTCTTTGTTTATGTAGAAGCATCCAAAGATCTTCAAAGAAACCCACTCCTTGGGATCTCCAATGGACCATTTCACTTCTTCGACTACCTTCACTATCATAATAAAATTCTCACCATCAATGGTGTAAAATGCAATGAAGTAGCCCAATCTCTAGTATCACCATGACATCAGGGAATCATAAATTGTCGTGTTGCTAAACAATTCTAGACCACTAAAGTGCTAACTCAATGAAGGTGATCTTGGCACATTGGCACATGCATCTATAAACTAAAGCCATGGTGAAAGTTCCCTGCCCTCTCTGCACAACGAATTCCGGGGAGCTAGCAGCAAAAGTAGCACTTCTTGCGCAGGGAAGAGCCTCTCAACTCAGGGCCTCGCCCACACGGATATCCGGACAAGAGACTAATCCCTCGGTTTTTCCAAATCCGAACCCAGAAAAACTTCCCTTGCCCAATAGACATAGGCGATTCCTCCAGGATATTTTATTCTAATGTAGTCAAGGTCATCACTAACCAAATTGATCCGACCGAACCCGTACGTCTCATGGTCAGATCAAGGAAGAGTCTTGCACTTGGATCATAGAGTCCAACGCTTTTTTTCTCATCATCAAGAGGCACAATAGTTGATTCTTTTCCATAGAACAAGAGTTATCTAGGATTTACTTCAACTATCATAACTTACAAGAATTGAGTCTCATTTTAGGGATCCATCAGTCCAACCTAACCCCATCCCAATCCCATGGGTTAGCCAACTGCCCAACAACTCTAGTGATAGGATCCATTTAGGAATTTGGTTATGTTTTGCCCCGGGTACCAGGGAAAAGAGTTTCCAGGCTCCCTAGCCGGCGCTTCAAGAAAACTTCAAGATAGTCACACCACTTACACACCCAATATGAAATTGCCTGTTTCACAGATTCAGTTGTCTTTAAAACAATCTTTTAATGAAACCATAGTATCACTGATCATAATCCTCCAAAATATCCAGCTTGAATTCTAATTTCTAATCATTCCTTCATCGGTGTACCTATGGCATCATTGGCCACCAGAACTCTCACCACCTATTCACTTAGGGGCCTTTTCAATAGTCCCTAGCTCATGGTACCTAGCAATATATTCACATAAGAAAATCTAGATGGACTCTCCGTTGAAGATCACCAAGATCAACCAACATATCCATATAAAAGAGCCATGGACTCATCTGTTGAGGACCAGCAAGGCCAATCAACCAGATCCATGCCCGAGTTCAGAAAACAACTCTAACTCCTTGTTCAATTTTTCTTCCTCGACTCACGTATGGGTATCTTCGACTACCCAGGGCCCGAGCACCGTATGGTCAGCACCCTTTAGGATCCTTTGCAAGTCACCTAGCGCTTCACTCATAGGCCGCTTCCTTGGTCCCTCATCCACCGTATCGGAAGCTCACCATTTAAATCGAACCGAGGCTGGTCAAGACCTCGGTCGACCTTGCTACTCGAGATGTCTTCCGTTGACTCTCCGTCAGTTGTTGCAGCTTTATCACTTAGGTCTCTACGACCTCATTCACAAGATGGTCAAAGTGCTTCCCCAGCATTCTTGACATAAAATTGTCATTTAAAAACAGGTCATAAATACAGTTTCTAATGAACTCTCATCTTTCCACATTGTGCCACATCATTTCTCATTATTCCACATTCTTCTAGATCAATTCACTTTGCTTATTCCACATCCAGTCATATATATTCCCATCATCCTTCATCCATTCTCATCCAATCATATCATATTACATCTCATCACATCTATCCACATCACATCACATTCATCCTCATCACATCCAATTACATCTATTCAGATCCTCAACACATCACGTCACATCCATCCTCATCACATCTCATCCATTCACATCTACCCATATCCACATCACATCACATCACATCCATTCACATCACATCTCATCCATTCACATGTACCCCAATCCACATCACATCACATCAGATCCATTCACATCACATCTACCTAGATCCACATCACATCACATCTATCCACATCACATCTCTACATTCACATCTACCTAGATCCACATTCATCTTACATCTCATCCATCAATTCACATTACATCACATCCATTCAGATATCATTATATCACATTCACATCCATTCACATCTCATCGCATCCATTTAGATATCATCACATCACATTCACATCCATTCACACCTCATCGCATCCATTCACATCTCATCACATCCACTCACATCTCATCGCATCCATTCACATCTCGTCACATCCACTCACATCTCATCACATCTATTCATATCTCATCACACCCATTCAGATCCATCACATTCATTGCATCCACATCACATCCATCACTGAAGAGTGGTTCTCTCTACCGTGCAATATAGTGCTCATAGAGTACTACCGATCAACAAATGTGTTGAGAAACACAATGTCAATCCGAGGACTCAACCCGATTAGTGCATGAAGGCTTATCCCTTGTGGGAGAGATCACATACACGAACCACCACTTGACGATTCAACCATTCAACACCTCAATCAATCCCTCAATCCCTTAAACCCACTACACTAATCAAGAGAACAAGCAATGCATGGCAATCTCTTAATCCCATTCAAACATTGATTAAATCTTAGCTTTCCCTAATGCCAGCAAACCCATAAGCGTGCATCTACTATCCCACAAGCTTAAGCAAGCATAGAATGTAACATTCACAAACCCACAAGCTCATAGAGAGAGTCTGTCCATGAATAACTCATTGCCAATGAAGTGGGCAAGAGCTTGCATCAATGGAGACTACACACACACACACACTACAAGCATGCATACACAAGAGAAAGAAAGAAGCATTCAACTAATCATAGATTAATCTACTTCAATGATGCTAAAACAGATTAAGAGAAAGAAGTGGAGCTATACTCATTAGAGCTTGATGCTCATTAGAGTACAATAAAGAGAGTTAGAGAGTTGCCATAGCTTGAGAGCTCAAGAGCTTCACTCAATAGCTTATGAGAATGGCCAAAAACGTCCTCTTTCTTTAGCTAACATCTCTTTTATAGAGATGTCACTAACACTAGACCTCTTTCACACATGGGCAGACAACCCCATAAGTGAGCCTTGCTTAATACACTTAGAACTCTCATTTAGAACCCACATTGGCCTAAAACGATTTACATTGCACTTCGGCCAAAAAATATGGAAAAATTATATGCGTCTTTATGTTCCCATGGCTACAGTCCCTCTCTCTCGCATTAATTGCTTCCGGCCTCCTTCCATAATCCGTGTTCCCATGAGTGAACATTCTCCCCTTCCTAAATCGCGCACGTACTCGGGCGCGGTAGAAACAAAAGCTGCAAAAAACAATGGAAGACAAGTAAAGTCTTTTATTGAAAAAAAACCAGCAATGACTATCTCACACGTGAGCATGCAAGTGAAAGGCCGATTAGAGTTTTAAAGAGTGCTAAAAGAAGCGAGTAAAGACTAGTCAAAGTGAGACTAAGTGGTAGATAGTGCTATGCAAAGGCAAGTGTGCTTGTACACTGCAGGTTATGACCGCAGTCCCAATGTCCTACAAGTGTTTAAGTTATTCCTAAGTGGCAACCCTACTTCTAATTATAAGCCATGGTGGTTGGACCTTTCTTTCTTTCTTCTTTGTTTTTTTTTGGGGGGTGTAGAGCAGAAGATTAAAGAGAATTATTACTTTTAGCTTGATAAAGAAGAAGGTTCCATCCCAATGAGACCCAAGCAATGGCGACAGACGCTTTTCTTTCTTTTTGACATAAGGAGTATCCCATGAAGATGAGGGCATCGGTCTCGAGGGCCCATAATGTACCCCAGAGTCCTACCAGCATCTATCAAGGCGATAGAGTCCTTGTAGGTCTTCTTCTTAATCTTTTAGACGTCAGTGTTCACCCCATGGAAACCAAGGCATCGGCCCCAAGGTGCTAAAACAACCCAAGGTCCTACCAAGCATTCCACATGGCTGTAGACACGTCATGTCTCAAGTCACTTCTATATATTTTTTAGGGCATGTGTTTCGTAAATTTTTTATTAATCATAGCACCTAGTCCATACTTAAGAGGTAGCTACCACTAGGGATAACTAATATACTTCGAGAGCATAAGAACTTGGCATACTCCGTTGGCATATATCTTACACTGTCTTCAAATAAAAATACCTACTACTAAGTCCTCTAAGAATCTAGAAATCACTCACCACATAGTAACAACTAATTTAAAACTTAAACCAGCCAACTGTGTGTGAACATGCAAACAATATATGCAAAAGTGAAAAGCACATAAAGAACAAAAGATTATGATTTGAATACACCTGTTGTAGTGCTCGTTGATGTTGTGCGTTTGTCTTGATGCATTGCTGATGTGCACATGCTGATGTGCACATTGCTTCTCTTTGCTCTTTGTAGGCATTGCATGTCTCCCCCCTTCCTAATTTGTGTGCACGGTAGGTGGACTATTGGGGCATATTTGTATGCTGTTGTTTAGCTGAGATCTTTGCAAAATGTATTATTAACAAACAAGAAAAGAAAAGAATAAAATTTGTTATTGGTGCCAATCACCGAATATAGCCGAATGGAAAAACCCAGTGGGAGAAAAGTGCCCTGGCTTGTTGATCTTATTGTGGAGTTGATGAGCTTACCCTTGCACTGGCGGTGGATCCGTGTCCACTTCTGCTGGAAAGATGGTATCAATCACTTCAGGATGCAAGGACAACCCTGTATAAAAGCCGGCCTCTGGAGAAGGTGGTAGAGGAAGGAGTGCTTCCTCGCTAAAATATGGCATTGGTTCTATGGGAAGGTTAAGCAGACAATTTCGATTTTGGAATTGCTCAATATAGGTGCTCATAGTGATCCAAAATTGATATGTTGAGGCTGAGGGAAGAAGGGCTTGCAATATAGGTGGTTGCAAGTCATTTATGCATGTATCCCTCCATTGTTGTGCTTGAACCTCCTCAGGTAATCTACGTTGATTTGGTCCTGGGTCTGGTACTCTCACATCAAGAAGGTTATGGCATTGGGGTGTAATTCCCACAATTTGTTTCATTGAGCCCGTGCCATATCGTCGAAAGTAAGAGCGGCATAGCCAACAAATGTGTGAAGCTTCCCCTAATACGAGTCGTGCACACTCTTGACAATGTGGAAATGGATGATGTTGTTGATAGAATAAAGTGACAAAGTGATGCCCACAGCAAATTTCACCTAAGGGAGCATAAAAGTACCTAGAATGAGTTTGAAAAGGAGGAGCACTATAACCCCCACGATGTTCAGGTTGAGTACTATCAGGGTCAATGCATGGTGGACATGTATCTCGCCAAGTATCCATCAGGAGGTATCTGGGCGTAGAACAATGAAATTTAGAAACTTCAAACTTTCTACACTCATATCCATCATTACAATCCCTATCAAAAACAATGTAGTTAAGATCATCTCAAAAAGAACACAATCCTGTAAAGGCAGAAGGAACCACATTAGTAAAAGTGAGACGATTCAAACACTGATCTACCAAAGAGCTTCAATTGTAGTGTTAATACCTTACCTTTGGTTTTGGGTATGTCTTTCTTAAGAGGTGGGAAGGATAGCAATTGTCGAGGAATTTGAGCAAGATAAGAGGATTTAGGCAGTGAAGTGCTAGAATCTATGCTCAAAGGAGACTCATGTAAAGTTGGATTTGTCTTAGGTACACAAGTTGATGGTGGAAGTGTGTAACAAGGACAAGTTGGGACAACTAGTGATTCAATACATGTTTGGGGAAGGTCAACACAAGGAGATTTGTAGGTGCTATCACAACCACCTATCCTATCTTGAAGAGGTTGTGTTGATTTCCTTTGCACCCACTGATATGAAAAACCAAGAGTGGCTTTTGGAATCTTATTGATACACTCTTCTGGCTCTAGCAAACCATGGCATTTGGGAAGCCAAAGTGCTATTGCACCCTCATAATAGCCTTGTGCTTTAAGAACATGCTTTGGGACGACCCAATGAGTAACAATCTGAGGTTTAGGCTTGGAAAAGATATGCTTTTTAGGAGAGGTTTAGCAGCTAGGCTAAATGGTACAAGTTTGTACGCATCTTTGGGTAGCCAAATTGACAATTCCTTCTTGCCTGGCCTTCTTTGAGCAGTGGCTAGAGTAGTTGGAACATGCCAGCCATGGCCCTCATTTGAGGACTCATCAATTATCCACATCATTTGTCTTGGAGCTTGAAGAGCAGATGTTGAAAGTGGGTTGTGTAAGGTAGAACTACCACCCTTTTGACATGATAAAACTCGTGGAGCAGCAGATCCCAAGATGCAATCAGAATCAATTTGCAATTTGTATTGTCTATTCTTCCAATCTAATGAACAATTGGTAGGACTTAACCATGATCGACCAAGAACAACCTCTACCACTGCCTTGGACTTACTAGCCACATAAAAGGGAACTGATATCTAGTGATCCTGAATGGACATCATAATGACACATTTTTCCTCTATAGGGTTATCTTCACCTGAGAAGCTTCGTAAGTCAATAGGAATGTGCACAAGTGTTAGTTGTCCCAAGGCTGCCCATGTGTCAAATAAGAGAACATTATAATCTGCACCAGAGTCAATTAAGGCAAAGACAAAGTAGGTAGTCTCATGAAGATGAAGACACACGTGAATATTGAAAGGATCGACATATTGTTCATCAGTAGCCAACTGTAAGGTCAACATAGAAGCCTTGCGACACTCCTTGGCTTTTGCAACTCTAGCTTTAGCTTCTTCTTGAGCCTGACGTTTAAGTAGGTCATGTGCTTCTTTCCGTGTGTGGGCAGCATGCATTTGTTGAAGCATGGCTTTAGTTAATGGTTCATTGTATTTCTTGAGACGACTTCCATTAATGAAGTTAGGCATTTGCTCACCTTCTAGTGTCTCTAAACGCACTGCACCACTAGGAGTAAGCTCATTAATCACAAATGATCCTAGGCCACGTTTCTTGAGCTTTCGCTTATGCTTCTTAAGTGTGTACAAGAGCACAAGGTCCCCTTTTTTAAATCGACCAGTTGTTACATTTTGATCATACCATTGCTTTTGTCTCCTCATCTCGGCATACATCCCCATTACCGCCAATAAGCGGGTCTCATCAAGCTTTTCCAATTCGTCAATGCATTGAGAAAGCTCATGACGAGTCCAGTCCAATTATTTAGCAACTCGTAGGGTAGGTACAAGAAATTCAATGGGAAGAATTGCATCTAGCCCAAAAGCAAGCTCAAATGGGGTTGCGTCCACAGATGTTTTATAGGCTGTTCTATATGCCCAAAGAACTGAGTGCAACTTTTGCTCCCAATCACTCCTATGCCCCTCAACAATCTTTATGAGTGCTGTGCAGAGAATCTTGTTAGTACTCGCAGCTTGACCATTGGTCTGGGGATGATAGGGTGCAGAACGCTTGTGAATTACCATAAATTCTTGAAGTAAAAACTCTATGACCTCATTCACAAAGTGCACACCTTGATCACTAACGATTTCAATAGGTAAGCCATAGAGTGTAAACACGTACTCATACAAGAACTTGGCTGTGGTTCTGGCATCATTTTTGACTGTAGCCTTTGCCTCTACCCATTTGGTCAAATAGTCAGTTGCGACTATAATATATTTGGCATGCGTGTGACAAGCTGGAGGTTTAATGGGACCAACAAAATCAATACCCCATTTGGCAAAAGCACGTGTGCTTAACATAGGCCGCAATGGCATATTGTCCTTTGTGATGGGAGGTTTGGCCCTTTGACAATCGTCAAAGGGCACACAACGTTTTACATATTCTTCGGCATCCATTTGTAAGGTTGGCCACCAAAGCCCAGACCACCTAATCAACTTAGCTGTGGTATTGCCCGAAAAGTGTCCACCCCCAACACCTGCATGTGCATGAGTCAAGATTTTCAAGTAGTCAGCTTCACATACACACATGCGCAAGTTGCCATCCTTGCCCCTCTTGTAGAGTTGGCCCTCAATCAGCATATAGTTGGCCGCTTCAACTTCAATAGCACGCTTTCGATATTTAGGAATTGTTCGATCAGTATGACCATGCTGAAGATAGTCCACAATATACTTACTCCAACTTGGTGTAGTTGAAATTTGGAATAATGTGACATTATGAATTGGTTGTTGAATATGACATGAAGCACAGTTATGAATAAATTTTTCAGCATCCGCATGCATGGTAGGCCACCATTGCCCATCCTGAGTTATATGTCGCACACAAGTAGTAGCTGATGCATGGATTCCACCAATACCCTCATGTGCCCATTCCAAGATCTCCTCATATTGGTCAGGGTTAGGTATAAGCCGCAACACTCCATCATTACCCTGACGATATAATCTCCCTGAGATTAACTTGAATGGTTGCCATAGGTCCTTATTAGGACCCGCTAGTTGTATCTGCCTACTTGTCAAAATTTCTAAGATGGGTTCAGACCATTTAGGAGCTATCTCTACAAGGAAAAGTGTTGAATCTAACATATCATCATCCACACCCACAGGAGCTTCTCCAGAGGTGATTCGAGATAAATGATCTGCCCTAAGATGAGTTGTTCCTTTTCGGACTGCCACTTCAAAATCAAACTCAAGAAGGATGACAAACCACCTCACAATCCTTCCAGTTGCACAAGGCTTATTCACCAAATATAGCAGTGCTTTACCGGGTCAACAAAAAATATAAATTTTTTTGCCAAAAGGTAATGGTGAAGCTTTTTCACTGCATATATCATGGACAAACCTTCTCTTTCTGTTGTGGTATAATTCTTCTCAGCATTATTCAACTGTCGACTAGAATATGAGATTGGGAAATCCTTATTATGTTCTCCCGATTGAGCCAAAATACATCCAATTGCAAAGTTTGAAGCATCAATATGGACATGAAAGATTTGGTTCCAATCTAGTGCCCGTAAGATGGGTGCAGACACTAATGCTTCCTTCAACTTTTCAAAGGATTCCTCACACTCGTCAGTCCAATTAAACTTTACAAGAAGAGCATATAATGGTCTATTGGCTAGGACAGCGTACATGTAGATGAATCGACGATAATAGCCACAATGTCCCATGAATATTTGTATCCCTTTAGGGTTGATAGGCCGAGGTAATGAGACAATGACATCAATTTTATCCATATCTGTTGAAATACCATTGCGAGAAACAATATGGCCCAAAATCTTTCCTTGTCTTACCATGAATTTGCACTTGTCAGGATTCAAGCATATACGATAAACTTGACGCTTTCGAAACACAAGTCTGAGGTGTTCTATATGATCATCACGCTCTTGTGAGTGAACACATAAATCATCCATGAAGATCTCAAGAAATAGCCTAAGGTACTCCTTTGTGTACTTTTTCCCCCAAAAGGGGGGGCAATTTTACAATTTTCGGACCTCCATAACTTCTACATACAAGCTCCGATTTGAGCGGAGATTACAGATCCGTGATCTACGCATCAAGAGCTTTCCATAGATATGTTACATGATATGGTTTTATCCGCTAGATTTTAAATTCCATTTTCCCTCCAAAAGTCAAATTCGAATAAAGTAGCCGTTTTGAAGCTTCTAATTAAAAAACGTTTTGAAGAGAAAACGTTTGACTCCCTTAAACTGCCAAATAAAAGGGCCCAAGAAGCCTTCCATTGAGGTCCTAATGATGAGTTGCTGATATACAGCTAGATTGATCTTCTCCTCACGAGGGTTTGGGTATTCTTGAAGCTTCTTGGGTAGCTCAGATAAAGCTGCAATGTGACTTCTATGAGCATCAATGATGGCATCTAGAGTCTCGTTCACCTTGTCCACAAAAACAGAACCCCCTGCACTATCCTCGATTGGAATAGCCTCATCTTGTTTAGCACTAGGCCCAGGTTGAGGTTGATGCTCCTCATGCACTTCTTGGGATGTAAAAGCTTGATTCTTGATGTTTTGTTTAGAGACTTCTTGAGAACTAGTGGATGCACTCTTAGTTTTCTTGTTGCAGTTCTTTTTCCTCCTAGTGGTCCTTTCTCTATTGGAATGTAGGGTCTTGTCCACTAGATTTGCCTTTGCATCCCTAGTTCGAGGTGTCTCATCAGTCTGCATTTTGGTATTTTGTGTCTGTGATCTAGTCATGACTCTAAGTGGCATGACATCTTCATTCTCTGATGAAGGTGGCGATGGAACTGCCTCTACAAAGTTGAGTGAGACCTTTGGTTGAGAGGTGCCTTCCTCATGTGGTTTCAACAAACAATCCTTTGGAAAGTGTTCTACACAACACCCTAGACAACATCTTTCAATTGGTGAAAACTGTTGTACTGTTGTATTGGATCGAGCTGCTTGCCTTTGGCGATGTGGACAATCCCGAGCCCAATGGGCTTCTCTGCACTCATAACAGGGGCCCATTAGTTTGGCTTCTACTTTCCTTTGCTGCCATTGACCTGAGGGGCCTGGAGTCCTAGGTTGGTAGCCACCTAGCAACATCAAAGAATTTTGTTTCCCCGGCAATGGCGCCATTGAAGAGCGGTTCTCTCTAGCGTGCAATATAGTGCTCAACTAATGTAGGCACTCGCTCCCCGGCAGCGGTGCCATTGAAGAGCGGTTCTCTCTACTGTGCAATATAGTGCTCATAGAGTACTACCGATCAACAAATGTGTTGAGAAACACAATGTCAATCCGAGGACTCGACCCGATTAGTGCATGAAGGCTTATCCCTTGTGGGAGAGCTCACATACACGAACCACCACTTGACGATTCAACCATTCAACACCTCAGTCAATCTCTCAATCCCTTAAACCCACTACGCTAATCAAGAGAACAAGCAATGCATGGCAATCTCTTAATCCCATTCAAACATTGATTAAATCTTAGCTTTCCCTAATGCCAGCAAACCCATAAGCGTGCATCTACTATCCCACAAGCTTAAGCAATCATAGAATGTAACATTCACAAACCCACAAGCTCATAGAGAGAGTCTATCCATGAATAACTCATTGCCAATGAAGTGGGCAAGAGCTTGCATCAAAGGAGACTACACACACACACACTACAAGCGCGCATACACAAGAGAAAGAATTGGAAGCATTCAACTAATCATAGATTAATCTACTTCAATGATGCTAAAACAGATTAAGAGAAAGAAGTTGAGCTATACTCATTGGAGCTTGATGCTCATTAGAGTACAATAGAGAGAGTTAGAGAGTTGCCATAGCTCGAGAGCTCAAGAGCTTCACTCAATAGCTTATGAGAATGGCCAAAAACGTCCTCTTTCTTTAGCTAGCATCTCTTTTATAGAGATGTCACTAACCCTAGACCTCTTTCACACATGGGCGGACAACCCCATAAGTGAGCCTTGCTTAATACACTTAGAACTCTCATTTAGAACCCACATTGGCCTAAAATGATTTACATTGCACTTCGGCACAAAAATATGGAAAAATTATGTGCGTCTTTATGTTCCCATGGCTACAATCCCGCTCTCTCGCATTAATTGCTTCCGGCCTCCTTCCATAATCCGTGTTCCCGTGAGTGAACAATCACATTCATTGCATCCATATCACATCACATACATTCCATCCACATATCTATCCTTATCACATCACATTCATTCCTTCCATATCACATCACATTCATTCCATCCACATTACATCACGTCCACATCTATCCACATCACATCTCATTCATTCCATGCACATAACGTCACATCCACATCTATCCATATCTCATCACATCTCATCACATTCATCCACATCCATCCATTCATTCACATTCACATCTATCCACATCCATCCATTCATTCACATCT